>NW_020455467.1:973146-1069037 GCF_003342845.1 Nothoprocta perdicaria | reverse complement strand
AAAAAAAAAAAAAGAAGCAGAACTTTCATACTGAAAGCATTTTTGCTCCTGTCATCTGAGTGTTGATCTGGGAAGTGCTAATAGCAAGCCTAGTACAGAGTTACTGGACAAAATTTAAAAACAAAAAATTAATAACTGCTTTTATCTAGAAGTTACAGTCTGGGTGGGGAAAGTCTCATACGGCCTCTTTTATTTGGACAGGAAGACATGGAGTTTGTTTCCATGTGTGCTCATATGTTTGAGAATATCATTATCTAAATGATAAAAGCAGCATTAGAAAAATGGTCTGGAACCCAGGACTAGACCAAAACAGACCGTTCCTGCCACGCCAGCTCACTATGAACCAACCTCTCTTGCTTTTCATTTCACTGACCTGCCTTCTTAGCTGCCCAGTTAACACAGCTTCAAGGACAAGGTCCAGGGTAGGCCCAGATTATGGCCTGGAGGTTAAGGGGGCTCTCCCGGGAGGATGGAAGGATTTGAACCTCCTCAAGCTTGCTTTTCAGTCCCTAACCTTTTCCAGCATTGTACATGGATATTCCTAAAATAACATACCTAATTGCTATGTATGGCTGTCTGTGTTATCTATACCCTCTTATCAGTTTTGAAACGACATTACCACACTGGTGAACTCTAGATAGCAAACTCCATTAAGTGGTCATGGTCAGCTCAGGTATCTCTGAGTAGGGCACCATAGGCATACCCAAGCATTTATACAAACGATGGCACCATATTTGGGCTGCTCAGATATTTGTCTGAAAAAAAAAGCGGGGCATGTTGGGCCACATGACAAGTGACACACTCCCTAATGTTGCAGCAAATTAAAAGGGACCCAGCTCTGTATCAGCTGGTATGACCTGGCATAAAGACAGGAGACCCGAGGCAGTTCTGTCATGTCAAGAGATACAACAGTGACACTTGGAGCCCTCTTTCATGTAAAAGCATTGAAAATGGGCTAATTACCCATGCTTGAGGAGAGAAAGAAAATCCCACATCCTTCCTGAAGACAAAGCAGCATCCCAAAGCTTTATTTAATGCACTAGGCAACCTAAATGCATTGAAGCATGTAGTCTGTTTGTCCACTTGGAACTGGACAATAAAAAGCCCTTTCTGAATTTGGCCTTAACAGCCTTGTTCAAGTTTGTGCACCACTTTATATCAGACTTTTAAGGACATCACAATTAATTATTTATGGTGACTTTTAATACTTGGCATCAGCTGAGATGAGGATAAAAACCTGTCATATCAACACGCAGGACTGGGAAACCCACAAATAACGCTAGATAAAATTCTCTGTTAAAATGCATTAATTCCCCAAGACTCTGCTTTTCCTCCTGTAAATTATGCACTAATTAATGTTTGCATACTACTATGGAGTGGCATTAATATGACGAGAAGTAAATTTACGAATAATATAAGAAATACACACAAAACATCACCAAGAAATCTAATGCATAATTAGTTATTTTTACTATTTTTAGATATTCCTACATCTTATAGGAGGCCTTGCATTACTGCAGTTCCTATTCCTACACCAGAGTATCATCTGAGGATCTGGACAAAATATTGCATTACATTTTTAACTAGAACTCTCATTTTTAAATCCAGCCCAGAAAGAAGTAGCCATATTACTAGAATCTCATTTCATTTATTATGCCAGCAGCCTGGAAGCTCTTCCTTTTGCTGACTTGTCAAATAGAAATGAATCCTAGATTTTGAAAACAAATTTAGGATCTCTTCACTTCTCTTAAGAGAACACAGTAAAATCCAGCCATTGAATTATAGTTTTAATTATTTGAGTGCATATTTTATAAGAAATCCTCCTCCGTGTTTTCAATCTTTAAGAAAACCTTAATGAACAAAATAAGATACATTTCTTCTAACATACTATTTAGTTTCTATGCAAAGGAAGAATTCCCTGGACAAAGAACCAAGCTTCATGTTAAATAACTCGCAGCATATGGGAATTATGTGTATGCAGCAGTGTCCTGCTCATCAGGGAAATAAAAGGGGTAATATATGAGTATTTCCTATATTTCTTCTAAATCATTTCCTTAAAATACCTTTGTATGAGCAGAATTTAGTGTATGTAACTATTCAATTTGATAGGAAAAAATGTAAACAGGGAATAAACAAATGAGAGTGCTGACTATCAACAAGTGTTTCTCATTTCATTAAGAAGGATCTAGAACAACAGTATAAAAAAAAAGCTGATATTAGTGATTTCTCAAATGGAATTGTGCTGCTAGGTAATTCTGACAGCTTTCAACCACAGGTAGCTCACACTAATGAAGATGGATGGATCTATTAGGAGAGACATGGTGGAAAGTTAAAACATTGTGCACTGAGGGAGCTGGGTCCTTCTCTTGTATGACTTTAGACTCATTCTGAGGGACAACTTAATTTGATTTTTTCCAAGGCAATGGGTTTTGTCCCAGGTAAAAACAACATGGAGAGGAGATGCAGGGATGCTACTGCCTCACTACTAGTTCAAGTGACGGCCAGATTTCATGTCAGAAAGAATTTCATTGTTTTTCTCAAGACAGACCAGGATCACTGGATATTTTACATTACATCTAAGAGCTGTAGTGAGTAAATTCCCTGAAATTCCAGAGAAAGAGGACATGTGCCCTCAATCTCTCTTATTTCTATGATACATGGTCACTTTCACTGTTTTGGTCCTGACTTGGATTTGCCACAGACCATTAGGAATCACTTTGTGGTTTATGAGTGTGACTACCTCTGAGCCAGATGTTCTGTGAATATCTGAGCAAAACATTCTGTCCTCTGCAGAAGACATCAGTCATAATTCCCAGTAATTGCAGAGGATTAGACTAAATGAGAGAGGTGGTCTACACCTGCCCTATTTCACTTCTGTGTAACAAATTCCTTCAATAAAATAGAGAAATATAAATATTTTTTATCCCACTTTAAGAAAGATTCCTAGACAATTCATTACCTGGGAAGTATTCTGAAATCCTCAGGTCCTTGTAGACAACATTCAGAGCAATACTCTGAAAGTACTCCGGGAAGTGCATCCTTTAAAAACAAATGATCTCATTCACATCTTCCTTTTGCTCACCCATTTGCTGAAGCCAGCACTCATCACTTGGTGGGAGTGGAGGGGTAAGATGACTTTATAAAGAAAATAGCATGAGCTAGAGGCTTTTAACTTCTTCCTATTTTCCTCTGCCCCAGCACATCTGTTTGGGACAGCGCATCTGCAATCTTCCCTACTGCACAGGAAAAACATATATCAGGAAGAGCATAATGGAGGCAAACATGGGAATTTCAAATCTTCAGAATATTTTCCCCACTGCTGCTGCTGATGGGAAACAAAAATAATAATTAACAGCAATTGGTAGAGTTTGGGGAATTTTATCACATCATCATTCACTTGCATCATAGCCTATTCCCAGAGCCCCAGCTAAGAATAAAACAGTAATAATGCATTTATAGCAAGACTTAAAAGTAGGAAGGTAGATCTGAGTCTGTTTTTCACATTCATGTCTGAGGTCAAATAAAAATGAAGTAGAGACTTTCACCTCACCATTAGAACATTAGAGACACATTCATTGCAACCCACTCTCCAGTCTGGACCAAACTAACAGCCCCCAGCCTGTGGCAACACGTTGGGAGACTCAGCCCTCAGCAAGCCCATAGCTCTCTCCGGCAGCACTGACACTGCAACATCAGCATATGGATATCTGGTAACTGTTCCCATCTGCAGTAGTGATTACTTAAGTAAGACAAATTCATTTGCCACGCAGTCTATTTTTTCTATGTTTTCCCCTGCCCACCCATTTATTTATTTTTCACGTGGATAATGCAATTCACGTCACAGCATGAGGAAATGGTTTGTCGATGCTGATTGCATCAAAGTAATGAAATCATACACTCGATGCTGTCATAACCACTTAGCTGCAGAAAGCAAACCAGATCACTGCAATGGTCGGGAGGTGGCTTTGTTCAGTTGGTGGTCTGGGATTTTTGTTTTGCAGGGAGGAGGTATTCCTTTTGCAAGTCAATTCCTTTGCTCTAAAAGGGGGTTGAAAGAGCAACACTTTGGAAAGCAGCAATTCAAAAACCCTCACATTTAAAGTGAACAACATTTTAGCGTGGGGAGGTTTGCTCTAAAATTCTGTGTACTTGCACCAAGACAAAGCAGAGTCTCCTTTCTGCACATGAAAATGGATCTTTCAGGGCAAACACAAGTCCTTGTCACAGGTCAAACTTCTCCATTAACTGCTTTCATTGTGCTAAAGAAGAAACATCCAGAGGGAATGTAAAAGAGAAGAATAAAACAACTGTTCAATACAGGCCTGTATTCTTACTTATTCTTACAGGAAAATATTCTTACTGTCACCAAAAGGGGTATCTATTTTAAGAATGTTGGTCCACCCTGGGTGTAATCTATAGACAGTATCAATTATGGAAAAGGTACTGTCGGAGGTAGCGCTCTATGCCATCTGAAAAGGTCTCAGGCACCTTTCCAACAGTAGTAGCAATTCTCAATACTTGTGGCCCTGATTCTAATCTCCTTGCCATAAATTAGGTTCAAATGTCTTCCCCACAGATTTAGAAAACTCCTTGTGTTTCCCAGGTCTTGAAGGAAAATGGAGAAGGATGAAGAAGTTTGGTCACACTTACCAATACTAGGGAAAAGAAATCTTATTTAAAATGTCAGAGAAACTACACTACGCATTCTGCAGTGACCTAATTCCAGTTGTTACCACAGAATGACTCCAAAGCAAAGAACTCAGCTAGTGCTACCCACCAGGAAAGACATCAAAGAGAAAGCTGAATTCTCAGAATACTGATGTTGTTTTAGTACTTAAAAGGCAATGTGATTGATGTATGGCTTGGTACTGTCAAAACCTAAATTCTGCAAAGGCAGAAAGACAGAGGGGAAGATTAGTTTTTTTAAAAAACGAATTAGCGGGGGAGCATCAGTCGTGGTGAGAAACAAATGAGAACACACTCTTGCCCTGTCCAGTGCTAAGCTAGCTACCTTGACCTGGTTGTTGTCAGAATTATTTTTAGACTGAGCTGTCAAAGTACTTTTTTCTCTACTTTTAATGTGTGGCCGGGATGGCCCCCATGACCACAGAATGGCTGCATGCAGAGAGACTCCAGGCACCAGCAATGCTTTAGAAATATATTTCTACAGGAGGAGCAGTTGTTCCTGTCATTGTACAAGAAACTTATTTTAAGAATTACCTAGCTCTGCTTTGCAGTCTGAAAAAATATATATTCATTTCAGATAACTCTTCAGTGCTCTGCGGCTGATCCTGACCAAACCTTTTTGCAGCTAAGCAGTCTTCTAGATATAACATAACCTCATTGGTCATACAGACTACTAATTACCTGACCTACATAACCACAACAAATGTCATTATTTCTGATTAGACATTTACAGGCAACGTATTATCTTCCCTTGCTCTTCTTACTTTTATTTCACATTGTTTCTGAAAAGCACATTGACACTGTAAGTCTTACATATTCAGCATCAGATGGACATTGTGGTATTTCACCTCACAATCCTCCTCACAATATGAGAGAAATACCTCACAAATTTATGTAGTAGCAGCAGCATCTCCCCATCGACAGCCTGAAGATGCACATCAGCCTCCAGATGCCTTCTTGGCAAATACCACTGACTAGCTGCAAGTTCCACCAAAAAGCCAGAAAGAAGTCATGATACTCAGCTTCTATCTCCAGCAGCTCTGTTTCTTAGTAGAATTTCTTGCTCAAAGAAGTATATCATCTTTCCTCCTATCTGTCTGTGACTTAATACATAACTCTCTAATGTGGTAGAAAAAAAGGAATTTCAGAGGTTACAGAAATCTGTAAGACCACACCTAATTTTTCAAGGTGCTATGTAAGCATGCAATACTGTCCTGCATAAGAAAAATAAAGATAAGAGAAACATAAAGGCAAAAAAAGAGTCCTTTGTCTGGCTTAGAAGTTTTAAGTCTGCACTAAGGCTCCATTCCTTCACTGGGAGGCACGCAGAAGTCCAGGCTTCCCGTGAAGCCAGCAAAATTAATAGGTAGATTGTCTTTACAGAATGACTTACAAAAGCAATGAATGCTTAAATGTTTACCATAACTCCCTTTTGGATATCTTTATATTTTCCTAAGGTATCATCCTTCTCCTGTGCACTGACAAGTGAGGAGGAAAAGTAGGCATTTGAAAAAACAAGCTGGGTGAAACTAAGTGGAGTAAATAGTGTGCTCACTAGGAAGTAATTAAAATCCGTGAAGCAGGAAGAAAGCTGGAGGATCCTAAAAGACATTATAATTAAAACCTAATACACGTTAACTGTGGGTGAAGGACTGAAGTCATTGACATAAATGACAAAACTCCCACTGAATTCAATAGGGACAGGATTTTATTCCAGAAATGCTCAGCAAGAAGGCCAGTTCAGCTTCACAGAGATTGATTGGAGGCTTGAGAATAAAAAGAAACCTTGCTGAAAATGGGAACTGGTGATTTATCTTGATAATGATATACACAATTGTGAAATATCCGCAAGAGAATTGAGAGAATGAAAAGTAAATGAGTTAATCCTTGAGGAAGAAAATAAAATATGATTAGAAAAAAAAAAAAGGCCAATAAAAGGAGATAGAATCAAGACAAATCCTAAATGTGGAACAATGGAACAACTTTATGGCAACTAATAACTAGAAGGAAAGTGATGAAGCAGCTAAAAACCAGTGATAATGTTTTAGAGCAAAGCTATTGATAAAAAGCATATTGGGAATACTTGGAACCCTGAACTGGTTCAGATAGCAGATAGTCTATTTGAAAGGGAATCAGAAATGAACAAAATAAAAGAATTTGCCAGTCTGTATATCTAATCTCTAGAGGCCAGTGAAGTTATAGAACAGTCAACACAATTCCAGTGACTTTAACACCATGCTGTCAAAAATGGATGACATAATGTAAGTTCGTCCAGATGTATTTAATGGATTTAGATAAATGTCCAGAAATTTAAAACTCAATTGGATAGCACTACAAATTCTACAAACAATATATTACCAAAACTCATCCCTGTATAGGGAGTCTAGTGAGCTAACAAATTTTAAGTGGAAAACTCAGTGATTAGTTTTTCCAGGTAAAGGAACTTTTATATTACAGATGTGACATGTGAGTAGCAAGAAAATAACATGCAGAAAAATTCAGATGTATCTTTTAAATACATGGAATTCAATTCTTGAAAGCAGAGAGGTCTTCTAATTGGGCTACTATATCCAAGGCTGAGACCAACAGTGGTTGGCTATCAAGGGGCAGAAAGAAAATGCTAGCAGCGTATTAACCCATTGAGGAATGATCTCCCCATGTGGAGAATGTTTACAACGTCATTCCTAACCAGGTTTTCTTCCCAGCAGAAGAGTCTTTACATTCAGTATTAATTCACAAAAAAAAAAAAAAAAAAAAAAAATCTGGCATTTTGAATATGTAACTTGTAGAAGGGATATAAGAAGATCCTGGAAAACTTCAGGAACTTGCACATTTTTAACAACGGCTCTAAAGTTTCTTAATAAAACTCTTTTAACAAGAGTTTTAGAATCTTCTAAAACATTTTGTAACCTTTCATTTTCTGATCCTGCAAGTCAGCAACTGAAGTCATAAACTTCATCAGTTGTCCTCTCTATGTGAAAGAAAAAGGTAAAAAGAGCACAAAGCCAACTGAAAAACTGGACAGCTCCATGCCCTGAGGTGGTGACTCCAGCCAGACCCTTCAGCTCTGGAGAGAACTAAACAGCAAAAGGGAGGAGTGTCTGCAGCAGAGAGAGGGTCTCCCTGTGCACCCTTCACTCAATCAAGCTGCCTGGGAGGTAATAGGTCTTAGGCAGACTGTTCCTGGTGTTGCTCTATTTCAAGTGTAACAACTTCGCTATCTTCTCTCCAAGGGCTGCTTACCCTGGCACTCTGAGGAAAAGATATTCCCAACTGCTCACTTCGGGAGGCCTTGTCAGGCCGTATCCTCATGAGACACTTTGGGCATTTCAGCAGCGCTATGCAAAGACCTGGTAAGAATATATTCTTCTGAGACATCAGTCCTAGATCTTCCCCAAACTGTGTAGCTTATTCCTACAGTGCTCCCTGGAGACTTGCTTCATATTCTCACAAACATGCTGCAGGAATCTCTCTTCTGCAAACCCATACACAGAATACAAAGTGTGAAGCCTCCAGAAAGCGATGCTGCCTGTTTATTCACGATCACAGCTCCACACAGATGTAAGAAAAAGACAGCCCCCGCAGCAATTGTCCTTCATCTTAATTTGTCTTATATCTTCTACCCACTAATTCACATTTAAAAGTGGCAATCATTTTTAGCCCAGTTATTTTTGCATACCAGGTCACTCTAGATATGTCACTGACACTCTTATCTGCAAATATCAGGGGAAAAGACCTCTTTAAACATTATAATTTCAAATGTCCCTGAGAAAGAGCAGATAAAATCCCAAGATTTCTACTCTTTAAAAAAAAAAAAAAAAAACTTATTAATTTTGCATTTCCACCTGTAGTGAAGAAGTAAACCAGAAATAACTGTCTTCCTTTTAGATGAAAAGTCACTTGGTCCCTGTTCCTGCCCAAAGGAAACAGCCAAAGGTATGACTGGAATGACACACCTCTTTGGATTTACTCACGAGTTTTATCACCTATAGTGTGATACAGTGCACATACATTGTGCTCTATATACCATTCTTGTTTCACAAGGATGTTTTAATGCATTTAAGGCTCTTTTACGCTGCTGTGACTACACAATTGAAAGCTAAGTGCTAAAAGTGTTTAAACATGAGACTCAATGGCTTAAAATGAATACTACTGAACCCAAAATAAATTCCTTGAGAGAATTAACTAAACATTAATAACTAAAATTGACAAAGGCAGCCCTAATCAAGTTCTGGCTTTGTAATAATTCTTACAAAAATGAGTAGGAGGGGAGAGCCAGCTAATGAAGTGAAAATAATTTCTACAAAAATAGTAATGATTCTACAGCACATTAATTCATTACAGAATTATATTTTAACTTCAACATTTCTTTTCCAGGTCAAGAATAATACAGGCCACTTAGGACAGGCTGATCAGGGAAAAGCTAATGCTTTTTATTACTGTCACAATCTATATCATCTGAGACAAATTTTAGAAAAAGAGATGACTTTTACGTTAAAAATCAAGCGCGTGAAAGGTGCTGATCGGAAAAAAAAATGATCCAGTTAAAAGAAATAAATGTGCACACTGTGTTGAATAGTGTTTCTCTGAAAACAATATTTGTAAGCTGTGTGTCCAGCATCAGGACTGAGGACTGGACTGTAGCACTGGAATGTCATGTCACTCAAATTAAAAACTAACCTAAAAAATGCAATTCTGTCCAGGAAAGGTACCATTCTTTAAAATGACCCTCAAAGTTGGCAACGATATATAAAGACTCTAATGGGGACAAATACAGAGTTTCTCAGTCTGAAATGTGTATGTACTTTGAAGTACACACGCATTAAGCCTCGGGCTTCAGATTTGCATCAGAATTATTGCCCCTAAACCAGCAGGATAGTGTGGGCCCAGCAGACCTTTCACAAGTGTCAAACTTTAAATGCATGGCTATGCAACACATGGTCAGAGGCTCTACTTAAGACCGTTTCCTTGTTTAGGGTCCCAGATGTGGCTACTGTGAAATGCTGGTGTGCAGCAGCTGGATCAGGAGCATCTGGGCAATGGATACCTGGTGTCCCTAAATCCCAGGCACATTTATAAATCTGCTCAGACATGATTTCCAGAGAATATGTCCAAGAAAATCGAGACGTATGTATGCCCTAGCTCTCCATGAGAGCATGTCTGAACAAATTTTGCAAACATCCACAACTCCCAGTGTTTTTTTCACTGAGGTGATAATGGGTAAAATACTGCTACCTATGTACTGCACATGCACACACTGAGAGTTCAAATTACTTCATGAACCTCCCAGCCAGCTTCAATTTAAAGTGTTCACCTAAAAACTTCATTTAGCTTCTGCAGATGCTTCAGCCAGTGGGAGTCTGTCTGGCTCTGAGCTCAGGTCAGGCGAGAAAGCAAGCAAAAGGAGTTGGTAGAAACTTTCTTCTTTAAATTTTTACTTCTGCATGAGTAAAGACAGCTGCATTTATATTCTTTGAAATAAATCTTATTTGACACAGTTATTCTGTCTGACTCTCCACAAGACAGTTTTTTTCCCCGGAATAAAGACTGTGATCACTGAAAAACTGTGAAAAATATCAATTTTATATAAAAGAAATGGTTATTTTATATATACGCACAAACACCACGCACACAGACATAGTGTGGGACCTGATCCTCTGATCATGCAAATAAGCAAAGCGTCGTTGACTTGGTGATAAATTTGTTACACTTGTTAGGATGTCTTCCTACTATCTAATACGACCACTGGGTATTTTTTAGAGGTGAGAATGAGAAGAAGAATTAACACAAGTTAACAGGAACTTGCTTCTTCTCAATATAAAGTCAATATAAAGAAAATTCAGTTTATGTGATTTTCCTGCTAATTTGAAAATCCATTGTAGCACCAAACATGCTAATGGTTTTCCACTTACACTTCAGCAGATCAGGATGTGTTGTGTCCTTTCAATTTGCTAATCATAAGTCTGTTTCACCCAATGCCAATTTTAATTTGAAACTACTTTCTCTTTGTACTTTTTTAAAAATGAAATATTTTCTTTTATACATAAATGATGCCTTCCTCTGATAGCCTTACATATTTAGGTTCTCCAACTAATATGCTGGGCTTTTCTATAAGCAGTTTTTTATCACTTTTATCACTTAGCATTTAAGATTTGTGCAATTCTCTGCACAGAACCAGAAATAAACATATATTTTAAAAAAGACATAATTTCTCACTGTCTTTAGAAACAAATTACTGTGCCGCGCCGTCTTACTTTATGTATTAGGCACCTAATGCCCACATGGTACATGGGTTTTTCAGCCAGCTAGCAAAGGCAGTAGATAAAGATAAGAGCGGAGACTGGTTGCTGTGTTTTCCTCTCCAAACTGGCACATTGGTGCGTGAGCAAACTGGAGGATTTTTTTTACTAAATATTTGTCTCCCACTCTCCTTTCAGGGGAAAAAAAAAAAAAAACTAGCAAAGGATCATTCAGATCCTCCTCACTCAGTGTGGAAGGGGCTAGCAACACAGGAGCAGGATGAAGAGACACGACGCTCATTAGGGATTTAAAGAAAAGCCTCGGAAGGAGTACCTTTACGTTGAAAAGCTTTAGTCAGTCTAAAGACAGACTTCTGAGCTCTGCCATCACTATATACAGTCACATACGGTTGACACTAGAATAAATCTCAGCTCTAAAAATTTACTGACGATGGAGACTGTGAGAGAAGAGCTCACTTACACTCCTCTCACAGCTTTCCCTTCCAGCAAAGCTTGGCAGTTTAGAGCTGCATGAATCTGTTTAACAAAGCCTGTGTTTTCATCAGGCAGCTGAGTTGTTTGGAGAGCCAGAGGCCACTGGCCTTTCCAGGAAAGCTGGGCAATTGCTCCCTTGCTGCATCAAAGGAGCCATCAGGAGAAACTCAGGCCAGCAGCAACCACACTCTGCTCCAGTGCACCACTCATGGCAGCGACACACGGACACTGCATTAATCCTGCTGGCTTTTTAATTCTCAGTAGCAGGAAGCTCTCATTCTGATCCGACTAAAGTCACAACTGGTGCTACTCTGCACTTCTGTTCACATCTTAAGGGCATACTTTTGTTTGTGCAAATAACTCAGTGCCCATCAAAAAGTTTCAGATCTAAGGCCAGATGCTGGAATTTTTTAAGATCAAACAGGCAACACAAACATAGTCCCAGATTAGGTTAACACTGTCCCGGACCAGGAAGGTCTTCTCAAGATCTCTTGAGACAACCTTTTCTCTCGTAATCTTTGATTGTGTCATTTGCTACTAAGCTATCAACCATCTTGCCCCCTTTGCTCTCCACTGCATATCACAGTATTCTTCAAATCCATTTCAAAAATAGAGGTTAAACCCATAATCTCAAAAGGTCAAGAGCAGGTATGTTTTTATGACAAAGGAAATTCAGAAATAAAACATGTTAGATCAGCCATGCTGAACGGATCCTGTGGAAAACGGGCCACACACTGAACTAACACTGATGCTAGTCAGAACACCAGATTCATAACAGACTTAGTGGCACTGCTTCCTCTGTTTGCTTCCACAGTCCTCACAGCCCTATCCATGAGGTCCCATCACACCACCGAGTGACAGGCATGAGATTAAAATGGGCAGTGGTGGAATAAGCAGGAAGGACAGTGTCTATTCCATGCCCAGCAGGAACCAGCTACAGTGAGAAATGCTAATGCCACCTTGGCCACTGCTCATGCGCTGCTCATCCCTACTGAAACAGCTCTCTGAAACAGGTGATCTGGTAGATGATCTGAAGTGAAAAATGAGAATCATGGGAGGGGCAAGATAAACACAGAATCACAGAATCACAGAATCACAGAATCACAGAATCACAGAATCACAGAATCACAGAATGGGTAAGGTTGGAAAGGACCTCTCTCTAGAGATCATCTAGTCCAACCTTCCTGCTCAAGCAGGGACACCTGGAGCATGTGGCACAAGGCGGAAGATCTTCTCTATTGTGAGGGCAACAGAGCATTGGAACAGGCTGCCCAGGGAGGTTGTGGAGTCTCCTTCTCTGAAGGTCTTCAAAACCCGCCTAGATGCCACCCTGTGCCATGTGCTCTAGGTGTGCCTGCTTGAGCGGGAAGGTTGGACTAGATAATCTCTAGAGGTCCAACCTTGAATATTCTGTGATTCTGTGATTCTGTGGCATCCAGGCAGGTTTTGAAGACCTCCAAAGAAGGAGACTCCACAACCTCGCTGGGCAGCCTGTTCCAAACACGTGGAGGAGGCCAAAACTTGTGACAGATCCTCCACATGTGAGATGCCATTTGAGGACAGGGTCCGTTGTCCCAGTGCAAACGTGGGGAATCTCAGGAGTGGACGGAGGAAATCTCCACACTGTCTCCCCAGAAAAGGACATTCTGGGCCATGTCAAAAATACCAGCAGGGTGTGTTTCCATGCCGCTGCCTTGATGGTCTGATCACTATTCACTGTTCTGACTGTTCTGACAGGGCGAAAAAGAGTCAGTGAAAAAAATGTCAGTTACATTTTATTTGGAGACTTATTTGACAAAAGTTTCGTGAAACAGTGTGAAGTTTTCCCTGGTGTGGGACTAAGGCATTCACTGAACTGGAAGGAGGCCAAAGGGCAGAAATCAGAAGGACTGTAAAAGATTCAAGTGGAAATATCTTTGAGCAAGAGACCTTTCACAGTTTATATCCATTCTTGTTCTCAGGTGTTTAAAATACCTCCCTGGAAATGAAGGATAAGTATCATCATGCCTGTGGTGTGGAGCATTTCATTCAGTAAATCTTTTTAACCCCTTGTGTTAAGAAAGATAACACTTCTAAGCAGCTAGAAATTACCATAGTTTTTTGCATTTCTAACTAGCATGGCTCTGGGAAAAGGCACTGCATCAGCACTAAAGAACAAGCACTGATTTCCCTTGATAAATTAAAAGCAATAAGAGGATCTTAGCTCCCACCCTTTTAGCTTCTGCCTCCCACGCTGCTATATTTCCCTCAGAACCCCACTGCCAGGCAGAAGAAAGAGACTTTTTCTCTGCAAGAGGTTGGTGACAGAGGCTGACAGAGCCCAGGACCTCTTGCCCTGACTGCAGCATCCCCATGAGCACAAGGGCTCAGTGGGGGCTTTCTAAGGCTTTGACAGGATTGGATCTGCCCAGTGCCCTGCTCCTGGAGCAGCTCCAGCACACACACCTCTGCCAGCAAACCACATGGGACAATAGCAAATCTCAAGTGTTGTCAGGAATTGGCACCCTCCTGGCATGGCTTTGGGCTACCCCAACCAGCAGTCTGCGAGACAGCGTCCCTGCATGGTACCTGGGGATGGCAGAAGGCATCAGTGTCCAGGCCAGTGCTCCCAACAGGAAGGATGATGAGAAAATCCCATTTAAGGGGAAAAGATGAGTTTAATCATGCCACATCTGCTCACTAAACGGACTCCAGTCCATTCTACTTATTAGTGAAAATACATCATGGGCAACGCACTGCCTTGCATCCTACCTGGGCAGCCGCTCTGCCACACTTGGAGCCTGTTGTCCCAAAATGTGATGTGGCACAGGGACATAGGGAGGATGGCCTGAGATATGCACATCCTTCCTCACCATGGCTGCACACTGCCGCCTTTTAACAGGCCTCAGATAAGGAACTACAAGCATACACCCTTAGGCAAATGTTCACCTTTTTTAACCAAGTGCATGAATTCCACGGAATTCAAGAAATGTTAAACACTTATAAGCATTTAAGCTCATTAGGAACCTCAATGTTCTGTTGAATTAGGACCTAAAAAAAAAGTAAGACTTGTTAAAAGGAAATAGTCTTTAAAGAGAAGGACAAGAGGCATAAAAATAAATAGTAGATGACGTAGAGAACTACGAGAGTTCAATCAGGAAGGTTTGCTTGCCAAGACAATAACAATTTTAAGATTTAGTCAAAGTTTGGACATAAACAATACAGGAAAAAATAAGGCATTTTGAGGACACATTTTTGAATTTTTTAGCATCATTTTTTCTGTATTCTTCTGTTTGCATGTTTATTTTTTTCTTGTTTTAAAAGACCTGAGTGACTGTGTTAAATGGAAGATTTCAAAGTCTGTAAGTGTTACGAGATGAGGAGCCACAGCATATCTTATGGAAACTGGAACTGAAGAGTAAAAGATTTATATCATTTAAGACTCTGGTCTTGCCAAAAGCAAATGTAGATGAATGGAGATTGACAAGCCCTGGAACAAAGAACCAAACTGACAGATTATCAGCTAAAAAGAAAGATTCTGCAGCATGAAGAGAGATTGGAAGTTATTACAGAAAAATCCTTTAAAGCCTTCAGCCAAGTATCCAGTTGTAGTAAAGAAAGCAAACAAGAAGTTAGGTGGTATTGCTAAAGGAATATAAATCAAAGCTTTTGATATTATCACTATAATAGCACAGTAGCTAAACTTGCAGAGCGAGTACATGGTATAGTTTAAGTGCACAGGTGCTGGGGAAAATACAACTTGCTTTTTGGCAGATTGAGCAAAGAGAGTTATGAAGTACAATGACTCTGAAACATAAAAAGTTTGGAATTAAACTGCAAGTCAGAGGCACTATTTGAGGCCCTTCGCCCAGTCTGATGATTCAGGTGATGGATTATTTAAATTACTAATAATAGCTCTAAAGTCAGTTTGTGCACTGCTAAGCACCAACAACAGAGAATGGTAAAACAGAAAGCAGTGGTAACTTGAACTGAAAAATTGTTATAGTGTGCATCCCTCAAGGCTCTGGACAAGAGGGGTCATAACTATTTCTTCTAAGGTTCAGGTTAATGAACTACGTCCAAAAACTCTGTCAGTGACAAAACTCATCAGAAAACTTACCTGTAGAACTGTCTAGATATGGCTAGATACAAGTTTTCCTTTTCTCTGAACAGTCTTTTTTACCAATTGCTGTCCTTCTTGATCACTGTCTCCATCACTTTCCAGGAAATCACAGAAAATTGAGGTAAATATGCTTCTCATACTCCAGCCTTAATTAATAAGGGCAGCCAGCAAGTCACTGGGAAATTGCTGGATTTTTCCTTACTGCCTTTATTAATGTCACTGCAGGTCACTGAAGACCAAATTCACAATTACCAGGACTGCCTATGCCTGGGATACATCTGTTGAAAAAACATATTGTTTATATACAGGTAATATTATTTATTTTAGTATATTCTAAACATAAAAATATTGCACTTTTGAATTAAGATAAGTCAATGCTGTGTGTTCTTACATTGGTTTTTTTACTTGACATGCAACTATCATGACTGTCTAAGTTAAGAAGAGATTGAAAGAAAAAAATTCTTTCTGTCAATATATTTAAAATAATTGTGTTCTTGAAAGTCTCTTGGTGAATAGAATAGTTCTATCATCATAACTGTTCTATCATAACTATTCAATCGTAACTGCAATCATTCACTGTTTTTACTATTAAAATTTCTTATCCCAGACAAAGTTAAAAGTCAAGAACCTGTCAAACCAAAAATCACTCATTTGAAACACAAACACATTACTCCCCAGCCCTGATCTAGCTCTTATGCCAACAGTGGAAGAAAATCTGAAAACAGTGGTGTTCATCACTGGAAATAAACAGCTCCACCAATTTCCAGGGGTTCAAGCCTGGAAACTCTTAGAGAAATTATATGTCAGTTAGTATCAGAATAAAAAAAAACAGGTAAAAACAGAAAAGATGCGGATTTCACAGTTCCTCTCAGGCGTTTAGAAAGGTCATCAGGAAAGTAACTGAAACAAGAAGCAAAATGAAGTCCACCACAAGAGAGGCTAGAATGCCCATTCTATGGGAAATTATATAAATGCAGGAGATAAAACTGATGTAGGAAACAAATAGGATGATATTTTACATCCCCAGTAGCCTTCATGTTCTTTTAAAATATTCATAATGACTTTTTGTAGGAAAGATATTTTGCTGTCACAGGTTAGTTGGCAGCATTTTGTGATGCAGCAGTTTTATTTAGGTCTTTGCTATCTGCAAGTGATCTGAGCCTAGTAATTTTTCTGAGCTTGACACTATATTGCCTGGGCCATGTCCTGCAGCTAAATAAGAACCAGAGTGTCTCCCATCTGCTGGGAATCCTTTCCTTTATATCATATTTGAACTCACATATGATACATGAGGCATCTACATTACTTCTATGAGCTCTTCATAAATCATAAAATACCAAATGTCTATTTAAAATTGAGAAGCAAGTATCAAGAGTTTCATCTTCTCCCTGTGACAGTGCAAGACCTGCATGTGTATCTTGCCTACAATTAGAGTGAACTGGTGATGGTTTTCGAAGACACCAGGAGCAATGAGCACGGTTAAAAAATTTTCATTTGGCTGCTACTACTCTGTACCAAAACCTGTTTCTGAATATATGAGCAAATATGTCTGGGAGGTGGCTTATTTTGTGCTGAATTCATGCAGCACCCAGAAAACAGGGGTTGGTCTGGGACTGCAGCACTGTAGCAGTGTCCCAGCAACAACATGGGAAAGCTCGAATGTTAACCACTACAGAGATCCTGCAATACATCTGCCTGTGTCTCAAACAGGAAATCAGCAGATTTTCAAATCTGCTGGTATGGAAATATGAGTTAGGCTCTGAATAAGCTGTAGCGAACTGCTTCTTCTAGGTATTTTTAAGAAAGAAAATCTATGAGAGGGTGTCCGGAAACACAGAATAGCCAGAAACACAAAATGTTTCTCCTGTTATTTTTTTGAAGTTTTTCAAATGAAGGTAGCATTCTGTTTTGCTGCTTCTCAATTGCAAGCTAAGCCACTAATGCATTTCATTCAATATCGACCTACAGCTTTTTGTGCTTGATGCTTCACAGAATGGAGCATCCTAAAAGCACAAACAATTAAGCACTGGTAATTCTAGTTATCTTTTTCTCTAAAAAATAGC
Organism: Nothoprocta perdicaria; assembly: GCF_003342845.1. Taxonomy (NCBI): domain Eukaryota; kingdom Metazoa; phylum Chordata; class Aves; order Tinamiformes; family Tinamidae; genus Nothoprocta; species Nothoprocta perdicaria. The sequence goes on along the minus strand of NW_020455467.1, from coordinate 1,051,452 downwards.
ATTCAAAATAATTTGCCCAACCAACGCAATATGTTACACACTGTTGATTCTTTGAGATTTTAAGAAGTTGCAATGCCATGGCAGAAATATAACCTGGGTATCACTGCCTAGCACAGTGTGACAGCCACTCACACAGGTATCTGCCCTCTCATACCTTTTCTGAAGGAAAAAATATTCTTACTGAGCTCTAGCAGAGGATTCAGCATGGTTGCTGAATGAAATCATGCGTGGACCTGAATGTATATTGTGAAATACAGTGATAGCAGCTGAAGAAATTTTCCGCTTTATTTTGTCAGCACATGCACTGAGCTTAGTCACTTGCAAGGACTTAACGTTATTCTAGATATCTTCTAAATTAAAGAAGAAAAAAAAAAAAAAAAGAAGAAAAAGAGTTATGGTTTAATTAATGCCAAACGCTGTTTCCGAGGGCCCCTGTGCAGGTCTCGGGCAGCAGCCAGGGGCACCTTCCCGCTTGACTCACAGCCATGAAGTGTCCACCCTGCTTGTCACGCTGTCCCACAAAGCGAACACTTAATCTCATATAACATCACCATCTCGTGGCGAACCGTGCCCATTACACTGAGATTCTCCCTTCCGCTCGCTCTTTTCCCTTAGGACCCTCGCACACGAGCAGCGAGGATGGAGCTGACAGAAAACATCTCTTCAAGCAGCCTGCACACACACATCGCAGCCCAAACTCCTACATTTAAGCACATTTACAGCCCGAAGCTCACGAACGGCTGAAACGCATCTGATGAGGCTGTGCACCCTAAAGGACACTGGTGCCCTGATGCCATGAGGAGGCTGCTGGAGCGCAGGCAAAAGACAAGGCTGGGCGACATGGCAGAGGGCGACGCCAGAGCACAGGGCGCGCAGGCCGGGCCCACGTCTGGCCCAAACGGGGGCTGGCGGTGCCAGGGTGCTGTGTGATTTAGGACAGGCAATTTTCTCCTGGCCCAAATAGCGCTAATGAGGAAAATTAATAATAATTTTAAAAATACTGCTTACTCTTCCCTGTCTAAAGACAAAAGCAGTAGGCAGGTGGTATTCTGAATCAACCTCTCTGCATAACTCATTATAAACAGTGTTACTAAAAAAAAAATTGGGAAAAAAAAATGTGATAATTGAACATAAAGGTAAATGGCCACGTTTAGCAGCAATTCCTTTAGGAGCGTGTGAGTGATTTGAGACGCAAGACTGAAGATGGGAGTGAGTCAGCAAGCCAGAAAGGTGGCAAATGGGAAACGGCGACGACTTGTTCTACGAAACACTAAATACAGGTTATATTGATGATGCAGAGCTGCAAAGCTATTTGACATGAAATAAAATTATTCAAAGTTAGAAGCCTGTACTAATGAAATGGGACAATTTGCTCTACTTCAGTAGGCTTTGTGGGAACATTAGTACCTTGTAAACAACACATTAACAGAGAGTGCATGTTTGTGAAGGTGAATTAAGTCAACACTCAAGCTGTAGGAACAATTTAGCACAAAAAAAAGAGATGCCATGTACAATTCTGGCTTGTCACTTGCTTGGCCTATTCAATTTCTCTCTCAACCAAGAACTGGCTTTGCCCCAAAACATCTTTATGCCCAGGAAAAACACAAAATAGTAAACAGAAAATAAATATAAAAAATAAGTCATTAAAATTAAATAATAAACATGCCAACTTTGCAGCAAGCTTATAGGAAAATAAGATATTTATAAAAAAACTATGAATTTAAATATGTTCTTGCAAAATTGGATAAATTACTCCAACAAAACATAACACTCTAGAGATATCTTTAAACTTTCACTGGGCCTGTTGCTATTCTCCCATATTATGTTCATCGAAGAATCTTGGAAACTGCTTGCCTTCCTCCCATTCAAAAATCCTTGTACAACTAATTAGGCAACCATCGTCCTGTGAAAAACGCATGTTCATCAGAACCACCTTTAAGTAGCCACTTAACCTGGTAAAAAAAAAAAATCAGAAAAAAAAGCAAATTTTCAAGCATGAAACATTTATTAGCCAGCAATTGTAACTGCCTATTAAAAATGGCAAATTAGCAACAACAAAGAAACCAACTATTGCTTATAAAACTATCATACTTAATGATATTATGAGCTACAATGTTAACAGTGAAATACAGTGACAATCTCTTGAATAAAAAATGATGAACAATACTACATTTTAAGAAATTATGAAAGGAAATGCCATTTGCCTTGGCTGTTCATGCAGCTCCTCTCCAATGTATATTTCTGCAATGCACATTTTCTCAAATATACAATTCTATTACCATGAGCTTCCACTTATTATTCTAGATGTTACTGATCAACCCTAATAGATTCTGGTTTTTAATGCTGCTCATAAAACTCTTCATGTGCACAACTGAAATTAATTTGAAACTTGGCCTTAACAGAATCAATATTTGGTTGGTATCAGCAATATATTCAAGTCTATTTACATAGCGAAAACATTATTTTCACCACTAAATTTGAGGCAGGAATTGACAGACTCTTTTCCCCAAGGTTTTGTAAAAATGAGAGAATTAGGACAGAATACTTGCTAACGCAAGACTCCTGGAGTACACACATAGCTGCTCTGCTGAATCTGCATGTACTCCATTCCTCATACAAACAAATCATACTCAGTTCTCCAAAACGTTTCAATCCTTCAGTAATGATTACAACTAATATAATTTCATTCAATGGAAGCAAAATCTATGGGCAGACTTAAGAGCTATTCTGTACCACTCAATGAAACCCTTTTTTATTTTATATTTTATGAGAAAAGTTACATTCATAGAAAAATAATCTATCATTGATTTTTTTGTTGTTATTCACATTTAAATGAATGCATTCTGACATAAACGTCAGTTGACATAAGGTCAGACTGCTATAGTTGTTTTAACTTTAAAAAATGTTCACATGTTGTAGGAGGACTATAATTAGCATTCAGTCATAGAAAGTAGCTTTCCATCACCCACAGTTTCATAATTCTTAGTGCAAAAATTACAACTGGCCAATTATCTCCTAGCATACAAAAGTAAATATTAAGCAGGAAAACGTTTGTCGCTATATTTCCCCATCTGTAGTTTATAAAGATAATTAACCTTGAAGTATAATGCCTCAAAATGCTCACGTTTTAAGGACTGACAAATGAAATACTTTATGAAAATCTGAATTTCTGCATAGATGAAGAAAAGTGGTTGAGAAATTGCTATACAATTTTCAAGAATCTCTAGCACCTGCTAGCATGCGAGCAGCCCAAAAGACTTGAGGGGTATAAGGAATAACCTCTTGATACAGGTACCAGAAGGGGCACAAAGGCTGCGAACAGCTGGATGTGCTATTCACTAGCAAGGGAGAATTGTCTGGGGACCTGAGAGTGACATTAATCTTTAGGGGGCTGCCGATAGGCTGAGAACAGGGCTGCTGTTGAGAGAGACCCAAACAGGCTGGAGAAATGATGGGCCCTGGGGCAGCAAGCTGAGCACCAACCAGCAGGGTGCTCTGGCAGCAAAGAAGGTCCGCAATGTCCTTGGCAGGTTTTCCCTGGAGATTTTCAAGGCAAGATGAGATCAAATCCAGGGAAACTAAGTCTTTTTTTTTTTTTTTTCAAATCTAACCTTGCTTTCTTTTAAGAGATTGGGCTAAAGACCACCTGAGGTCCCTTCCAACCTGAATGATCCTCTAATTCTATGACACTTAGATGAAATGGTAACCCAGCCTTCTCGTATCTTACCATTGGATGCAGTATTTGAGCTGGTCAAATATCTAAATAACTTCCATTACTTTGAAACAGAAAATTGTCTCACTGTGTCAAAATTAGCATTAACAAATATAAATATACACTGCCAGTGTTCAAATACTTCAGTTTTGGCATTTTATCATAGAATCACAGAATGCTTAAGGTTGGAAGGGACCTCAGAGGTCATCTAGTCCAACCCCCTGCTCACACAGGGTCATGTATTTTATGTATTTCTAAATATTCCTAATAATTTTTTTATTGTTATCTTGAAGATATTCATGCAGATAATGGTTTATTCTCCTTTCATCTGTGTAATCACAATCAATGCTAAGAAACATTTTGATTTCCAAAGTTTTAGGAAACACTAACCACAGAAAAACTGCTGGCCTGTTCAGCCAATTCATTGGCTAATTTTTCACTAAAATAGGAGAAAGAATACGTATGAACTTTGCCCTACCAAGGTGCATCACTTTGTTGTGTTCCAAGATTAGACTAACACTACTCTTAAATTTGTTATATTCAGAAAGGTCAGTGGCTACATATTTTATTTGACCTTTATTAATCACCTTTGGTGTTTTTTTGTTTTTTTGCATGTTTCTCATTTCTACATTTATTAGCAAGCCAAAACTTTCCAGAAACATTAGGAAACATGCTAGAAGTGTTTTTAATGATATATAACATCTTATATAGGAGTAATTTAGAAACTTTTTCCCACACAATAAGGTTTGTAAATAAATAATTGTAAACCACAATAAGGTTTATGACAATCTTCATTGATTCATGCAATATACTTTTTCTACTTATTCTGGAAACCTCCTGCAAAGCTACTTCCCTCTGAGGGGAACATTTTGACTTTTTAAAGACCATTAGATTACAATCTCCACCTTATTCCCAATCTAGAAATAGATTCAAATAGTTACCAAGCATAACTAAGTAATTCAACATTACCTAGTACACAGTTAATCCAATTAGCAGCACTTTTAGCATTATACATATTCAGGAAATGCAGAATTTCAAAATTCATCTTTTTTTTTGCATTTTCATAGGGGCTGTGGGCTATTTAAATGGGAGGGTGATACTGGAAGGGCAGATACGAGCTGCTAAGGTTTGAGATCAGGTACACAAGGCTGTTCTGAAGCTCAGAGGTCCGCTATGACAGAATGGACATTCATGATATTTCTCCAAGTGCTCAGCAATTTGCTGGTGAGGTTCATTAGCCTCAGCATAGGATCTGAGAGGTCTTCTAGTTCTCTAATCCTTGCCCTTAGTTTAAAGCATCTGATTTATCCTTCCAGTTCTAGCACGTGCCTTTGAATCCCTCCTGTAACAACGATTTCGGCAATTTTAAATGCAAACAACACATGTAGTGTGGATGAATAGGGGATGGTATCAACTTCTTTTTAAAGGCTGCAGGTTTCAAACAGATATGTCCTGGGCTCTATTAAGACCACTAAATATGAATTGCCAAGTCTCACTAGAATAAGATGGCTCCCTATTATGTTTCAATGTCTCATCCTGCACAGAATATTAACTGAACATTTGAAATGAAGCTTACTAGTGCCTGGAATGCCTGGCAAGCATTTCATTTTTAAATCATTCTCAAAGAAAAAACTTTTCCAGAAGTTTTACAGTTTTATCACTGTATATCCCTTCCTTATCTTGGTTGCAAATGCAAAGGCAAATGGAAAAAAAAAAAGGCAAACAAAGAAACAACAAAAAGAACGTTGCCGTAATGCCAAGTTTTAACAGCTTCCATTATAACTTATTTTGAAAAGATGTAAACAAAAATCTCAAAGTTTGAGTTTAGCTTGAATTCTTAAGTAAAATTAAAGAAAAAGGATCAATATATTTCTGAAAGCTTTTGTAGGTGAAATAGATAGGCTGTACGGTGAAAAAAACCTGATGGTTCAAAGCACCTAATGCAAATGCTCTAAATTCCGCTTTGGAAGTGCCCTATGGTTATCACGGACTGTAGGAAAAGGCAGGGAACAGCTAAGATAAAAGATAAAATAGTCATAAATTTAAGAAAAGTAATAATAAATTTTGGCTTCCTAAGGTAGTAGGTGACAGGTTTTCCTCTCCTGCACTGAGGTAATAACTCACACCATTTCTATGTAATTTCTGTTGAATTTTTGTTTTTCTGAAAGAGCATTTCAGGTAACACAGCACTTGTGAAGGTGTCCCAGGATGCAGGAGCTTAGACTTGCCACACACTCGGCTGTGGAAAACTTTGTTGTAAATCAGTTCACTCAGATTTAGCTTTACTTTATATAATATCTAAGAAAAAATAGTATGTGCTCAAAGAAACAGGCATGTAACAAAATCACAAAGTAAAAATATTATTAAAAATGTATTTAAGAATAAATATTCAACTATTTGAGCTTCTCTCTCCCTCAGAGAAGATTCTAATAAGTTTCAGGGGCAGAAGCTTTATGCTTCCCATAATCTCTGTGCAAGTCCCCCTGATATTACAGGCAACAGCGGAGTTTGGCCTTGCCTTGATCTGGTGCTCCAACCTATCGACACTAAACTAAACACAAACTCTGGCCTTTTCTTCTTCGTGAGCTTGCCATGCCAGATCAAAGAAGTGGGAATTTGGGACCAGTGCAGTACTGATGCAGCTGGCAGAGCTGTTTATTTGAGAGGCTAAATTCAACCTTCGCTTGGTCGAATATCTTAATTGTGCTTACTGGGAGCTTGCCTTTTAAAAGGTTCGATTTTTTCTGCTGCCAAGAATCAGAGTTTGCTTTCAGCATGTTGGAATTATCTCAGGGGAAGACCTTTGTGAGTCAAACCATTCCAAAAGTGTTCTTAATTGCTTTCCACACTCTCGTGAAACAGGAGATTATGTGTGGAATCTATATTATAAAATAAGAAAATTAAGGAGAGATAAAAGTGAAAATAATGACAAAAAAAATACTTTTAGCCAAATACTTTAAATAATAAAACACAACCCAAAATGATAGGAATTTTTAACAATTCTTTTCTGAACTATAATTAGCTTATAATTAGCAACAGAACATACACTTTGCGTAAGACGTACTGAAACAACAAATTGTACAATATACAACGTTGAAACTATTTGACAGGTCAGTATAGAATTGTATAATATACAATGTTAAAATTATTTGACAGGTCTGTATAGTTGCATATTATCTTTATTTTCAAATTGTTTCCAAAATTAAAACAATAAATAAGAGAGAGAGAGTCTTCTGAAGAGCAAATTATGTTTTCTTTCTTGTGGTTTGCTTTTATTCATATGCCAGATGTTTCAGGAAGGATGAGATTATTTTTCATGCCAGAATAGCAATGCTGACACAGCAATATCGAAGTTATCATTGAAAAATATTAGTTTGTAGACACCTTTCATCTGTTGTACTGAACTACAAACATATTTCTTAATGTTTCAGCAGTATCTCTGTACAAAAGTAGACCAAAGGAGTATTTGAATCCAGGCTCTGTAATCAGTAGCTTTATACTCTTCAACGTGTCTAGGATTATGTCAGGAAAACTCAAAAAGATCTCAAGTTTAGAGAACAAGAAACTATAAAGCTTTGAAGACAGATTAGTTAAAACCAAAATGTCTATAAATGCTATGAAACATTTAATACAGATACGGGTGTAGATGGGTCAGATACATATCACTCTAGATTCATATAAGACGTGACAGTTTTTGTCTCGTCAGTGATTCTTCTGTCAGCTTGAATAATTTGCAGTGGAATATATCTGCTTTCTTCCCTCTACAGAAGCATCTCATTCTGTCATTCAGCAAATATAAATATTTGAGCAGACTCCTTCTCTAAGTACATTCACAAACACACACACATAAACATTTGAAAATAACGGCATGGAAAGCTCTAAGTATTTAGGTGATGACAAAAATATATTTTTAAGTGCACCCTAAACATTTTTCAGTAAATAGAGCACAATCTACAGATTAAAGGTAGCTCTTCTTAAAGCCAGATGATAGCAGCATATGAGGAAATTTAGGGCTTGAAATTGCAGCATCCAGTCTCAAGAAATCTTGGGTGAATCACCTGTTTAAACAGGCAGCTAACAGGAATACACAGCATAGGCCAGTGAGCGCATTCTGTCTGGAATATTTCAGCCTAAAAACATGTTTTAAATGGCATGCCACTCACAAAAAATAATAGCAGTTTTTCATTAGGGAATGCTCTTTTTGAGTAAGGTGGCATGAGTTAGCTTGAAGCAATGCATGTGGAAACGAAACAGGTCTGTAATCACTACTACCTCCATATAAAAGAGAAATATCTGTAATACTTAAAAGCTTGCCATCATGGCAAGATATGTTTGCTAGGAAGTGATTTAGAGGTATTTCAGCAAGTCCTCAATCACAAAGCAGATTTTATTAGATTCAATTTTATTTAATACCTCTAAATTCAATTTCTCATAGATATAGCCTCAGAAGCAGGGTAGTTTCAACTTCAGTTGATATAACATAGTTAGACATCTATGAGGCCTTTGACATAGCACTGTCTGACATTCTAATGAAAATGCACTACATAAAATCAATTTAGCACATCTTAAATGCATTAAAAACTGATTAAGTGATAGATCTCAAAAAATAATTCCTCCCCAGTGGTGTTATTTCTAGTAGAACCCCACAGAATACATTTTTGCTCACTGATAAAAATACTAATAGGTAAAATGATTGTTCATAGGATTTTCTCTACTCATCTTAGTCATAAATAATATATATATATAAAAATCCAGATTCCACATAATGTCTTGATGATTTGGTATCTTTTGCTTATTGGAATTTCTGATATTTTTAACTGAAAACTACAGAATAGAGTTGAATTATCCAGACCATACCTACTCTAAGAAACTTTACACTGAAGAATTTAAGTGTTCAGATGATTAACAAACTAATCATAGGTGTTCAAGCTGGCACAGTGCATGGCATGCATTTATTTTTACTAGATATTGATTGGGACACTGATGGAAAATATGGACTGCACACTGCATAATTTTATGTATTACAAACCAATCTGCAGAGTGAATGAAAAATAAGAGAAGACTGTTCAGAGTCTGATCAGAGAGTCTGATTGCATGTCATCCAGAAATAAAGCAGCAGAAAGACTGTTGAACTACAGAACTCATTTTAAAAAGTATCATAAGGGTATTACATCAGCTCGATCCTATACAACTACACCACTACCTGCAGGCATAAAAAAATCCATATGCGTTTTTCATATATATGGGAAAAAATCCCATTATATTCTATTGTTATAAAATAGAATAAAGTAGACAGGTCCCATGTACTGGATCAAATAGTACGCTTTAATGAATTTGGAGAAACAATGGATTTTCAATTTTTGCAGCTAAAGTAAAAAAAAAAAAGAACAAAAAAAAAAAATAAGCCAAGGTTTCTGCTCAGTGACCAAAAAGGACAACAAACAAAATGTTTAAATTGACTGAATCAAGTGTTTTTGTCTTCTGTAGTTTTGTTGACAGGTTAGTCAACCTTTTAAGAATTCAGATGGGTTACTTCAAAGTAAAAATTAAATAATTTCATTTCTAAACATTATAACAATGTGTATACCCCTCGAAAAAAGATCACAACTTTGCTTAGAATTTAAAGGCATTTATATGTTTTCAAAATTCCCTTTTTATTCCCATCCAAATTAACCTCCATTTCACAATTCTTTACCACATCCCTGAACCCTCTGAAAATCCAGAGAAAATACATTTCGGGAGGTGTAAAATAAAAAGATAAATTATAGTCTCTAAATACTTGCAACACTTTAGTCAAATGATCATTCACTTTTTGAAGGACTACATGTAAAGGATAAAGGAGAGGTAAGGCAAACATTGTACTCAACAGTATTCTTCTCTTATGCAATGCTTACATGGAGAGAAAATTAAAACAAGTGTAATAAGCATAAAAAAAAGAAAATACAACATATAAGTAGTATGCTTGTAATAACATGCACAGGGGAAACTCGTATCCTATGCTTGACAAAGCAAACCCATGACATGGAAAACAGTGTGAGACTGCAGTAAAATCTATGTTATATGTACCTATATGCAGGTTGAGATGGGAAAAATTCTTCCATTCCAGTGATATTATCCTGCTACACACAAATGAGAAATGTTCATTTGTACATCTGCACATCCTGGTAACTCTGGCACTGCTGAGTTCCCAAGTCCATTAAAAGATTTCCATAAGAGCATGGTTAAATCCCAGATCTAGCATTGTAAATCTCAAAAGTTTATTTTAAGTATTTAAATACATTTTCCTTCTTTAGACTTACTAGATAGTGAGAGCTCCAATTTACATTTAGACAAACTGTATGTAAGGTAAAAAAAAAAGTAAGAGGTTCTCCCAAAAAGAGTACAGCAACTTAAACCAATTTACAACCATTCACTTTTGTGAAAAATTCACAAATATTGTGAAAAGTTTACATCATCCACTTTTGGTTGAAAACAGTGGTAACTTATCTGAAGACTTCTGTTCTATTTCATAATCTGCAGAAAACAGACATCAAATTGCCCTTCCACTTAACAGAGGGCCATCTCCCTCAGGGGTTTCTCACTTTTGAAACACAGCCTTCCTTTCCAAGGAAACAACCACACAGGGTCAGACTGAATGCTCGTCTCCTTCACTACAGAATCTTAGCATCACTGTGGCTGGAAAAGACCTTCAGGATCGGGGAGTTCAACCATAAGCCCTTCAACACTAGGCCTGCAAAACCACGTCCCTAAGTGCCTCACCTAACATGTTTCTTGAACACTGCCAAGGACGGTGACTCAATCACTTCCCTGGGCAGCCTGTTCCAATGCTTTGGCCACTCTTTCTGTGTAGAATTTTTTCCTAATATCTAACCTGAACCTCCCCTGTCACAACTTGAGGCCATTCCCTCTTGTCCACTACATGATTTCCAGGAGTCATCAATAGCAGATGCCTTGTAAGGAGTTTATACAGAGCTTTCAACAAGGTAAGAATGCAGTGATATTTCCACAGAACAGATTCCCAGCCTCTAAAATTTGTATCTCAGGAAACTCCTCAGACAGGGATGGCATTTTTGTATTTAATAAGACATGGTGGGGTTTTCTTCATAAAAGTACCCAGTCATTTCTGAAACCATGTAAAACTCCATGACATTCTGCAGCAAGGACTTTTGCAGCTCAACATCAAAGTGTGAGGAGAAGGACCCCCACCTCTCTGCAAGACCAGAGTTGATTCCAGAGGCTTCTTTCTCTTTTCTCCTTTTCTCCTTTCTTCTCTTCTCCGATGTACCCCAGGGTTTCTTTCATCCTCTTTCAACATTCTGTCCAATCAGGATGGAAAATCTCCCAGTCCCTGGCCCGACTAGGCCTGGATGGAAGATAGCTGGTGATCAAGCACAAGGCTTTATCCCACCATATATTATCAATAAGGAAGTCATTTACTTGTTGTATTGTTTGATTGATTGATTGAGATCAAAACATTTCAGGGCTTTTGCTGACAAACCTCCTTTATAATAAACATCCTTGTTTTCTAGCTTTGCTGTGTGAAAGTAGTATCACCTTATATGAGTGACATGTTTGCATATCTACAGTACCTTTAACTTTATTGGTTTCTCAGTTAGTTAAGATGCAAGTTCCAGTAAGAAGAGGTCAGTAGCACCACTCTGAATTATAACCTCAAGGCTAAAAGCACCACTCTGAATTATAACCTCAAGGCTCCTCTATCTTAGGAGTATGCTGTAATATATTCCCCACAACTGGCATTGCTAGGTGTATCAGACAAATAGCTAGGAGTCATAATATATAATTTTCAATTACAGAAGTTTGAGTGAGGTCCCCAGCTAGGAGAACATGCTGTGTTGAGTGCCTGAAGGAAACTGTAACCTCCACAAGACATCACTTTGGAAGTTACAGAAGCTATTGTGAGCCTGAAGGAGTAATTAACCAGAGATAGTTGCCAACACTACGCAGCCAGGTGGCAAGGAACTAACCTAGCAATGAAGAAGACCTTCTGCAATGCCTTTTCCACACTTTTCTGTAAAGACTCTCCCATTGCACAATAATCTCTTAAAGTTCCTGAGTCCAAGTACTTCTCACAACCAAAACAGTACTTTAGCACTACACTTGCTCTTCATTCAGAAAGCTCATGCTAAAGTCCAAAAGAGATTTCTCACCTTGGGGGAACCTTAAAGGAAAAGTTTTTTATTCAGCCCCCAAACAGAACAGTAAGAAATTCTAAAAACTTGTAAGTTAAACAGCTAACAGTATTGAAGACTTTTTTTTTTTTTCACTTTGAACTTTCATTGGGAATCGCAGGCAAGTTATACTGCAAGGGGAACCTGGCTTCTACTTAGGCTAGGATATTTTCACCCATTGTCAGTTCTTATTTCAAAAATTTGCTCAAATATATACTCCTGCCTGATCGGAGGATCTCTCTGGGGAGAATAAGATCAAATCAGAACACTTAAATATGAAGCATTCCTCTGCCCTGATATCTTCTAAAGAGCACTGAATAAAACATGCAAAAGGCCCAATAAAACCATGTATTTATCCAAAATAAAAAAGTCAGCCACTACTATATCATGTAACTCATGCCATCAGATTTATTACTCACTTCATAAAGATACTTCTTTCTCAGAAGTGTCGAAATACCAAAGACAACTTTGTCAAGATTCCAGCTAAGCTTAACAAATTTTAAACAAAATTTGATTTGAAAAGTATCTCAAGTCTCAGCAAAATTGATCCAGCTTTGTGCTTGAATGAAGATGTCAGTCTTGTAATTTCTGTAAGCAGCACATTTAGAAAGGCCTTGATGATAACTCTGAGTCCTGCTAACATAGCCTGGGGTCTTTTAGAAGTGCACAAATGGCCAGAAAATAAAATTTGAATTGTAAGAGGTACTGAGCTTTGCTGAGACTGCTGTTTTCACCATCACATTACAGGGCAAGTTTCCCAGTCTCTCTTGGAGGCTAAAAACCCATATGAGATCTCACACACACACTGGCACAGGCAAGATGTACTAAAAGAGGTAGGGCAGCTGGTTTGGTGTGATTCTAGCCTGTCTTCTGCTAGATCAGAAAGAATTCTTATTTTTACTTCATAGGATGAGCGAGGTGGAACCACAGCAAGTGTACACTATCAAATGTTTTAACCAAAGCTGACAGATAGAAATAGAGTCATCCTTTGCTGCACCCCCTTGCCAATGCTATTATTTGACCTGTCAGCATATCTCAGCATGTCTTGCAGATGATACCATCTCCCAGCCTGTCTTCAGACTTCCTTGCACGCTGAATGAAGAACGTCCTTCTGGCTGCTAGTATCTTGCTATAAACTGTGTGAAAACTTTTGCAAAAGTTATGCTACTGGAAAGCATAGCTTATCTGCATAGTTTCTATGTGAAACCACACTATTCACCAGGATTCATTCTGGTCCCGAAATAAAAGGTTACAATGTCTTATGTAAATCAGGGGGTTGAGTGAAGAAAGGGCAATGATTTGGAGGTCATAAATATTCTAGCCATGCTCACTCCATATGCTCTGTAGTCCAGCTATAAATAGTCTTCAAATTGCTAACACATTTTGAGAAAGTTGAGTGACCCAGCTTTTACTTTGTAATGTGAGGATAAAGCCTAATGATGCCACAGAAGGGCAAGGGAAAAGAACTGCTGAGGCCATGTAGACATCTGCTGAAAGGGTCCTAGCTGTGAACTTCTATAGAGAGAACCAGCTGGTTTTAAAACAGACAAAGAAATGAGAAAGTACAAGGCCAGCCAGCACAAGGTCAGCTCTATGTGGGGAGAGAGCAAAGCAGCTAACACTGCCGTGAGGGGTCTACAGGAGTGAGAAGTGAATTCATCTCTGCACACACCTTTGTTTTAGCAGCTCCAATTCCCAGAAAATCCTGCAGCCAGTGATGACTTTAATTTCACTTAATATATAAATATAATCATACATATTTACATGTTCAGGGGGAAAAAAAAAAGAACTACAAAAAGACTTTGGGTGACCTCTAAGCCACTTCTAATCTATCTACTAATAAATTTCATTCATTTTGAAAAACATTTGAAGGTTTCAGGCAAAAACTACTGCTGTGCTGGCCACTCTATTCTCTCACTCCCTCCATTTCCCCTGGACTCTCTCAACCTTGTTGTGTTTCTTCCAGCTGCAGGCAGTACTGCCCAGTATCATTATCCTAGTCCTGGGCATCCCACATCCCAAGTAGCAGGTAACTGAACCTGAGCACAGCTGCCGGCATTTATGATGCCAAAGTTGTTGTTCTGCCATTCCACCATTTCACAGCTCCCGGTGATTCCTAAATGTGATGGTGAAGGGGACACAAACATAATTTTTGTGTTTGGCTTCACACACAAACGTCATCCACCGATTTCGAAACCACTTCTCCCACATTCCAAATAACTCTGAAGAGATGATAAATTGTAAATAAATACCCCAAGAACATTCAAAAGTCAAGCTGACTCCTCTTCTGTAGCAACCAAAGCAGGTGAAACATACAGCAATCAGCAAGGAAGGAAACAAACAAAAAAGTGTACCTGTAACTTTTATTATAGTTCATTTGTATTAGCATGCTGTTTTTCCTTTGACAGTTACATTTAGAAGGGCACAGAATATCTAAACGTGAAAAAGTTAGGTACTAACACTTTCTCAAGGGCATAACCAAAACAACCACAATTCAAACAAGAACTTGTAATCCCAGCCAAAATATAATTTACTTTTCAAAATGTAAACAAAATTGTTATGAACAGTCTTTTCTTCCAGGCAATCAAAGAAAGCAGATCATGAAATCTAGTATCTGATCCATTTGTCACAAGTATGGTTCAGAGAAGATCTGTGCTTAGGCCATGGTTCTGTACATACGGCACTTTCTTTTAGAAGTCTCTAGGTGAGCTAACCTCATTGATCCAAGATTTTGTGGATTTGAAGTTTTTGAAGGGCAGCCAAAATTTTACTTTATTTTTCAACTCCTTCCAGAATTTGAGATCCTGATTCTTGTTCTTAAAATACTTAAATATATTTACATTGTAAACAACATTATCCTGAGGTGGATGTAGCAGGAAAGGCAAGGCAAAAAAAAAGAAAGGCAAGTTTAATATTCTTGTCTATTTCAAGTTAACCATTTGAGGGCAGATTTTATTCTAAATACAAGTCTTGAGTTCTGGATGAAAAAAAAATGCACATTATTAGAGCATACTCAGGCAGGTATGTGAGCTCAGTGCTCAAGTAAACATGAATATTTTCAACATTGTCACAGTCTTCTATCTAGCTTTCCACCCCCTTTAGAGATGCCTCAGTTCAATTGCTTGGCCCCTGTGTTCATTACTAAACACTTTCTGATAATGTGGGGTCACCCCTTCTCCTCAGAACTGCAGTCCCAAGGACATTGTCTCTCGGGTAGCCCTTTGAAGGACACATCATAGTAGAGGCAGGCAGTTTTAATTGACTATGCAAAGATCTGAAAGCAGTTACCGCGTGCTTCACAGAGAGCACAATATTCTGTGATACATGACCTGCATACAGCACTGTGCTATTCATCCATAAGGAGTATTTATTCAGAGTTTCAAGTCCTTTTCACAAGAGCCTGCTGCCAAGTGGAGGACTGTTTCCCCTAAGGTCTGTGTTCCCTTGACCTATATTGGTCCCTAGACACAGAACAAGTTTCATACCTAACTTTTCAGTTCTGCTTCTGGAAAAATTTCAGTCCTTCAGACAGTACCCAAACAAAAACAAACAAACAACAACAACAAGGATTCATCCTCATCCAAGCTTCCTACAACACAAGGTGCTCCAATTTGCATGAATGATCATTAAGACTCAATGCTCTATTGCACCTGGTCTGATAGGTTCCTGGATAGCAGATGGTGAATTTAATATAAATGGAAACATCAACAGTACAGCAAAGTCACAAAATTAAAAAAAAAAAAATGTGTAACTGAGACAAGACTTGTAAAAGCAGATGCATTTTCTTCTTAAAATTAAAACAGGTCAGTACAATTTTCCAAGTCATCATAGATATCTACATACTATTCATATTCAGATTCTCATTTTCCACAATTTTTAAAATTGTTCCCTATGACTGTCATGTGCAAATACTGTATTTTCAAGAATTATAGTCAAGATGATTAAAGTACTACTTCTTACTGTATAACTATGAACTAGACATCGCATATCAACAGCCAAATTTATTAAATTTATTAGCCCCTAACTACAGGGAAACATGCCAGTTTGATCAGTAGAAATTTTTTGCCCCAGCAACGCAAGTTTTGGCATATTTATAGACTAATCAAACTACCCTGTGAAACCCCAAATTTGCTTTTCAGAGTAAAATGCCTGGTATGTCAATTCTTGAGCTAAAAAGTACATCTTTCTAAGGCTGCAAAGACTCTCCCAGTCACCCACAGTCCACAGTGATTGTGGATGAGATCCTTGGATGAGGCTCTCCTGGTGTGACAGCGTCTCTTGGCTAGCAAGAGACTGAATTAAGAACTAAATTTTCTAAACTACAGCTCAAAGGCTGCAGTCCTTCTAGTAACCTCTACAGCATACCAGCTAGAATCACTGAAATAAACAACCTGAACTAGAAACGCCAACTCATCTGTGCAATGGGGACACAGCTCTTATAACAGCTTGCTCAGTGACTGAAACCTAAAAATGTTCCAAATGACATTCGGCTTTAAGTCAAAAATTTCAATTAAATGTTAGAGAAAGCAAGGGGGAAAAAAAGAAATTCAGCACACAACAACTTTCAATCAGAGAACTACTTTCTCATGGGAATGTTTTGCAAAAGTCTTTGGAAATAAAACCCACTGCAGTTATTATGAAAGGTATACAAAACGCATTACTTACGAGAAGATTTGAGGGATGGTGAAGATGAGTTTCTTTCAGTAAATCACTTGAATACAAAGCTTATTAAGCTTCCTCTCTCTCTTCCATGACTTCCTGATCATCAGCTCTAGCTCAAATATTTTTTCAGCATTTTGACATTAGTAATGCCTGCTTCTCTATGAGGAGTTTCATAAAGAAAACCCTTTTCTTTCACGTTCATAAAGATCTGAATCAGGACTCCTCAAGGTGTACAAAGCTACAAGTAGTTTATATGGGATTTCATTAGAAGAATTTGATCAAAATACAAAACTGTTTTTTTCAGCATATGTGTCCTCACCGTATGCACATATCTTTTTTTCCATGCACAAATGACAAGTCACGTTACACATGCTCCCTTAATTTACACATGCCATCTTCATTTGTGTTGCAGAAAGTTTCCACTTGGGAGCTGCTGTAGAACTCCAAATTACATCAGAGATCAATAGACACTATAGAGACTTGGCATCGCTGACATTAGCTAATGTGGGCCTGTGGTACCTTCAAAGGCAGTCCTGTTCTCCAAAAAAAAATACAACACTTTAAATGCAGGGGTAGTAGAGGGTTTATAGGCTCACAGGCTCTGAGAAAGACATCGGCATCACCCAAGGCATTAGCAGGTTGCGCAGATCTACTTGCCCAGAAAGAAAATGTCCTGGTCTGGGTTTAGACTGAAAACGGGAGGAAATTCAAGATTATAGTGACAGTTTTTCTGAGGTTCTCTTCTATATGGATTATCCAAAAGTAAGAGAAGCAGAATTTCTTGTGAAAATGGTGCTAATGAATTACTTCAGGAAAGTTCTTGAGCAACAGAAAGCAGGAAAAATTCAGAACAGCTTCCACACTTCTGTCATCTCTCTCCTTTTTATTACAGAATGTCGACTGATTATAAATACATCTATGTAGCTATTGAAATAAAAACTGCCAAAAGCTACAAAGTTAATGCCTCAGATTTAATGGATATAGTAAATCCAAGTTAATAGTAAAATCTGTTTAATATGGAGAAGGAACTTTACGACTCTTGACAGATACTTACTCTGGGCACAGCATATATGTATCTTGATTAATGCTGGCCCTACAGAAGCTGCCATGTAGATAATCAAAAAGCAGAAAAATCATTTTTATTTTCCATTTTGTTTTGAAGATGGTGGTTGTTTGCAGTAGGTGCATATATGCATACAGCACGTGAGGACCAGGCTGTTTTACAACTTCCATGTACTTGCAGCCCATCAAAGGGTGGCTCATGGAGCAGACTGAAAAGGGTTCAGCAGAAATCTTTCACTTTGTACAAATGCAGTTGGGCAGCATTTTGTAGAAGCTCATCCAGAACACGGCCCAAAGCAGACGTAGCCTTGCCCTGTTGCTATGCATTAGATGTCTTGTTTGAAAGTTGTTTTCTCACTTGTCATGAGCATTCCAGACATTTGCAGCCTCATGGCTTGGTCAGAAACCCTGGTCAGATGCTTAATGGTTGTTCTGAACTAGGGATGAACAAAGTTCATCCTTCATTCATTTTTACCTAAATAGCGTTCAGCATCAGTTCAGCTGTACAAATTGCTGACACTAATTCTTTCTATCACAGTCAGGCCCTAGGGTTTTAAACTGTATCCATCAATCTAAGCATATCTGTGCACTCTAGCATTTAAAGACAGATTAGGTCATTAGTTATGAAACCTCCAACAGTTATTGTAAGTTATCACAGATAATATACTAGGAATTTTATTTTTTTTTTCATTTTATAAGCATCTTTAAAGCAAATTTAAAACCACTTTGTATTTTTGTTAAACAGGCAGCTAAGTACCTAAGATAGATGACGTTTATTTACTGAGAGAAGTACAATTCTCAAATTCCTGCAGGAGCTTACAAGCTGATCTGCCATAGAATATTTTCTGTCTGTGATACATGTGCCATTAAGATTTTTTTTTCAAATATTATATCTTTGGTTATTTACATCATTTGTTTTAATTGAAATTAAAAGAACTCTTCACAAAGCAATACACAGAATCTTCACAGTCATAATTAATGTTTTCACGTGTTTTGCCATCAACTAGAAATTTAGAAAACTTAATTATTCAATACTCATCGAGTGCTTAGACTTCAATTAGTCACATATGGATGCTCTGCTAGAGGAGTCCTGCAACAACACTTACTCACATAAAGGTTCAGGGAGGACCAGTCCAGAAACAGTCACAACCCTCAGCAAATTAAACTAGTGAAAAACTATTTGGCTGAACTGAGGAGTGAAGAGCAGAATTCTGGGGAAGATACAAATAGAGGGATATGGGTTTAGGAGATAGGGCATTCTGCCCAATCAAGCCAGGATTGGGACCCAAGTATTTTGTTTATCTCAGTGCCTTCAACTATTGTTGTATCACATACACTTTTTCTACTGTAAGAATCACTTCACAGGACAAATGACAAACCAAACCACTTAAATTTAAAACTCTCTCTAATTCTCTGGAAAAAGGTTCAAGTACTTATATTACTTCTTCCCATTAGGCAATGAAAGGGAGGAGTTATTTCATTTTGTTTTCTGTATTTTTCTTTTCAATTCTGGTTCTGTAGCTTGCTTCTATCCAGCTCCACTGAGGACAGTAGAAGTTTGGGGGCTGATGCCAGCAGATCTACAGTCTACACAGCAGTCAAAACTAATCATTGAAGATGCTTAATGAATCACAGGCAAATCACTCAAGGAAAAATCAAAATGACAAAGGAAATCTTTGTAACATTCTCATGGTTTGTTCTGGGAAAACATTAGTACACATTAGCAAAAGTGTACTTCTCACTCTTATATGTCAAGGCAAATAGATCAGCTAGCAAGATGTTGTCATTGTCACAGCAATAGACCTAGAGACAAGGCTAAAGACTGAAAGAATCAAAATAAAGAACAGCAAATTCTTTTGCTTTACTTTTGCATAATATCCCACTCAATACGGTTGAGATCCTGACTGGGCAAGGCAAGTGCCACTGTCACAAAAATAATGAATATAAAATATACCTCTCCTATTCCTGTACATTTAGTTTATTGCTCTAAAACAAGATTTGTACACTGATTCAGTATAAATCCATTAATTTACATTGAAGTTCTTTGCCCTTGCTCCCCATACTTGCACCACAGACCAATAAATACTTGTGCTGAAGTGAACTAACCTTCTGGATAATGCTCTCAGTAACAAAGTTGATCTGCGAAATAAAATGTAGTTAATGTCATGCTCTTTATGATTTAAAATGAAAGCTGAAATCAACCTATCCAGATCTACTTTAAGCAAAATTATTCTCTGATTATTTATTCCTCTTAGAATTACCAGGAATATTAAATATAACTTACTCAGTTTTGCCAATGGGCTCATAACTTTCTTCTGAGCTTTTTCAGAGAGCTGAAAATCCAGCCTTTGAACTGTGAGCAGAGATACTTTCCATGTGAGGTATTTTCTATTTGTGAGATATTTCCTCTCACAGTCTGGATTTTGCATTACATTACATCACTAATTAACACACATACAAAGAGCTGAAAATCGTTTTAGCAGAAAATGTCTCCAAGCTTAATTAATTTCATAATTGTTCTGTGTATTATAATTCTCCCTGTTATCTACAGGACAGATAGAGTCCTGGGACAGGGCTCAATTCAAGATCAAGAGGCTTAAATTTAAGTATTTAAATATAACTACTCAATTCAGCGGACTAGGTATGGTCATCTGGTGCCCTCTGACATGCCTATGAGTTTATGACAGATCCACATCGTAGATCTAATACAGACCTGCAAGTCACATGTAGATATCTCAGCTACTTCGGCACGTTTAGATGCTTGCTACTAATGGTTACACCACAAGTTTGGGCAAGTTACTCAACCTGCCATTATGTGGATGAAATACAATTGATTCAAAATAGGTCTTAGGACTGTCTACTGACAGTCACTGGACTCGGACACCTAAACACAAGCACCTAGTGCCAGCCAAAATGTCCCAGGACAAGGGATTGGTGGATATTGTGCCTGGCATATGGGATTCTGCATCCATTCAGAGTAGCACTTGGAGGCCAAATAATATACTCCAGTGTCTAAAACGATCTGAGGTGCTGAGATCTCCATTGATTATGACATTAAAGTATCTAGCTCACACATAAACAGTTACTGTTCAACATCCGTTTTAGGTGTCAGTCTCAAGCTACCTTAAAGTTTACTTTGCTCTTTGGTAAGCTGTGACTCAGTTTTCAGTAGCAAAACACAAGAAGCACTCCTTAAAACAGAAAGCATCAACAAGCCAAGTTTTTATATCCTTTGCATATCATCTAACTCTCTGAAGAAGTTTCCATAAACATTAAATTAGAATACTGTATCTTTGAATGCATCTTTGTAAGGATTTGTTATCTAACAACGAAATGACTGAATTACAGCTAAAGACATATTACTTCTAGTCCTATGTAGCTTGTTTTTTGAAGAAAGATGGAGATGTCTATAAGGTTTTCTTTTCGTATTCTTTATGCTGGCTCAGGGATTTTCCTTAATGATACACTATTATTACTCTCCTCAAGATACTGGAGGATTTAAAATGCTTTTCAGAAAAGGCTTCAAGATTAGAAAGAATAACCTAAAAAAAATGCTATCATACTTTTGGATAGGCAAGAATACCATAATACTTTGAGACTACTGCTACATCCAGCTGTATCACTTCAAACGATAAATTTTAATCACTGGAAAAAATACATTTTCAAGCCAGTCAAATAAAGTGAGTTGATGCTAAAACACAATTGTATTGTTCTCCAGCTTCCAGACTTGCAAATATCAGTAAAAAGGTAAATTGCAACTACAAGTTCTATTAGTGCTGAAGATGCTGAAAGGTGGCTCCGCCTTCACCTCTTCAATGAAATCAGCCAATGAAATCCACACCCAGGGAGTTTTTATTGTGTTAGGAGTCATAGAAGGAATTTGCAGAATATCTGCAATGGTTGTGTGAAAGGCTCCACTCCTTTTTCTTTGACAGATTTAGGTCATCTGAGCAGGTTTGAAAATCCTTTCATCACCTCAGAGACCAAAATTAGAGAGGAGCTATTTGGTACACAGTCTGAAAGCTTTACCGAAGCTTTACCGAAGCTACCGAAGGCTAGCAGAGAAACTGAGCATATGGACTTAACCACGAAGGGATATTTTAACAGCTAACATTAAAGACAGGACTGCTAGCAGTTACAAAATTAACTGCATCTCTGTACTGCCTGTAGTGCCTCTTAGTGAAGCTATTTACTTTTTCCCCCAAAACTGCTCTGTCTTACACATATTCTTGCTTAGATCAATAGCAGAGCCCAGGTGCACCTGAGCAACTCATGAGAAGAGACAGAATGAAGAGTTAGGCCTCCTCCTGTTTTTAGATCCATTTAATATTGCTCTATTTAATTCCTAGGATTAATATGAAAAATAACTTTATATTTTTATTTTTATTTATTTTTCTAGCCTGCGTGAGCAGGAGGGTTGGACTAGATGACCTCTGAGGTCCCTTCCAACCTCAAGCATTTTATGATTCTATGAGTTCTGCCTGTTTTATAAGCCAGTGCTTGCAGACCAGTTTGGCTTGCCGAGTGAGGCTAGCGCTGCAGATCTGGGTTTGCTGGAGTGGGGCAAGGCAAAGGCTTTGCTCTGTGCTCAAAGAAAGGCAGGCAGAGAGTCTGAAACCATTCAGGGATATGAGGAAGAGACAAAAATGGACTTAGTTCCAAGTTCATTGGGAATTTATCTGGTAAATTAAAACAGAAAATTGCTACTATAAATTATTACACTGGAGAGCCTGGAAAGAGAAGAGCAAGGATTTCTGTTCTCTTATTACCCTACTGCCAAAGTAATTCAGCACTACCACTCACTGTGGTGAAGGACCTTTAACTTAGAAGTCCAGTTTTTGAAGAACCACTTCCTTACAAGCATATAAAAGCTTTTAATTATTAGCATGTATTTATTGATCAGGGATGCTGCTCTTTCATTCAATCACAATCAAACATAAATCTAATGGAATGATAGATTCAGCTTCATTTTTCAAAGAAAGAGTTTCTTGGACAGGAGAGCACATTAAAGACTATTTAAATTAAAAAAGGAGGGGCATGCATTATGTCTTCATAATTCCCCATCTTCCTCAGTGATGGCCCTGTCTTCTTCAATGTTAAAATGTATTTACAATAGTTAAGAATGAAAAAGTCTTAAAAAATGAGGCTACCATAGAAAAGTCAGAGGTTGGCATGTCTTTCTTCAAAGTACGGTTACAGATTTCTGGTACAAATTACCAGAAATTTGAATTAGCTTCAGTAAATGCGTGAAGAGCTCAAACTGCAAATAATAATAACAAAAATGCAAAGGCTTCTTTCCCAAATGGGAATGATGAAATATCTGTAAGAATCAGTGTTACCTAAGTCTTCTAAGAGTAGTGTTATGTGAAAAGTTGGTTACTATTAAACAGAAGAAGTATAACAAAGCATTTGTCCAGGTAGGAAGCAGTACTTCTCCATATTCTCAACTCCTTCTGTAAGAATTTATTCCCACTGGATCTCTTGGCTTTAGTCTGTAAAAACAGAGTAACTCCCACTCTCCTCCAAAGAGATCTACTGGATAAAAACTAAAGATCAGGACCATAGTCACTGGAGAACCTTAAAAAATCTTGATAAAAATAAAACAGAGAAAAGGTTTGCCCATTCTGCTATTTCCTTTTTCAGTCGACTTCAGTCATAGATTTCATACCATGGACAGTTACATGAATGTAAATTCAAGAATTCTCCTGAAGCGAAGGCCAAGAACATACAAGAGAAAACAAGGATCTAAAAATAATATTAATATATGATAAAAATAACTACACAGTGAGAGCCAATGCTATCATTATCTACTGTGCTCCGTCATTGATTCTACTCCCAAAATTACAATAACCTATAACCTGAAACTCTTGCTGAAATCTTGACCCATCCTGTAGCAAAGACTGCTTGTGAAAATGTAGTTACTCAACAAACTACAACCCCGAAAATGGTATAAGAAAGAAACATGCATCCTCATAAACTTTTACACTCTGCCATTTCTGTGGTATGAGCTCCACTGATGAATCTGGAAAGGCAATGTGTATAGAGCAAAACTATGCACATTTGTCTCTAGATTTCTGTTGGTAATTTAAGACTGATAAATATTAATCCTATAAATGCCATATACAAGTAGTTCATAACTTATTTAGGACAGCTATACTGTATTTTATAGATAAGTGGAAATGCAAACTGAAAACAAAATAAAAAACAGATATATCTGTAGAAAGATAACTTTAAAATAACAATAAAAATCCCCCAAAAGATCCTCTTTCCAGGTGCCATAAAAAAAAAAAAAATTGTGCAGATCTTCCGTGGAGACCAGAATATACAGAGCAAGTGAAAGCACTGGATGGCTACAAGTTGTCTCCACAGGAAGGTGCCCATGAATTACCAACAATTACTTAAGATACTGAGAAAGGTGAAGATAGACTGAAATATGCTACTCAGAATAGCTGTGGATGAAATGAGAACTTCTAACTTTTTCTCATAAAATAGCAAAGTTTAAGTAGGATGGGATAGACACAGACATTTGTTGTATCTCTTTGCTTAATGGCCAACATGTTTGGGGAATAGAGTGGAGTTTGGGCAACTGTGCTTAAACAGTGTGGAACTATGAAGTTCCTACTTCAAGGAGAAGAGGGAAGTGCATCTTTCACCTTAACTATGTGCTCAAAAGGAAGTGCAAAGGAGTCTCAGGAAAAAGTAAGTTTTGAACTTGCAGTATCCAAAAAAATCATATCCCTGAGCTATGGAGGTGACAAGAATATTAGGTAGCTAGAAAAACAGCTATTTTCCTTATATTTGCATTGCGCTCATTTTACTCCAGCCTTTAACACGTACTGGTTCAAAGAAGGGAAAATTTCCCCCTTGTAACACTGTCAGTATTGTTCTTACAAAACAGCTGTGAGAGCCAGGCACAAGCTGATATGCAACAAAGAAAGAAAGTCAATTAGAGGATTGCTTGCGCTCCAGCTTGATTACAGGGTTCAGAGCTGAAAGACGAAGACCTTCCGAACGTGCACTCTCACCTGCTGATACAACCAGGTCATGAGCAAAATTTCCCTATAAGAACCATTTCTACATTCTGTCGAAGTGCAAACTCAGTAGGAGTCAAAAAAAAAAAAAATTCGAATTCATGGAAGTTTGGGATATTTAACTTAAGCCATGTTACCAGCACAATGCATATATATTTACAGCATTTAGTTTGTATTCATTAACTAGATATAATTTACCGCAATGATAGAACCAGAATTGTATAGTCCCAAGTAGGAGATTATTGATTGAATACATACACTAGTATAATCCACGCCATCACTACGAGAACTGATTTCACTTGCTGTTACTGAGTCATCAGTAATTTTTGTGAGTTTTTCATTAGATGACTACTTAACTTCTAATATTATTGTAATAATTGAATATTAGCATTAATGAATGAATTTATGAAAATTACATACCAATGCCAAAGCGACCATATCTATACAAAATATATGGAATATTGCCTGTGTCTGTGTTTAAATTAAGTGTTACTCAAAATGTTCACCGGGGTTGGAGGAAGAACAAAAACTATTTTCTTTAACTTGTCCAAAGCAAAAAGAAAAAAGAAAAAAATCCATCAATTTTGAATTTTAAGTTTGTATGCTGTTAAAATGGCACTTGCAGTAGTCTTGTCTATATTATTGATGACAGCGTGATGGCTATTGGACTGGCACAAAGATCTTCAGAGTTTCTAAATATATATATATTCTAATGAGATAACCCCTAGAGCATGGATAGGAGGAATGCTATCCAAATAATGTCACTCCTATTGCAGATTTGGTTTCCAATTAATTGTTTCTTTCTAAAGCTATAATTATCAGGAGGAATGCTGTTAGTCAGAAAAGATGAAGTTAAAAAGTGCATAATGTTTAATAGCTCATTAAATAGAAAATACATTGCAAATTTGGGACTCAGAATGACTTGCAGCTAAGTGTGAGATGATGGGTCATGGCATATGAAAAGAGACTTTTTTGGCAGGAAAGCAATTTGGGAATGCTGACTGCAGCCTGCATTTACTTGACATTCGGAACGATCATATGACACCAATGCAGATGAGCTGAACTTTAACAGTGAGAAGAAAGGGAAGGGCAAGAGGAGCTAGAGGAGACAGAGCTGAGGTATGAGTAGCTGGTGTGTGATGAGGAAGAGGAGGATACGAGTGTCATTATCATGAGTTTAGCCTTTATAGGGGCAGTGGGGACAAGAGGTTATATTAAAGAGATTCAGGGTATTCAAGCAATTATAGTGACAGCTGTGTCAGCACTTCTGCAGAGAAGTTTTATTTACACTTCTTAGGGGCGATGAATAAGAGATTTTATAATTTCTCTAGGAAACTATAGGAGCTGTTAGCTATCAATTGCCCTGGATATGATTTTTAAAGCATGCTTCATTTTTAAGAGTCTAAGGTACAGGTTTACCAGATGACAACTATATTTTTGGAATGGACACAACAAATTAGAGCAGCTCCAAAGAAATTCCAAAAAATTTAGGAGTTATTATGCTGGTTAAAAAAAAAAAAATCCTCAAATACTACATTGCAGCCCTACCAGTCCAAGCTATGAGACCTGGCATGTTTTCACACAGGCAGCAGCTCCAGCAAGGAGAGGAGAGCCTAAAGGCCTCACTGGAATGGGAGCAGGCAGCTGTGCACTTGCCTGGCCACCACCGGGTCCAGGCACTGGCCTGCAGGGCTGTGAAGGTTCCTGCTTCTCACGGTCCTCTAAAAGGCATCTCTGAAGTGCTGTGGCCTCAGACTTGCAGATGAAGCCCGGGCAGCCTATAGCAGGGAGAAAGCCACACACTGCTGCATCCTTTCCTTGATATTTTTTGACAAGTTGATCCGTGTGCTAAAGTATAAAACTTCAGTGCAATCACCAATAATAAAAATAACAAAATAATGCTGACATAACGAAGAATGAATCTGTATGGAAATTTAAGAAGTATTTCCCAAGACCAGAATTCAACTGGTCTCTGTACTCAAGGGCTTTTTTATTTATTTTATTTTTTAGGCAGTGGGGCAGAGAGAGGGCAGAAAATCCATTATATAAATATCAGTACAAAGTCTCGATTATAAAGATCTGAATATTGCAGTATTCATTGCTACTACACTACTACACAGTAGCATATTTTAAATATTATCTTAATTCCAATGCAAGTGATATTCTTCATGATTCTAGCCAGAGGAGAAAAAAAGCAGGATGACATAATGAAAAGTGTCAGACAACATTAACCGTATTGGTTGATGATATCATATCTGAATTTATAGCATGTTATGTTAGCATACAAATACAATATTTCTTCTGTCTTTGTTCCAGCAAGCTTAGAAACCAGAGCTTATCTCACCTTACTTCCTGCTTTTATCAGACCTCAAGATAAAACTTTCCATGTTATTTAAGCATAGCTTATTTGTTACAATACATAGATAATTTTCAAAGCTAAATAAACACAGGTAACAGTGTAGAGATGGTATTCTTCTCCTGTCATGCTGCTGAAATAGATCTGGTTTGTCTGTTTGTTTCCTCCAATTACGCTTTAAATATGACTTAACTTCTTACAGGAATACCTTAGGCTGATAGACTTTTTCAGAAAGTGTTATTTTGCTCTAGTTCTAGGCTAGCAATATCTCACTGCAGAATAACACGACAGCAATTGCAGTTTCTAATACCATAATTCAAGATTGCTACTTGTATCATCTTTCTGAAAATTACCTACCAATATATTGTCTCAGCTCTAAATATAAGGGGATATCTCTAAGATGCACGACTGACAACCTGTCGAGACTAAACTGAAGTGCTGAATTTATACACAGAGCACAGACATAAATGCAGTCTTCTGAGCAGCACCCCACACACGACCCTTCACCGTGGATCACTGTAAAGCCATAAATGTGCAGTTGGCTGCACTTGCCCCGTGTGGCTCCCGAGAAGTCTTGGAGCATGTAATTATTACGACTGATCCCATTGGAGCCACACGCTTACAGCTCAAGTGCTTTGCTTGGTCAGGCCTCTCATTTTGCTTCTCTGTGCATGCAGCCAGAGCACGTCCTAATTTGTGCTAGCGGTGACTTTATGGCTTAGACAACTCTGCAGTAGGAACTGAAGTGAGACTACTTGCTCATTTTAGATAAACCACGAGACAAGCTTCAGATGGTTCTAACTTTTGTCCCTTACTGGAAAAGATCCAAATTTCAAATGGCTTCATATATAGAAATGACACAAAAACCCATTATCCATCCTCAGATCCATCCAGCCATTCTACAGTACTTTACAGTGTCATTAAGTGTAATGATACCACAGCTAAATATGAAATAGAGTTTAGCTTAGGATCCAAAGGCCAAAGAGATATCTTACACAGCAGCAAACACCAAAGCAGTCTCCTCTCAAAGGGAACTAGAGGACATAGCTTTAACCCAGTGCTCACAGACCTCCATACTTGCCTCTCTGCCAATGTGTATGACCCCACTTGCCTTTCAGCCAATGTATATTGGCATGTGTGTGGTCCCATGTGTGGGGTGGCAAGGCAGAAGAAGGCACCTCGCTTGAGCCCACACCTGGGATACTCTGGGGCAGCTTCTCTCTTACAAGTAGCTTCTCATGATGAGCCATAGGGAGACACTGCAACTAGGGCGGTCCTCCCATCCAAAGATGCTCCTTTGGGCATGAAAAGCCATTTGGTGACCCAGGAACAGCACTCCATTGCCTCCCCCCTTCCATGACATGACGTGTCAGACACGAGCAGAGGGCCACACGTCACCAGTCTGTCACAGTGCCCGCCCCGATCAATACAAGTGATGCAGGAAAAGCAGTGGGGCAGAGTGAGGACAAAAATCCAATATAAAAGTATCACTGTGAATGTGAGAGACTTGTCAGGTCTGTGTTCCTGTCTCGAAAAGAGCTAGTGTGAGACTGCACATTGCTAAGAGATTTATTTTTAAAATGCATTATATCATGTTTTTTAAATGGAAAAAGAAAAAAGCAAAAACGTAGGCAACTGCAATTTGGTTCTAATAAGTCAGTTAAAACACACCACACTGCAAAACTGTCTCTTTGCATTTCAAGAAGGAAATTACTTTATTGGATTAGGCCAGAGATCTGCCTAATCCAGTACCTCATCTGTAGATAGTTGATGTTAATATTGCAGCAGAGTTAAGAAATCTTCCCCACAGGTAAAGGCTGGTGTCCACCCAAAAGCAAAAGTTGTGCATTTATTTCAAAAACATTTTCTAATTACAATTCCATTTCAAAATCAATTTGCTATTTAAACAATTGAACAGGGTTTTTGTGCTGTGCTTGTGCATTTGTTAACTTCAGAAGTTCCACAATCTAAAGCACCTCACGTAGCCCTAATTCCAATTCATGATCGGAGCCTAGAAGATTACCAAACCTCATCAAGTCCGGAAAAAGCACTATGTGCTTTTATGTGTGTGCTGCCCTGCATTATGGCCCTCTCCTTGGTGTTGCTGAGGGGGTACTCAGGGCAAAGGAAGCTGAGTACAAAGCTGTCCAGGTGTTAAGAGACTCATGTTCAAGTTTTATATTACAAGATCAACAAGGAGATATGAGATGAGGTTACTGGAAAATGTCAGCTATTAACATAACACTGATTATGAGGTTTGATAAGCTTTAAACAAGGGATTAAGCCAATTTCCCTCTTTTCAGGAATGCAATTATACAAGTGACTGCTTCTATACTGCAAAAGATATGGGCACTAATCTTGCAAATGCTTACTCATGAAAGAACCTGCTAGGGGGACCAAAGATCAAATCTATATAAAGCATTTTCTGATGCTGCACCAAGCAATAGCCACAGCTACAAACCTTTCTGCAAATAAGCATTCTGAATAGCAGAACTGAAGAAAAAGCTATGAAAGCTTTTGGGGGTAATTTCTTCCCACTTTGTCTACCTATGTGGGGTCCTGCCATAGCTACTACTGTAAAGCACAATCTCATTATTATTTCCTCTCTTGAATCTCTAAAGTGTTTTTCAGAAAATGCTACACGAAGGAAGTTCTATAAGAATATCTTGAATTGTTGATCTTGAAAATGTGGCTTTCTCACAGGAGCATTATGAATAAGGAGCATTATGAAAAAGTGCATCAGACAGACATTATTATTTTGTGTTCTCTTATAAGAAATAGCGGCCTATATATGGTGAGCAAGAGTGGCTGGCAAGGGTGTATAAAGAATCAAGGCATAATCACATAATAATCACTCTTTCGTGTTCTCCCAAGAGCAAAAGGAGGGAGCTCTGTGGACTGCCACCGGGAAAAGAAGTGACATTATTGTCAAGGTTGCCACATTCATTCTAAAGGCTCAAGTCTGACTTTTGTAAGCCTGAACTGAGATATGGGGAGGACTGTTCTTAAGCATAACTGCATATTAGTTGCTTACAAAACCGAGTAACTATGGTAAACTTTCTCTTGAAATAAACTGCATAGTTCTCACAGTGGGTCTCTGTTTTTAAAAAGTATTTCAAACGAGAAGAATTCTAAACTGGATTCTGGGAAGCTTGATATTTTCTCATCCTGAAAAAAAAAATAAGTGAAATCCATTTTAAATCCAAATGTAGTCCAGTGATCTAAAGACAATAGCGCAAATCTCCAGCAATTTAAAAATGTCAGAGCTTCAGCCACTTCAGTGGAGCTATGACAGTCTATATCAGTTGAGTGTCCCCCTTAACCCCGATAAATGGTGGGGAACGTGGAGAGTGGAGCATCCAGCTCCACGACATAGGACCTTTCTCTTATAGCCACACAACCACAACTTCTGATTCCACTCTTTTAAAATTCCACGTTTCAAAAGGAAAATGGAAAATGTATTCGCGAATGAAAAGCTCTCGCTGCCTGAAGTATCTGGAGCTGTAGTAGGAAACTGATGCAAGACAACATGTCATCTAAATTAGATGCTTAAATACAGACTGTAAATATGAGGCTCAACATTAATTAATTAGATTTGTAGAGTCTTCACTTGCTTTGGCCTTTGTTTCATCATTCAGCCTTTGTTTACTTTCATTTATTTTCTTGTTTGATGACATTTGACTAATAAATGCATTGATGAATTGCATCAGTAAATGCCATCCATATATCACAAAAATAGAATGTGCTCAGTGTTTCCAGCATGGTGATGCTAAAGGATTTCTTCGGTCTGAACTTTTAGTCTTTAACAAAGGAACTAATACTGCTTTGCTGGATAAACTTCCCGATTTTTATTTTAATTTTCAATGAACAAACAGCTGCAGAATGATGTGACTTAATGAAGCATTTCTAATAAAATACTGCAGAAGTTAAAACAGGGGCATACAACTGCTTGCTCAATGACAGCTGTATCATTCAGAATAATTTTTCAAGATGGTGATCACATTTTTGTGTAGATGAATATTAGGTAATGTGATTTTCTTTCTTCTGAAGTCAGTGATTCCTTTTAGTGTGAAAACTGGTTAGCATTTTTCTATTACTTATTTATAGTTTATAAAACTTACAACATAATTAAGGCAAGATATTTTTCTACTGCACAATTTATGCTTCACTCAGGTTACTATTCAGTAGTAATATAGTCATCAATAAATGTAAAAATGGAGATGCTCAGATCTGAAGAAAACCATGATATGTTTTGCTCATTTGAAAACATATAGTTTACATTTGTAGAGATGTCCTTTATATCAAGAGTCTGTCATCATCTGTGATGAAATTATGAAACTTCTTAGGTACTAAATCCTTTTCTACCACCACAACCAGTGTAAAGTGTTACATGTTTTAAGTAAATCAAGGTAGGATTCAATGAATCATCCCTTTGCAACTTGCCACTAAAACAATCTCCGATATCCATCTGTACACACATCTCTTTACCTCCACACAGGTAGGTTTTTATGCATTCTCTACCAGAATTATCAAGTTTATTACCTGCATCTACACGAAAGGTTATATCCCTGGCTTCATAGAAAGAGATGGATAAAAAGGTTACCCCAATATGACAAAAGGCAGTGCCAGATTAGCCTTCATTCTCTGATGAAAACAGTAATACAGGAATCTACATTTTATCTCAAAGTCACCCACCACCATCAGCATATCCACGATTAGTGCCATATTTTTGAAATCCCCTCCTATGTTCAAACAACATATGGAAACAGTGAATAGTAACCCCAATCTACTCCCAACTAATTGAGCAATGCTTTCCACTAAAATGATGGCACTTAACACACTTACAATTAAAAGAGCAATAGCACTGTAGCTTTTGAAATTAGGACTACATGAAACCACAAAATACATACTCTGGAATATTGCCTCAGCAACATCAGCTCTTGGAAATAAATAAATTTTTAATTATGGAATTTATATGAATTACTACAGTTCATTGAACACTTACTTTACAAGCATCAGTATGAAATGACTGCATAATTACTGTGAAAAGAAGTACAACAGATGTAACCTTTGCCACCCATGATAAAAATGCCTCAGAACTACCATCTTTCCCAACTTCATCTAAGCCGTATTCCCAGTAGTACTGGACTATATCTTAAGAAGAATAAGAATTCTTAAGAATTTTTTGGATTCACAAAAGGACCTTAATTTAGCAATTTGATTTCACTGAGATCAGTCCATAAAGTAGCTTGAAAGTGTTAAATACATAGCAGGCTGAATGCTGATGCCTGGAACTAGTTGGTAAGAGTGAGGAAACAGATAACAATTATCATTTAGTCAATAGCAATTTAAATGTATCCAGTGCTGTGAGAAGACCCTAAGACCCTGAGTGTTTATGGGGCTTTCAGGGATAGGGGTTGAGTTTGTTTATCATTAAAATTGGCAGTTTTTCCAGAGGCAAAGCATGATTCTTTAAACACAAAACCAGCACCTACCAGGGGGTGCATGGCATGAGTGAAGGAGATGTTCTGTGGTTTAAAAAATTGGAGAATCTCAACGGAAAAGATGGAAAGAGACACCTGTAAGTACACATATAATTTAAGATGCTTCAAGCACTGATTTTAACTTCTGGTAAGAATGAAGCCTACAGGAGAGACATAAATGATGACTGAGAGGGCAGTGGAAGCGAGTGCTCCATATGCTCTGCACAGCCAGGCTGGTGTCCGATCCCACACTTCCATGGGAACAAAGCAGATGATTTTAAAAGTCTTTCTCGTGGAGGTATAAACATGGTAGAGGAAAAAGAAAGATTCTGTAATATTTTCAGTAAGCAAATGAGCTCGCTAAAACGGGAAAGGAAGCAATCCAGAGCCAAGCTCTGTTTCAAATGGCCCCCACGGCAACTTGAGGAGAGCCACACGCCGATATAAATGAAGCGGCGAGTCACTTCTTTACAGCTCTTTCTAAAATGCCTCGCAAAGCGACTCCTCGCTCCCAAGCTGCCCCAAGCCGGCCAGGGGAGCCGCCGGTCCCCAAAAGGCAGAAGCTCCCCCGCAAGCGCCCGCCGGGGCCGGGACTTGCGGCCACCCTTCCCAGGCGAGTAGCCGGGCTCAGAAAGGAGCGGGCTGCCCCAGCGCCCCAACACCCACACACAGAGCTCCGCAGAAAGGCTGTTTTCATCAAAACGAAATACCGGGAGCTCCGGGCGGGAGGCAGGGCAGCTCGCGCGCGGCTCCCCGCAACTTTTGGGCCACCCGCGCTCTCCCGCGGCGCCGCTCACCTACCTGCAGCCCCGCTCCCCGCGGCGGGCGCCTCGGACGCGCCGCGCACGCCGGCGGCAGCCGCGGCCTCAGCGCCCCGGCTGGGGCGGGCAACGCGCCCGGCGCATGGAGCGGCGCGGGCGGCCGCGGCGCCCGGCTGCGCCCTCGTGCCCGCGGAGCGGAGCGCGCACCGAGCCGGCGCTGGCCCCGGGTGCCTCTCGCGCACGATGTCACAGCGTTGGCGAATGTGGATCGCGAATAACAAAAGGGCTTTC
Source organism: Nothoprocta perdicaria (assembly GCF_003342845.1). NCBI lineage: Eukaryota > Metazoa > Chordata > Aves > Tinamiformes > Tinamidae > Nothoprocta > Nothoprocta perdicaria. The sequence goes on along the minus strand of NW_020455467.1, from coordinate 1,017,905 downwards.
GGGAGAGGAAGAAGTCCGAGTTGGCTGCTGGAGAGCGAGGAGGTCCCGCGGTGGCTCCGGCCGCTCCGGCAGGTCGCGGTTGCCGGCAGCAGAGAGGAGGCACCGCGGCAGTGCCCTCCGCCGGGTGGCTGCGCCCCCCCGCGCCGCCCCGCTCGTCCCCTCCCGCTGCCTCCGTCCCCTCTCGGGAAAAGGGAATTGGGAGCGAGAGCTTCGCCTCGGCCCGGGGCGCGGCGAGGCGGCAGCGGGGCTCGCAGCCCTCCCGCCCGCTGCCCCGCTCCGCCCGAGCCCGGCCCGTGGGGCGGCGGCAGCTCCGCGGCGGCTGCTGCTGCCGCTGCTGCCGGCTCCGGGCTGCGCCGCCTCCCCCGGCCCGCCCCTCCGCTCGGGTCGGCCAAGTTTGGGCAAACGCACACGTGGATCGAGGAGGGGGAAACCCGCCCGGGCGGCCCCCGCGGGACAGCCGCGACGGGTCGGGTCGGACCGGGTCGGGACGGGCGGGCGCAGGGAGAGAGGCGGCCCCCTCGGGGGCGGCCGGGACGGCGGCGGCAGCGAGGGGGCCGCGGCGGCGGCGAGAGCCAAAAGGCGGCCTGTGTCTCCCCCCAGAGGGAGCGGGGAGCCGTGCCCGCCGCTCCGCCCGCGCAGCCCCGCGCAGCGCCCGCACGGCCGCGGGGCAGCCGCTGCCCTCGGGCAGGAGGGAGAGAGGCTGGGGTGGCGGGATAAATCAGAGCGCGGCTTGCCGGGTTCTGCCGCCGGGCCTGGGAAAGCGCCTTGTTCATGGCAGTAGGACCAAGCACGCACATGGAAGGCCAGCCTCTCACTTTTCCCCTCAAACTCTCATCTCCACCTAGGTTAAAGTGGGAATAAATGCATGCAGGATTAAGAAGTACTCATGTAGCTCATCATCATCCTTTTTTTTTTCTTTTTTTTTTTTTCAGTCTGTGCCAGCTACTCTATTAGTCTTGTGAAAAGCAGCTCTTCTTCAGGCCCTAGTCACCATTATGCTATATATGATGCTCAACTCTTGAGGAATAGAGAAAGGAAGCCAGTCAATGGACTTCTCCCAATATTTGTGCTTCTACTTGATCTATCTGTATGTATAAATACGTATAAATAAATAAATACAAATAAAAATGGTAGGACTTTTGGGGAGGACTTTTTTTTTCAGTCCAAATTCCAATCCAAACCTAAAGTTTGGACTTAAAGTTACATCTAAAGCAAAATGAAGAAAGGAAAGCTTAATATTGGCTGCCATTCGTGACATGGTTGTAGGAGAATGTGAAGATGACACTGCTGTGGAAAATATGAGCTGAAAGTCCTCTGGTGCTTGGGCAGAATTGGCACTGCAGCAAGGCCTGCCTGTGAGCAGCCTGGGGCCAGTTCTAAGAGAGTGGTTATAAAGACCAATGTGATCTTGCCCTCATCCATTGGAAGAAAAATGATACAATAACATGATTTCTCTAGTTGGCAACTGTGTTGCTGCATGGCTGGCAAGCTAAAAATGAAGAAGTAACTAAGATCCTGTGCATGCTGCAGTCAGCAACTTAATAGACAGAAGCAGATCCAAACTCACATGAATACACATGGATTGGATGCTCCTGTCCTGCCAATGCAAGGCAACCAAGGACCCCAGACACATAAGTGACTGGGCAGTCTTCACACAGATGTTGTTAGAAGGAGCAAAGTACATCTAAAATGAAACTACAACTGTTGTTGCAGTGTAAACATAGTCAATACCTTAAAATTCTAAGAATGCATATCCTTATACTAAACTTATTAGAGTTATGGTGTTTTGAGAGACCAGAGGATACTAGTTTTATATCACTGTCTAGCTAAATCAGATAAACATATCAGAAGACATGGGACCATTATAACTTGGTTAAAGCAATACAAACAAGAAAGCCACAAACAATAGAAGAAAAAAATAAATAGATAAGATGTGTCTTCTTGTTTAAGCCCAGGAATTTTGTCTGAACAGACTTTGGAAAATGCGTTCATTCTTTTCAGTGCAATACTGTTGCATGTGAGTGGTTGTTCTAGATCAGTTGCCCTGCGTCTGAAAAGCTGAACATCTCCACAGCAGTCACACACTGGTTATGTGACACTGTGCAAGAATCACAGACTCACAGAATCACAGAATGGTTGAGGTCAGACCTGTAGAGATCACGTAGTACAAACTCCTTTCTCCAGCAGGGGCACCTAGAGCATGTGGCACAGGGTGGCAACCAGGCAAGTTTTGAAGACCTCCGGAGAAGGAGACTCCGCAATCTCTCTGTCCCAGGGTTCTGTCACTCTCACAGTAAAGTTGTTCTTCCTCACATGGAGATAGAGCTTCCTGTGTTTCAGTCTGTACACATTACACATGGTCCTGTCTCTGGCCACCACTGAGGAGAGTTTGGCCCCATCCTCTTTACATTCTCCCCTCAGATATTTGTACATACTGATAAGATCCCCTCTCAATCTTCTCTTCTCTAGAAGACATGCTTGCTGTGCACTTTCACTGTAGGATCAGCACTTCTTGGAAGAAATAGGATGATCCATTGCACCTACGTTGTGCAGCAGGTTTTACAGATGATTAATAAGCTCAACTCATCTCCAAAGGTGTGTTTGCTCAAGCTACATATAAGCAAGATGATCTATTTGTCATTTTCTGGAAATAACACATTGGCAGCCTGTCTCCTACTCATCATATATTTACATGCATATCATTGGAAAATCACCCCCACCCAGCACTGTAGCCTTAGAACATATGAGACAGCTACAATACCCAATTATTACATCTGTTCTCTTTGTCCTTCTTCATTTTGTCTCATCTTTGAGTTAGTGTCACTATTTCCTACTTTCCATCCCTTGTAGAGTTCTTCTGCACACTGAAAGAAAACCGTAAACCATGAAAATGGCCATAGGAACTCAAAGTAAGTACAATATTCAGAATAACTTTAGGTTTTGTTTGTTGTAGTTTGTTTGGTTGGTTCATTTGTTTGTTTTTACTGACTGCATTCAAAATAGAACACCTCAATGTAAATAAACAGGAAAATAAACCCAGAATGAATATTTGCATGTTTCAGAGTGAATATTTATGCTGATCTACTAAGTATCTTTGTTACGCACTGATTTTACTCAGAGGCATGTACCTTCTCTGTTAAACAGAGAAAAGGAAAAATTTTATTATGGTAGAGTCGTGTAGGTTTTGCCTCTAAGAACTGATGAGCTCAAAGCTGCTTACCAACAATCTTGCTCCTTTAACTTTGCTAAAAGATGCCCCTTCAATCCATCATGGTATGACTAGCACTAGAACAGCACTTTTTTTCAGTTTAGGGGCTGGGGAACTGGTTTCTCATTTTATTCATAAAGACTAGGATTTAACTTGGGTCTTTTATCCTTCTTTATGCAGAGTTTCAGGTACTAGAATAAGCAGGGACAAAGAGCTCTCACCAGGAATATAAGGAGTCCTGTAGTGGCTTAGATCAGGATGTGCATAGTCCTACCATATCCCTCTATGCCCACCCCTTAAAGCAGGGAAAAGGAAGCACAGACTCCATACGTCAGCTGACATCATTTATTTGTGCTTATCAGTCTGACACTCTGTGTCCCTATAGTCATTTTGAGTACATCAGTACTCAAAAGTCAGCTTTACAGTATGTATATGCATCTAAAGTTATACACTCATATTTTTATCTCGCTCAAGCAAGAGTCAGGTCCACTGAATCTAAAGTTCTTTAAAAGCTGTGATAGGCTCCAAATATTCACATCCGAAAATAAAGTTAACCAGCAGAAGATGTGCTGAAAAGATGGTGGAAGGTGAAATGGCAATGGAGCAAATTTTTCTGGGGTTATTAAATAAGTCTCCCACAGGCATTTATTAAAATCATGCTGGTTATTAGATTGTGAAGGAAATAAGGTGTTTAATTAGAATACTGGGATCATTGCTGATTTTTCAAGGCTTCCAGTTCCACACAGAAAAAAGCTAATTGCAGGAAAATAACAGAAGCAACCAGTCTTCCTCTTCTCCAACACCTAAGTGATACAGAAAAACATGGTTATGACATTTCTTTTTTTTTTTTTTTTTTTTTTTTTTTTTTGCCATTTACAAGCATTAATCCAAAGTATTCAATGACACGGATTGCTTGCGCTAAAATTAATGATTCTGCTGGGGCAAGGCCACTTCCTAGCATCAAAAAACAATACCTGAACACATTCAATGCCTGTTTGTCTACAAGACCTTGTTGAGGTCCAGCTGTCTCATATTTACCCGAAATTTTGATCAGATACTGATTACAAGTGGAAAAAACACTCTGGCTGAACTGTCACTATAAGAGACTCATGGACCATTTTAACATTGCAAAGGCATGATTCACAAGTGGACTCACTGAGCTTTTTTACTTTAAGAATTGCTGGCAAGAGAAAGATTCTTCATACAGATCTGGGGTAAAATTAGTAAATAGATACTTGTTCATTGTCCTTGCACGTTTCTTAATCTGACACTGTGTCGCAGTTCCTATTATCCTGTGAATTGAACAGGTCTTGCAGCTGTGCCTGTCAAGACCTTCAAAATCAACACACGTCTTATCCCTGGCTAAGCATACTCTTAATTTTGCCTCGGTATTACATTGACAGTTGCATTATAGACAAAATAGGAAAAAAAAACACTTTTTAATTTAGAATTTTGTGGGATATTGATGAAGATGAGATTTTTCCAAAACAGAAACTATACTTTTTAAAATAAATATAACTATTTTTAAAATGATGTGTTGAATTATTTTTTAGTAATTACTTTTTCCTTAAAGTGTACTACAGAAAATGAGATCTTAAGAAAACAGAACTCTCGGCTAACCAAGAGTATAAAGGTAAACAAAGATCAGCCTAGTTTCATAAAAGCAGTCATGTTTAGCAGTTTCAGAAACCTCTTTACTGAGGAAAACCTCTGCTGGCAGACTGAGAACTCATCTGCAAGAAGTATTAGATTTCACTGTAGAGATTCATGGTGCCATTTATTATCTCATGATATACCATTTTCTAATCTATGTAGTGTCATTTTAAAAACCGGCATCACAAATTCTGGTAAAAAAAGGTGTCAATGCTTATTAGCCTAGTAACTCAGTTCCCTCACAGTGGGAAATAGATTAGGGGGTTGTCTGATGTGTTGCTTGCTACAAAAAAAAAGTCAGTGTGAACTTACCTGCATTTTTTTTCTAAAGAAATAATACCTCCGTTTTATAACTACAACATAGTCTTTCAAATAACACTATCCAAAGTTCAGTAAGTAGCTCAAGTACAGAATACAGTGCATTAAATAGCAATAAGTTGTTTTGTCTCTCAGGATTTCTTCCTAAGTCTTTTTATTTTGAACTTTAACCACCTCTATTTTAATAAGGGAAGGAAAAATAAAAAAGAATTACGCTTTAGCATGCACTAGGCTTATGTATGAGGATTAAAATGCATTAAAAGATGCCTTAAAGGTTGTAATAGACTTTGCATTTTATGGTGTTTTAATAGTAAGGCAAAAAGGTGTATTTTTATATCATCTTTCTGCATATTGATTACAGACAAAAGTAGAGCTTTCAAACAGTTGAGAGCAAAGGCAGTGCTATTATTTAGGATATATGTTGTATTTATTCCAAAACAGCCTGAAACTGTAGGGAGGAGGGGAGGAGGGAAGAGAGGGGGCCAAAACAAGAATAGAATATGATCAAGTTCAAATGTTCTGAACTGCAGATTTCAAGGCATTTTCAAAAGCAAGATTAATAAAAAGGAAACACTCTTTTTTTTGAGGAAAGAGAACTGAGGAACATTTCTGCTTGGCTGAGGAGAGGCAGCTTTTACTTCAGAATGAAAACAACATTAGTCAATGCAGAATCAAAAAAAGTCAACTTCAACTTACTGATGCTTACCCCCTTACATATTTCTTCTTAAAAACAAATCCCCAAAAATGCATTTTAGGCTGGATCATTCTGCACATGCTTGCAGGTCAGAAGTTCAGTTTTCACAGTGAGCAGAAGGAGCATTTAACTTACAGCCTGGAGGGCACACGTACATGGCAGGTGCCATGCAGGCAGGTATCCTGGAGCTTGGCAACTGGAAACAGGCTGAGTGCTCAGAGCCCTGCATGGAAAAATGACCACTTCTCTGAGCAGTTTGGAACTAAAGCATACCCTGGGAGGGAGAGAAGCTTTCTGTTGTGCTAAAGCAGTAAACCCATTATGTAAATCTTGTTTTCCTCCCACTTCAAACTTCATGGTATATCTGCTGTTGTTCCTTGCTTGAATCTGGAATTTACCTCATTATCCACAAGTGGTCTTTTTTTTATTGCCATTAAGCACCCACAAATGTCAGAGAGGTCTTCAGAGCTGCGGGTATAAGGCGTCTTCAGAAAAATCAGAGCAAATACTGATATTAAGAGCTTTTGCCACTAGATGTCAGTAGGCAGAAATCAGGCTTTACAGTTAACATGTAACATTAACATGTAACAGTTAACAATGGACATTAGCTCTTTTACATTTTTCCCTTCTTCTCTTCTTTCTTTCTAGTGACATATGTGCATGTGTGTACAGAAAGAATAGTACCTAGGCAAGGCTGCATTTTGTTAGGTTTGTTGTCATTGTAGGCTTACGTGGATAAAAAGCAGAAGATCTTAACACCCTGCTAAGATTAAGGTAACATATACAAGACTGGACGTAATCCAAAATTTGAAGCTGAGGTACAAACTGAATAACAGCAAGTTCTGCAAGCTTTGGAATTCATGAAATCTAGTTGCCTATGGACTTCATCTCATGTTGACTGAAACTTATCTGTTTTTTTTTTTTTTTCTCTCTCTCTCATTTGTGTAAATGTGTAAAGGGAATCCCAAGGAACAACTTTTCAGATTGAGACATTTGTGGCTTTTCTCTCTTCTATCCAGTCATCTGTTCTTATTGTCACAGAATACATTAAAGACTGCTGCCCATCTCTGAAAGTTGGCTGAAATCAGCTGAGGGTGTAAAGTCAAAAGAGCAACAAGGCATGCAGACATTGTGACTGCACAAGACTTGCCTCCATTGGAAACTGAGCAAAGAAAATGCAAGGACAGTTTAATCTGCTAAAGATCCAGATAAATGAGACCATTTATAGTATAGATCTGCTAGAATTACTTGAACACCTGAACTAGCACTGGCAATTTAAGTGTGCCATTAAGTATTCTGATGATTCCTCATTTTTCTACTAGATGATGAATTTACAGAATATGCTGAAATGTGCCTGATGAAACTCTAATTCCTGTGTTCACATACTACTCGGTCATCTCACTCCCCCCTTTTTTTTCTCCCTTCTTTACAAAACAAAACTGTGGAGTTGATATAAAGCATGATAGGCATCCTTTACACCAAGTTTCCATGTTTATCTGGTACAGCAAAAGATGCAGTATTGATAACAGTAAGAGAAGAGCAGATTTGCCTACATTGTGTATGATATGACTCCAGTTGATGTTGTTCAGAATGTCTACAATTATTTGATAAAGAATTAAGCTAAACCCTCAGCATTTTTCCCTTTCTGTAAGCTTGTGCTTACTCCAGCTCTTTTTGACTATAAGTATTTTTACTATGTTAATTAGTTTTGCTATATAATTCCATCACATTTTAAGCTTTGATTTGTCTAGCTCTTTAAGTGTAAGCATAATGAGTTTTTTATTAGCTATTATTTGGATACTCACCTTAAATTAATCCCTTCATATTGTAGCGCTGTGTTGCCTTTATTGTGTTGCATTACAATGATTGCTTATCCTACCTGACTTGAGAGTATATACTATAAAACAAAATAGCAGCACATCTTAAAAATCCTTCCCTCTTATTCCTCTCCTGTATTGTCAATACTGCAGATATTGTTGGTTAAGGGCAGTTTAAGCTCTAGTGTCCATTAATGTCTGCCCTTCTTCCAGCATAACCCCCTCCTTACGCAGTGCCCATCTTTGGAGGTTATGGATCCTCTTACTAAATGGAAGCATCTGAATTTGATCATAAACACTGATAAAGTCTATGAAATTTTAATGCTGTAGTTTAACATAAAACAACATTTTTAAAGCACTTGCTAAAAAAAAAAAAGAAAAACAGAAAGTCAGACTGGCCCCATTAGAATTGTCTGAACACATTAAAGCTATTTCCCTGCCTGCCCTGTTACTATTTAAACAGACTAACAAGCAGACAAGAAGTGGAAGAAATAGATTTTCCAGCATATATCCAGCATATACTGAAAATAAGTACTCTCCGGCCGTCACATATCAAGATAAAAGAATAAATGGCCAAGTAAAAGGTTTTTGCTCCTATGCATATGATAAACTACATTATCTAGTCCAAACTAATGGAAAGTACAATTAAACAGAACAAAAATATAGTGACTTTCTAATTAAAAGATACCCAAGCTCAATGCCAGCATGTAAGTATTTCAAGAAAAAGGCCATAGTTCTGTAGGCTTACTGATCAGAAGAGAAGAGGGGAGATTGCCATTTTTTTTTAGCCCCATTACTATTTTTTTCCCAATGATAATATAATCAAGGAAAATCCACTAACATAGGAAATGTGTCCCTTCATATGTAAATGTGCAAAATACTGACCTTTTTTTTTTTTGAGTTTGGCCATACCCTGGGCAATGACAACTGTTTATATTGTCTCTGGTTGCAGTCCACTTCAGCTGGTGCAGGGGCAAGACCCCTCCAGTAAACTGTCCTGTGTTTTGCTAGGTGAATATTTAGCTCTTCAATAAAGGAAAGGAGGGAGATGACCCACAAACAGCTCTAAGATAGAAACCCACGGCAACCCTGAGGCTTGCAGGCAGAAGCTCTGAATATGCCCAGCTTTGTGCAATGGATGAGGCGCTGCTGCCCCCATGTGTCTGCCAGCTCCAACTTCTTCCTCTGGCTTCACATTTAGTCTCCCACAACAGGTTTTTGCCAGGCAGCTCCGTTGCAAAGATCTTTTAAATCACCATTCCTTCTTTACCACCACCTCTCCCCAAAAAACAAGAGCTTTTCCATATTTATTTGAAGATCCTTGTGAATTCAAAAGGAAAGAATTTAATCTTACAGCGTTGGTTGTCAGTCTGTAATCTTTGTCATTACATTCTCATACCAAACAAGATTATAGTAGAATAATCTTGTCTGTGTTTGAACAAGGTGTTTGATCTGTGTTGATCAAGTATCTCTTGAGGTACTCCTTGCTGTTTCTTTCAAGGAAAGTCTTAAATAATCCATAGCATTTACATTAAATAAGGAGCAGAAGACCTTATACAATTCACATTATTTTACTATCAGATAACAAAAAAAAAAAAAAACCCACAGATCAGATCACTAAGAACACAGACACTTGCAGTTAGAAGCAGATAGCAAAACCAAGAGCATGTTTTGCCTCAAACATAATGATAAAAGGTAGATTTGGATTAAGGTGAGGTATCTAAAGAGGTGCCTGAACACCTTTGATGATCTATAAAGACATCTGGCCACCCTAGTACACACAAAGCCAAAGCCTGTCAAAGCCTGACTTTCCCATGGTCTCCTCTGTAAATCCTGTGCTGAAAAGCTGTCTAGGGTAGGAGAGTGCCTCAACTCTGCTCAAGGCTTTTTCAGCGTAGTCTTTGCTCCTGACTCGGTTTTTGTTGTGGCTTAACAGTGATTCAGCCTCCAACAGCCACAGCGTACTGAGGAAGAACTAAATTGGACTCATTTCCTGCAACAAACATTTAAACCTGTCTAACTGCAAGATGTGCTGCAGTCTGCAGTATTTTCACCATATGCTTCTTCCCTCCATCAGTTATCAAATTTCCAGCCTGAGTTAATGTGCACTTTTCCTACCAGTTTCACATTTCATATTTTTGTTGTTCATTTTACACCCAGCATCTATTTCCTTTGCAAATTGGATGCAATTTCTTTCCTTTCTCAAATAATTTTCCACCTATTTTTAAGATTCAAACTACTTTTATTTTCTCCTCCCTCTTAGAATGTGTTCTATCAAGCTCAGTGTGAAGAAAACATACTGAGGCCTGTCCAAGGCCACACAGACCTGGAGCCAGCAAGCCCGACAGCAGTACCCAAACCCTATGTGAATTAACATCCTGCACGTGTTATGAAATTATGCCAGAGCAAACCGCTAGCTAGGGATACTTAAAGAGTTACAAACTTGGCAATTCTGTTACTAGCTTACACTACAGAAATTAAGGAAATGCTAAAATCCCTTAAGTTTATTAGTTGTTTCTACAGTTCATGTCTTTGCAATACTCAGCTGCTCCTTTCATAATGAGCCCAGCTTTTGGCAAGATTAGAGGCAGCTCATTTAAAAAAAGAAAAAAGTAATTCTGATTTCACCATCCAAGCTCATATTTATCTTATTTGCAATGAATACAGTTCAGTTAATTAGAACATGAATGCTTTATAGATACCCTTTTAATATAACCTTATGAGGGACAGATAAGGCCATTTTCATGGGAAATACTTTTTGGAGATGGAATAACTGACACTAAGTAACCTCACTGCCCGGATGAATGGCCTTGTAACAAGATGACCATGAGGCAGCATTGTGCCCTGGTGGCCAAGAAGGCCAACGGGATCCTGGGGTGCATTAAGAAGAGCGTCTCCAGCAGGTCGAGGGAGGTGGTCGTCCCCCTATACACAGCCCTGGTGAGGCCACATCTGGAGTACTGCAACCAGTTCTGGGCTCCCCAGGACAAGAGGGATGTGGAGCTGCTGGAGAGAGTCCAGCGCAGGGCTACCAGGATGATCAGGGGCCTGGAACATCTGCCCTATGAGCAAAGGCTGAGAGAGCTGGGCCTGTTCAACCTGGAGAAGAGGAGGCTGAGGGGGGACCTGATCAGTGTCTATAAATACCTCAAGGGAGGCAGTGAGGAGGAGGGGGGCGGCCTCTTTTCAGTGGTGGCCAGCAATAGGACTAGAGAAAACGGCCACAAGCTGAGGCACCAAAAGTTCCACAGGAACTTAAGGAAACATTGCTTGACAGTGAGGGTGACAGAGCCCTGGAACAGGCTGCATAGGGAGGTTGTGGAGTCTCCTTCTTTGGAGATCTTCCAAACCCGCTTGGACGCAGCCCTGTGTCACTTGCTCTGGGTGACCCTGCGTGAGCAGGGAGGTTGGACTAGATGACCTCTGAGGTCCCTTCCAACCTTAAGCATTCTGTGATTCTATCATTCTATGAATTCTGGCAGTTTCTGCATCGTTCTCCCCAGTGTGCAGGCGGGCAGAGCTCCCAATGCCTCATTAGCCACTCGCACCTCCGCTCGGGACCGTCACCGCTCTCTGCTTCGCACGAGGCTGCAGCAGAAATCGCTTCCCTTCCTCCTACAGCAAGAGAAAGTCGGTCCCACCGCAGGAAGCAAAAAAGAATTTTGGAGTCACGGGCACCAGCACAGCCAAATGTTGCGTCCCACGACTTCAAGCTAATGGTTTCCTCTTGCTAACTCCTGTACACACCCAAAACCAGACAACGCTAATATTTGGTTAAACCAATGTCGTTTTTACCCATTTTCTCTTAAAAAGTCTCTCCTCACCAAAATCTCCCAGGACAATGTTGAATTTCTGTCAAAGCAGCAATTCAAGAACTTGCCATTTTTAAAATCTCTCCATGTCTAAATTATTTCAGTCAAAATCTTTTTTATTTTTTTCCTTTTGTAGATTCAAGGACATTCTGTCTTTCTCTACAGCCTGTTTTGCCAACACCCCTGTTCAAATATTTTCCCAGTTAGAATGAGTTTTACCAGATTCTACAGTAACAGTTATCTTTTATTATAAAGGAGACTTATAACAGGAAAGCAGGAACCACATTTCTAAAATGTACAGTACCAGCATACTTCATTATGTAATTTTACATAAGATATATAAGAAAATATAGAAATATGAATTTGGTAATTTGGTTATTGGGTTATAAGGGTTATTTGAGGTAATAGTTTTAAGGGTTGCCATCCATATACATTTGTATTTGTGCGTGTAAAGTTTGAATTTATTCTAATACATCCTACACTGGTATTTTGCTTCACATTCTCTTGGTTTTCAATGACACTTAGTCAAATGCATAGCAATTTATTCATTTTTCAGACAGCTGAAAAAGTGAACTTATGCCAGTGATACTCATTTCTTCAACTTGCCTGTTGTCTATACTGGTTCCTGCTATAAATCTCATTACCGTCTCCTTCCACTTAAGTACAAACTATTTTTGGAGAATAGCAGCCTATTTTTAGCACACAAAGGGCAAAACTTACCAAACCTAACCTTTACATTATGCTTATACTTCATAAATCATCAGCATCCACTGCTTAAACCCTACATTATGAAGCATCCCTTTGAAACTCATTTCTTTTAAATTATATTAGCCGACATGTTTTGCATATACTTAATATATTTAAATTTACCTCTTCCCTTGAAAAACAAACAGTTCATTTATCAAACATACAAGAGAAAGTGTGGATCTACTGTGGTATGTAAATCAAATAAAGAAACTGGTAAGAGGTTGGATACATCTGCCAATCTTAACTAAACCCTGCTCCCACAATATCTTTTAAAATATTTTCTGTGTTTACAATTCTTGAAGGGAAAACTCTTCTAAGGATGCTATGGTACTAGTGAAGATATGTAGATAAAGGACAACTGGGCACTTCATGTTACATAAATCAAAAAAATAAGAGCCACATCTCCAGCAATCTAAACCCTCATTTGAAAGATTTAAAAACGTGGTAAAAGTGTAATAGTTTGATTAAATCAAGTAAATTAATAACTATAACCTTTTAAAGTGCTGGGAGGGTTGTCTCAATAAAAGACAGCGTGCTATTGCAACAGTATCTAGAAACTGCAAACCCACCTAATTCATTCAAGGATTTAATACTGTTACACACAGCCAACAATAGTTTATTACAGATTATTTCCATGCTTCTCTGTCTTTCTGTCTCTATTTCATATGATTCTCTCTCATTTCTTTTTCACTACTCTAGCTTTCCCTAAGTTTCATAAATACTGAATTTTTGTTCCCATGTCTAAGCTTGCTTACAAGTGCCCTGCTTTATCTTCTCAATATATAACTTCAGTCTACGGGGATTTCTGCTTTCTCGTTCGTATTATTGAGCTATTTCCATGAAGCTTATAATTTTATCATTATTTTCAGACAACTAGACAACTACCATCCAGTCAAGAAAAGCAGGATATGGAAGGGATACAGCAATGATGGGTCCTGATGACTCACCTTCCACACCCCTTTAAGGATTTTATATTATGCTAAACCAGTAAGATTGGCTTTAAAAGAGTTTCCACCTGATTTCTCACCCACAAGTGAAATATCCGCTATGTTCTCAGGACTATATGTGCGAACACAATATGTAAAGCCTGTGCCCATCGTTATTCATGCTGCTATGTCAGGCTGTATGTGTGACTCGGCTTCAAACCACACAGGAAATTCCCAGAGCAGAGTGCCCTAGACCTCGAGTGCTCAACAGGCCTTTGGGGAAAGGAACCTGAAACCCTATTTTCTGCACCATAAATACCTAGGATGTTGCTTAGTACGTTGTAGGAGCCTAGGAGGAAAAGAAGTGAAGTCTCTGCAGTACCTTTGCATTCCTTATTGTGTGTTCCAGGTGGTTCATGGCACCATCCCTCACAGGATCCTCCTGGGCAAGCTCCAAAGGTGTGGGATAGATGAGTGGACGGGGAGGTGGATTGGGAATTGGCTCAGTGGCAGGGTGCAGAGAGCGGTAGTCAGTGGCACGGAGTCTAGTTGGAGACCTGTAGTTAGTGGTGTCCCCCAGGGGTCGGTCCTCGGTCCGGTCCTGTTCAACTTAATAACAACCTGGATGTCGTTAATATAAATACCTCAAGGGAGGCAGTGAGGAGGAGGGGGGCGGCCTCTTTTCAGTGGTGGACAGTGATATGACTAGAGGAAATGGTCACAAGCTGAAGCACCAAAAGTTCCACAGGAACTTAAGGAAACATTTCTTGACAGTGAGGGTGACAGCGTCCTGGAACAGGCTGCCCAGAGAGGTTGTGGAGTCTCCTTCTTTGGAGATCTTTAAAACCCGCTCGGATGCAGCCCTGTGCCACGTGCTCTAGGTGACCCTGCGTGTGCAGGGGGTTTGGACTAGACCTCTGAGGTCCCTTCCAACCTTACGCATTCTATGATTCTATGAAATATCTATCCCAGGAAACGAAGCCCTATTTTTAATGGCACTAATTGACTCAGAAACAGGAATTGAGAGCGCAAGTTGTGCTGTAATGAGAATCAATGGGATCAGCAACTCCCATACTCTGTTACCTGCAACCCATTTGCCCGGATGCCTGGGCAGTTATACATCATTTTAACTCTTTCTCTTTTTTATTTACTTATTTTCAGGATCCCTGCAAAACAATGCACCGTGTTTACAAGAATCCATCAGGTAGCACTGAGAGCAGGTGGCCACGGAGACCCAGTGATTACCAGAAAGCCCACTGCCTTCCTCAGCTCCATTAACAATATCCACAACTCAATTATCCCCAGAGCAGCAGGATATAAAACCTATTTTTTTTGCTCCAGAGGGGGCAGGAGGCCACTCATCAGCATCACCAGTGCTAGTGCTGTTTATCCAGCGGTTTAAGATGCAGAGATCCCCCGGGACCGTGTAGCATAGATATGCCTGGAAATAGCTCCCTGCTAGCACAGGAGCTCCACTAAAAACACGGATTTAACAGTTTTTCAGGAAATCTGCATCGAGGCTTCCCGAAGCAGAGCCTGCGGATGAGGGGCGGGGCCTGCGGGGATGGGAGGGGCCTGAGAAGGAGGAGGGGCGGGGTCTGCGGGGGAGCAGGGCAAAGAGGAGGGGCCGAGGGGCGGGGCCTGACCCCGGCCGGCACTGGAGGGCGGCGCTGTGCGCATGCGCGCTGTGCTCTGCCATGAGACCTCCCGTCCGCTAGGTGGCGGAAGCAGCAAGCGCGGCCGCTGCGGCGGGCAGGGCTCCCCCCCACCCCGACCCTGCGCATTGTGGGAAGGGAGGGGGGGTGAGGGCGTCTCCGCGGGCGGCGTCACTCCCAGCATGCAGCGCGGCGCGCTCCTGCCCCTGCCGCCGCCGCCGCCGCTGGTGCCGGGGGGAGAAGATGGCGGAGGGAGGCGCGGCGGATCTGGAGACGCAGCGCACGGACATCGCGGCGCTGCTCAAAACCGCCCTCCGCAAGGGCGACACCTGGTGAGGGAGGAGGGCGCGGGGCGCCGGGCTGAGAGGCGCGGGCGGCTCCCTCCGCCCCCGGTGCCGCCGGCGGGGAGCGACCTCCTTCCGTGCGCGGCGCGGGCGGCCGCGGCGGCACCGCGGTCAGCGCCGCGGCGGCGGCGGGGCCCCGCGGCGCGAGGAGCGGAGCGCGGCGCCGCCGTCATCATCGCGGAGGGCCCGGGCGAGGAGGCGGCGGCTCCGGCGTCACCTTCAGTTTCTCGGAACCGCGTCCGCGGTGTGGGCGCCTCCCTCCCCCCAGGCCCGGCCCAGGCCTCGCTGGCTCCTCGCTGGAGAGGAGCCCCGGGAGGGGCCTGCGGGGCCCTGGGGCGTCGCATCCGCGGCCAACGTCCCGCAGCGCGCGGTGCGGCGCCCCGCGGCCACGTGCCCCTTCCCGAAAGGCATCGGGCAGCCGAGGAGCATCCTAGCGAGTGTGTTTCGGTTCATGGAGCTCCTGTGATTGAGGCCGTTGAGGCCAGCAATGAGGCTTTGCCTCTTTTCTTTTCTTTTCTTTTCTTTTCTTTTCTTTTCTTTTCTTTTCTTTTCTTGAAAACAGGAAAAGGAACTGACACTTTTTTTTTTCAGCACCCACCCTCTTCTTTTCTTTCCCTTGCAAAATTTTAGCACCCCAAGACAAAGGCTACAATGCAAACTTGACTGAAAATTACAAATACACCCAAGTAGAACTTGCCCACCTCATTTCAGCTGTCATCACTTGCTGTTCCAGTTCTATAAAAGACTATATTTAACGGTGTTGATACTGCAGCATGTGTCAGAGCCATGCATATATTCTGATGCATTATTCAAATACTGCTGAGTGTATGTTCAGTTTTTGGCATAAGAACAGGCTGCTCTTAAACTGAGAAATTTAAGCAACTAGAAAAAGGAAATCAATTCGCATGGCAGTGTTGAAAACGAGCACTGGTAGTACAAGGCTGCTTAGGCTTGAAATCTTGTGTTTTAAGAGATTCCTCTTTCATGAGTCCTTTGGGTACTTTCCAAGTACTGAAATTTTTCTCAAAACGGTTAATATCACTCAAAGTGAAAATAACTTTATGACCGTTTACATAACGGTTAAAACCAGTAAGTTTAATGAGCTGCATTTTTAACACATAACATATTTTAACATATGTAAAATCAATTGGAGAAATAAGCTTCTAAACAAGTATTTTTAAATATATTTAACAATCCCAGCTAAGTATACTTATCTAATATTCTAATATTAGTTGGATGTTTTCAAGCTAAAAAGGCTATGGTAAAGTCTTGACTTTATTCTCATAACTGGAAACAAAAATAGATCTACATGTTCATTAACAGGTTAAGGAATGTTTAGTCTATATATGTTATTCAGAGATATTTTGCTACTAGCTGATCTCGTAGGGGTTCAGCAAGGACACATAATAGCTAATGTGCTATTAGTCATGATTCAGAATTGCAGCTAGTATTGTTGAGAAAAAAAATGAGCATTGATGTATCAGCTTGTCTAGATCAAGTCTTAAACTACTGTATTTAAAATACAATGCTTCTAAAATAACAACTTATTTTGAAAGTTTTGTCTAAACTATTCAGAATAAAGAGTTCAGGGGAAAACAATCAACTGTTAAGGAAAGTATAAAGTTTTGGAGTTTTCCGTTAGTAGCTAGTAGCAGAAGAAGCTAAAGAATAGGGTGAGCGAGGCAGAGCTACTCTTATCTACAGTGAGGGAAAGGAACTCTTCATTAGTTCTTCATATTCACTGAAGAGAGAAGAATATAAAACTGGCTTTAAATGTAATATTTTTAAAATGCTAAGTAAAAATGGTAGAATAGTGCAATAGTAAGCTGGAATGCTTGTTCCATTCAGTGTTTTTAAGAATAGCTTATACATAGGATAGATGTATATAGACTATTTCTTCCTGTAATATTGTCCAAAAAAAATCAGGTTCTAAAAAAGTACCTTTACTTTTGGAACAAAAATCTGTATTTGATTTTATATCCTATTATAGGATCTGATATGATTAATTCTTAATGTTTTGAAATTCCACTGATCCTTGATAAGCGAGGGGAATTTTACTTGTTTGTGCAGATTTTAGCTTCTCCTTTAGAAGGAAAAAGAAATTTTGATCATGAGATTGGAAGGCAGACTTGATCCAAGTATCTTCCTTAATCTACCCTCAAAAAGTTGAGAGCTGTTGATTTTTTTATCATTTTTCTAGTCACTGTGTAATTGGCATGACCAGCTAGCCTTAACCATGTCATTTAGAGCCTTTGGAGCTGCAGCGGGGCTCTTGAGAGCCCTGCTCAGCTTTTTGGAGATTTTACAGTGTCACTGTGCTGCAGTCTTCAACACTGAAGGTTACTGATTTTGGAGCAGCTGGCTTCAGGAGCAGTTGTGTCTGTGTGACTGCTGATACAGTCTCTAACTTTCCCCCCACTTTGAGGACAGGGTCTTGTCTTTACCCTCAAGTCTGCTTTCAGCTCTGCTATCTCTCTAGTTCCAGATCTTTTTTGGCTTAGTCAGCAATGTTGTGTAAGTTACTAAAACATGAAGTTACAAATGCTCTCACACTCTTCACTGTGCTACCTCTTATGCATGTTTGCCCCACCGTGGGCTGGACTGGGAGGCCAGTTTCTCACCTTTAGGTATCATCTGCCAATAAATAGTTCATTTGCACTGAGTACTAATACTAATGTTTAATAATGTCAAGCAGTTTGTTTCTGTTAATCGTATTCATCTACTTTTCTCTTTTCTCCCCAAATTTCTCCACTGTGCTTCTTTCCTGTACTTCTTGCTTATATCGACTGGTGAGCAGAAGCAAATAGAGACAACATTTGTTTTTTAGAAAGCACTAACTTGAAAACAGATTAGGCTGTCACAGTGCATAAATAAGGACTAGTGCCAGGGGAACACACAATCTTAAAAATTTAGATCTGTAATTCTGTGTCACAGTACAGCAAAGTGCCATAGAGAGTAAGATATGAGTGAAACCATCAGTAATGTCCAAGTAGGGTGTTCATATGTCACAGGTGTTGATTTGGAGTAGGTTGAAAAACCACAGTTTAGTAGAGGAAGAAGTCTTTTTACAGAGAGGAATGTAAAGGGGCTCAGTCCGTCTTCATACAATGTCTAGTCCTGTGTTCAAACACTTATGTAGGATAGACAGTGTCTTTATAGGATAAAGAATTTAGATAAAGACTTAAAGTGTCTGCAAAGTGAAGGTAGTTAAGTTTAGACCAGAAGGAAGATGTTCATTTCCAGCATCACTAGTCAATAAATTTTGGATCCATTTGCCGAGTGATGGGATAGGTGCTTCATCTGGTCCAGATTTTTAAAGCCTGCGGATAATAAAAACAGAACTGTCGTAGTTTGTGTTCTTTCTGTGATACACCTTGCTTCTGAAATTCTGTTGAGTCCAGAGGGAGTAAAGCAAAATGTGTTGTACAAGACCTAAAGAAGACATTCTTTCTTTTTCCACTTTTATACTCTAGTCTTTCAACTGATTTCCATGTTTGGTCATCCATTAATGTGCTGTAAACAAGTGGAATCCACATTCAACGTTAATGGAAGATTATATAGAAAATTCTTGAATTTCTCCGAGAGCATGATCCAAGGTTGTGGGTCTGCACCTCAGCAACATTCAGAATAATATTCTAAAGTGATGACATAGTTCATCTGGAAATAAGGAGCACTGGGTCAGTTCCAGGGAGAGAATCAGCCTCTTTTGCTTTCAAATGAGGTTTAGGTTGTTAATATCTGTTTTTAAGATTTTATTGCCCAACTTCTTACATTAGATTGTTGACTGATATAATCTACTTAGTTGGAGTGGAAATATCTTTATGCATGTAGTTCAACAAAGCTTTTATCTCTGAGGAGAGATGTGAAATATTTAGGCTAAGATTTCTTAAAACTGGAAACTAAGTGATATTTTTGATCTCTTTGACCACTGGATTTTTTTCTTGTGTATTTGTCTACTTCAGTAATACCATGGGAAGTAGGATAATTATTCTCCTTTGAATTCTTAAGCTGTTGTTTTTTCTATATGTAGAGCTTGTTAAAAATCAAAAGAAATTTGAATTTTAAGTCGTCTGTTACTCATGAATGTACCTGGTCCAACAATGCTGGTTGGCGTAATCATTTAGAATAGGAATACAGATATAGGCCTCTTCATATGTGACTTATATGTCTTGGAATCTTGCAAGAACAAAAATGGGATGCTGAGCCTTTAAACAGGAGTCCTAATTTGCTTTCAGCGACACGGTCGTTCCACTTTGTCCTCGGTATTGCTTAATCTGTACTCATGCACGGTGAGGAGAGGGGAGAAAAATGAACCATCTCTCTGGACAATTTGCACAGTTTTGCTCTGAAATAATTTGTGTTCAGAAGCTCTTATGCCCTAGCAGAATTCAGTGGTGAAATGATTGCCTCAGTATGAAGTACTTGTATTTCATTTTCAAGTGAACTGCTTTGATTTTTGATGTGCAGGGACTGACCTGTCATTGTAGATGAATCTAGATTTCTTGTTGTTTAGTTCTTATGCTCTATAACTCAGGAATGCATTTGGAATGCTCTGAACATCAGTGTTAAATACCAAGTTCATGGTAATACTGTTTAGGTTTTTTTGTGTCAACCTGTGCATTAAGAGGAAGAGTCATAGTTATGGTAAGAGTGCATGAATTCAAGGTGGCAGAAAACCACAGGTGAAGTTAAACTGTATGAAAAAGTGAGAAGACACAAAAGAATTTTAGAAATAAGGTAACAACCATTCAGCTAGTGACAACCAAAAAAAAAAAAAATAGAAATTAGGTAGCAGCTGTTCAGCTAGTGTAATTTTCTTTTGTGAAATGAATGGTGTCATATGTGGTCTTGCAGCTGTGAAGTTTTAAAGGTGATATAAGTTTACTATTGGTTGATTTTTTTTTTCTATTCGCTGAATTTTGATATGAAAGCACATTTATAGAAGTTGTAATAATCTCTGTCTTTTGCTTTTGTAAATTAATGGACAAAAACTACTAAGTCATTCCATATTGACTGTCCTAATTTTCTACCCTTGATAGGACACAGTCTTTGTGGGTAATTTTAAATGCTTTACCTGATAAAGACACATATTTTGTATATATTGCATGGCTATCAACAGATATCTGTGTTTTAATATTTGAATGCATCATTACTTAGTAGTTAAAGGACCAAAATACTGCTGATATAGCTTCTCTAGGACAAAGGATAAAGCTCTCTTTGATGTACGCACTGTATTGGAAAACCTTGAAGTCCAGTAGTTGATGGGAACACAGCCAAGTACAAGACTCTTCCTGGTGCCCCTTAATCACAGGTATCAGAAGTCTTTTTTAAATGATGGAAGTAGTGACTGTTTCACAGAACTTTATTGGGTCTGAAGTATAATATGGTCCGCAGTGAACTCTTTTCTTGGTGTTGTCTTAGGTGTTATTTGAGATTGGAATAACTGATCTACACTGATCATAAAGATCGTTTGTTTAGTGCTTTCAGCTAAAGCAAGTTTTACACAGTTGTCCTTTGCTTTTTAATGTTCTTTTCCAATATTTCTAAACAAACATTTTTTCTAACCTTGAGAATGAAGTCGTTTAAAGTGAAAAGTAATTCCTGCCTTGAAGAAGAAAAGGGAAAGAAAAAAAAAGAGAAGTAGGAAGAAGAAAGTAGGTTGAAATATTAAGTACCGTGCTTTGTAATTATCAGTATGTCTCAAGGAATCATTCAACTAAATAATTACTTAAAATTCTGCCTAAATGGTAAGAGATTATTAAAAAAAGGTTCTTAATGGGATGAGCTGGGTATGGCCAGCAGTTACTGCTGCTCAGGGAAATTAAGTGAAATACAGTATTAGAGGACACCACAAGGCATTCTAATCATATTTTTTTTCAGCTCCTTACTGAAGGAAGGCTTGTAGCCTAAAGTAAGACTGGAAAACAAGAAAAGCAGGTATAACATGAGGGGACTCTTGGACCTCAAACAAGGCCTGTCATTTTTGCCAGCTGCTGAAAGGAAGATATTGATGAAGTTTACACTGCAGAATTCAGTCTTCTATTTTACAACCTGTGGTGATAACACTAAGTTTAAATTACCTGAAAGCCCATAAGGTGGTAAAGGCAAAAAGTAGACTTTGGTGGAGTATGATGGCATACGTCCTACGTGTAAGGAAATCTTCACCCTTGCAAAGGTTTTCTATGCCTCTGTTGTTAGAATGTTCTAGAACATCTTAGACAGATATTCTGCAAATCTTTAAAACCTTTCTGTTTGTCTGCAAGGACTGACTTTTCTCATGACTGATCTGGTGTGCGTAGTGCAGGCTTTGGTTATACAAGCTTCTCTGCTGATTTGAATCACAGAATCCTTAAGGTTGGAAGGGACCTCTAGAGACCATTTAGTCCAACCTCCTGCTCCAGCAGGGACACCCAGAGCACGGGGCACAGGGCGGCATCCAGGCAGGTTTGGAAGATCTCCAGAGAAGGAGACTCCACAGCCTCCCTGGGCAGCCTGTTCCAGGGCTCTGTCACCCTCACAGTGAAGAAGTTCTTCCTCACATGCAGATGAAACTTCCTATGTTTCAGCTTGTACCCATTGCCCCTTGTCCTGTCACTGACCACCACTGAGAAGAGTTTGGCCCCTTCTTCCCTACATTCTCCCCTCAGGTATTTGTACATGTTGCTCACATCCCCTCTCAACCTTATCTTCTCCAGGGAAAAAAGGCCCAACTCAGTCGCTCCTCATACGAGAGATGCTCCAGTCCCTTAATCATCTTGGTTGCCCTCCAGTGGACCCCTTTTAGAAGCTCCACATACCTCTCATACCAGGGAGCCCAGAACTGCCCCCAGTACTCCAGATGCGGCCTCACCAGAGCTGAGTAGAGGGGCAGAATCACCTCCCTTGACCTGTTGGCAACACTCCTCCTGATGCAGGCCAGGATCCCATGGCCTTCTTGGCCACGAGGGCACACTGATGACTCAGGGTTAGCTTGATGTCAACCAGGACTCCCAGGTCCCTCTCTGCGGAGCTGTTGTCCAGCAGGTCAACCCTTAATCTCTTCTGGTGCCTGGGGTTATTTCTCCCCAGGCAGGACCCAGAAGGACCTTGCACATGGATACATGTTTTTTTCCATCTGGCATCTCAATGGATTTATGAGTATGAATTGTCTCTTGTATATTACAATCTGCTACACACTAACAAGGAATATTTTGTAGGTGACAGAAAATATATCTTACAAAGAGATTTGAAACTTAGTCAGAAGTAAACATTGAGTACTGAAGTTGGCCAGGCTCTAACTGGAACCTGGCCATAAACTTATTTCGTGTCTCTTTGCTTCTGCTTGTTAAAATATAGATATCCTTAAGATATTCAGGCTAACTGAAGGGAAAACACTAAAAGCTGCTTAGACTGTACAAATATTTCCAATAACAAGAATGAGCTAAAATATCATTTTAATGTAATTTTCAGCATATCAGACATGCATTTTTCTCTTTAGTCTTTGGTATCACTTTGGGGTTATTCCAGTATTCATGTGTTTCCATTATCAGCTTGTCAGCTCTAGGAGGCTTTAATATCAACAAACTGGGTGTATGGTTCATATCAAGCAATTTATTGTAGTGACTCCAATTTAAAATGCCTGTGAATGTTAAGCATTTATTCTTTAAAAACTAATGAGTTTACCTCACTATGAGTTCATCTTATTTTTTGATTTGCACCTCAAAGGAGTAAATTGAGAAATTTGAGACTTCAGGCTCTACTGCAAATCCTCCATGTGCCTTTTTCTCATCCATGTGAGGATGGCTTGGCTAGCCTACTCGTTAGCTTGACTGATAACTGAAAGAGTGAGATTTTCAGTTCCTAGCTGAATGACATTTTGATAACATTAGTGATAGAAAGCAATCATTTGTTAATAGTGATTTTCAAGAACATACAGGTCATATCTGCTAAGATGCTCTGGGTTAGCTGTCTAAATGAGGTCCATCCACAGTTTCAAAAATACGTAATGTAGCATTAGACTGTTTTTTGAGAGGTTTCCGACATTAAATAACATTGCTCATTTTGAGAATGCTAAATTGAATGTGTTCGTAGGATTTATACTCCCTAAATATCTGATTTTCACTCTTTTCATTAGTGCTATGAAGCCTGTATTTAGGTATGTACCTACATACACTGTGTAAAAGCACTGTGTTTTAAGTTAAATCAATCCTCTAATCTAGCATGGTAAAATTACATTTTTTGGCATTATAATCTTTAATATGGTAAATCCTTCATGCATAGAGATGAGGGGCCTATATGGCATTTGCTTATAACCATTCATTTACTTACTGAAAAATAAGCATCTCATGTATTGCTTGGAAACAAGTTCTTGTAAAAGTGCAAGATTACCACTGCTGTGTTCTGTAGTAAATCAAAAGCAGTGTTCTCACCTGTACCAGATTTTTGTTGAAGTGAAAGTTTATGCTGATTAAGTTGTCAAAAGCTGTAACTTTTTTTTTATCCTAAGAACTGCCTGTGGACTGCTTATTACTTTTCAGGAAGTTCATTTGGTTAATATTTCTCTATTTAAAAATACTGCTTCATGCTATCGGCAGTTTTGCTTGGAGTAGTAAGTTTTGTTCATGAGCACTCTGATGTTTCACAATTGTTTTTAGTCTTTTCATTAATCTCGAGTAGAATTGTTCCTTAAAAAATGCATGTAGTCATTTATTTGTCTGACAAAACAATTTTAATTACAGTCTCCTTATTTTTTACAGTTGCAAAAGTCAATGCTAATGTTTTACAACAGTTTTTCCAGTTTTTCTTCAGATTTTTTTTTTACTGACTGACAAAATGCCACAAAACTACCAGCGACCTCGTAGCTCTGAGTCCTTGTATGTCCGAAATAAGTTAAGCTTATGGAGTATTTCTTGGTGTGAATAAAGCTGGGGGGAAAAAAAAAAAAAAAAAGGAACAAAAAGTAGAAAATTTATTTGCAGCCAAGAGGCCTCAGCTGCACTCTTCAGTTCTTATACATTGGTGTGCTTGCGTGTTTTATAAGTGGCCTGTTATTGTTTCTGTGGTAGAAAAATTAATCTCTTTTTGAGCACGTGAATATGAATTCCTAAATATTAAGGAAGAGATGCAAGTTCTTCTACTTTATTTTAGGAAGCAGAACTTTTAGAACTTTCCAGTTAGGAGAACTGTAAAGAAACATCACAGAGGAAAACACAGTGCAAAATTAATTGAATGTTAAAGTGTACAGACCTTGTAAAGTATTGACTTGGAAATAGAGAACATAAAAATCTAGAAGAGCCCATTCCTGAGCTTCCTTGCCCTGGGAATGTGCCCAACCATCACAATTTTGTTCCTCAGGATGCTATGTGCAACAACAGCAAATGAAAAAAAGCAATGCAGTTCTGCAGCTTCCTGCTCCTGCCTGCTGCCTTTGGAGCAGTAATTAATTAAAAGAATGGGTGGGTTTGCCCATATGATAATTTGCCCTCTATCTAGACTTAATAGCTCTCCTTCTCTGGGGTTTATAATTTCCTCAAATTCAGGTCCAGAAAGGCCATGAGATGGAGAAGGAGCAAGGACAGCAGGCACGGTGGCTGGCTGGATGGCTGCAGGTGACTGAAGGCAGCTGTGGCTATTGTGGAGGGCCCCGGGTTTAAGAGATGACCAGAGAAAGATGCTAAAAGTGCTTTTGGCCCCTAGTTTGTTTTTAAGATGGAAAACTGTCTATAAAGTGAAAGATAAGGGCATGTCAGGACAAACTAACCCTATCTCTTTTTGCATTTATTAAAGATAAGTTAATTAGAAGTAGCTGTTAAAGAGCTGAGACATGTAAAGGCAAAGTAAAAAGACAAGATTTTTGCAAACTTTCTGCATCTGCTGTTGAGTCGGTATTCACTTATTCTTATATTCACTGAACTAGATCATATCTGAAGACATCTATATACGACTACTGATTTTTGGAAAAGGAGACACTTGTTAATTCTGTGGAATTTAAACTTAATTTGTTTATCCCATCTTTATTAGAGGAACTTTGTTATGCTTGTATATATTGTATTTTACAGTATTTAAAAAATACTTTAAAGCGTATTAGGCATCTGTTATCTGCATCTGATCTTGCTTTACTTCCTGTAGTTATTGCATGGTGGCAAACATGGTGCTTAGAAGGGAATTTTTTGATTGCAGTTATTTTTACTTATGTGATCTTTAAAAATACACTTTTTTAATGGATTTTTTTTTTTTTAAATACAAGTGGCGACCACATTTTAAACTGCATTTAGATCATTATATTGTGCACCTGTTTTTCACAAGCTGTTTTTTTGGCAGTAAAAGCTGATTTTTGTTTAGTTTTACAACTGCTTGAAGTTTGTGGATTCATAGATTTTGTTGCAGTGATGATTAAATCTATTACCATTTTAGAAAGCCTGAAAAGATCAGAAGAGACTTTAACATAGGAGGACAGCACTTTTATTTGGATATGTATACATGTTGTAAAACGAAGGGATTTGTATGTCAAAGTATAAAATATTTCTGGAAATTCACTGATTTGTTGTGTAGTATTTGTAATTTCACTCAACAGTGGAGCCAGTAGACTAGTGTTAAGAAGTTAGTGTATTTTACTGACTGTGATTTTTCTTTTCTTCTTTTTTGAAGTGCAGAATATTTGTGAGATTAGGACTCAGATTTTAACCAAATGTTTTATTTTAAGCATTAGTTTAAATCTGTGCATTTATTTTCTTTGTTTTAAAGTCTGCAGTTTTGTCTTATCCCAACTTTTACTGTTGTTGATGCGGTTTAGCCTTACCTGGCCATGTTTTGTTATATTGGAAGCGTGTTTTGAATGTAACACAAAACATACAGAGGGAATTTTGCCACAATCCTAAAGTTAAGGTTTAAGGATCTTCTAATTCTGAAGTAGGACTTGAGCCACTCTGTTTCAGACCAATCTGATGAGCTGCATATACCCAAAACGCCTTGTTAAGGATCTTCCTGACTTCAGTAAGACTTCAGTAAAAGGAGATTATTGTAGCAAAATACTTTTTATACAAATTTCCTTACTGTTTCTTAAAAGAAAATTTGCTGGTTGTACAGTTTTGGTTCAGAAGGCAATTTGAGACCATTCTCTGAATGGTTTGTGAAGTTCTTTAAATTATTGAAAAAACATTATGCTGCAATCAGGCTTATGTGCAACATCGATTTGAGAAGAGGTAGCAGGTTGTGCAGCACTGACAGCTCTTGAACAGTAATAACAGGTTGTGGGTGGTGGATGGGAGATGGATGGTCAGGGTACCTGCTGCAGAGCTGGGTGGTTTGGGTGAGCCTGGTCCATAGCAATTGAGTGGGAGTTTTGCACTTGCTGTATGTGCTGCTCTAGTTAGGATGGTTGCAGACTAACGCTTTAGTCATATTTAATGCTAGGAATAGCTTGTCCATTGTGGATGTAAACACATTCTGGAGCAAGACTATTTACAATGTGAATTAGGATAGTGTTGTCATTGATGTTGCAAAGTTGCTTTTAAAGGTCTTTTAGTTTTTGATGGCTTTGAAAGTAAATAACTTGCCAAGTAACTTTATAGATTCAGATGTGTAAGAGTACATTATAGACAGTTGAACCATGAGGGCTTAAAGAGAAGAGAATCTGGTAAGTTGACTGCAAAGGCTGCAAAGTCTTAGCAGTAATTCCTCCTTTAGCAGGGGCTGCTAAGGATACTTCCAAAGGCTGGCTCCAGGCTGGGTCTCTGTGAACAAGAGAAACTGAATTCAAAAACATGATTTAAGTCAAAACTTAGATATCTTAGCTTTCTTATGTAGTTATATTGATTAAAAGCACAATTTTAAGCTCTCATTAATTTTTAATCCTTTTTGATAGTATGTTTACCCCAGCAATGTTTTTGTATTACTTTGTTTAATAGGGATTGTAGGTGTGAATGTTTTGATCTACATCCCTTCCCAGGTGTTCATGACTAACCCCTGTACGGAGTAGCTCCTGCATCCATGATAGCTGCATGCGGTGGCGGGCTGGTATTTGACTTGCCAGAAGAGTTTTGAGACCTGCCACAGGCTCAATAATATATTATTGTTATGCTACAAATAGAGAGTTCAGCAGTCTTAATACTGGTAAAGAGGGATTATCTTGGCTCTTCCTTTTTATCTAGCATTTCATCCAGATAATGATATGCTAGCATATGAGACGGTGGTAGCCAAAGAATTGATACAGACTAGAGAGAACTTGCTGCTTTTTAGAGAGAAAAAGTAAGGAAAATGGAAAACTTTTAAAATATTTCTTTTTTAAATCAAAACAAAGTAGATATTTTAAAATTGGATAAAATATAGCAAAGAAAACATAGAAAGTGAGTTTTTCTGGACTTGGTAAAGCCTACATATGAAGAATTTAAACTGAGAAGAAATACTGTGGATCTGGGTTTACAGAGGTATCGCTTCATATGCAAGTGTGAAGTTCCATAGGGAGAAGCATCTAGTGCTGCTTCAAAAGCACAGCATTTGCTGCAAGTGTTGATGTTGACTCAGAGTGCCCAAATCCCTCAGCGCTCTGGTTCGTGACGTGTATCAGCCTCCTAAAATCTTTGCACTTGTGTGTGAGTGCTATGGATAAAATTACACCAGAGAAATTATTTTATCAAAAGTTGCTTTTTATTTTTAAAAGGCCTGTTCAATAATAAATGTTTTGGTATAAAGATTTAACTTGAATCTTAATAAACTTAATTAATAATTAAGTTTAAGGAATTAATAAACTGAGAACAGAAATTAAAGCTGGTGATATTTCATGCTAAAGAGAAGGATTTTGGATCTTGCCGATCTTCAGCCTATGGTGTGCTGTGTAGTCGGCCTAGTAGCTTGCTTAGAAATGACACTCACTTCTGAACTCTCACTTTACTTTTAATAAAAAGGCCTAGCAACTGGAGCAGAAACCCTAGGTGCCATCAAACATGCTTTAAAATATGGAAACTTGTCCTTCTAACATTGAAGTATACCATCATACATAACTTATAGTGCTTTTCAATTATTGAGAAAGTAATTTTGCTTTAGTTCTACCAATAATTAAGTTATTTGTCTTTTTCTATTTTAGGTATCTAGTGGACAGTCGCTGGTTCAAACAGTGGAAAAAATATGTTGGTTTTGACAGCTGGGACAAATACCAGATGGGGGATCAGAATGTGTACCCTGGTCCTATTGATAATTCTGGACTTCTCAAAGGTAACTCTTTGTGATTTTGTATTAAGCCAACATAATTTTTAGTGGAAATTTCTCATAATTTTTTTCTCTAGTTCATAGTATAGATGAATCTCTGCTTTATGCAGATGAATGTTTTATGGTTTTCAGTGACAAGGAAACTGGAATAGAGATATCTTTAATATTGGAACTTCTTTGGAGTGGTAACAAATATTTAATAATGTACAAATGATTACTCTGTAATGATACTTGAGGCATGGAATTCAGTCAGAGTCACAAATAAGTGGGCTGATTTCACCTCAACTTCTCAGTTTAATCAAATCACTTTAAAAGTACATTTTAAAAGTTGAACAGTAAGATTTCTTTTGTTATTGAGCTCCAAACCATTACACTGATTCTTGAACCATTAATGAAGAGTTACTAAACGGTTCAATGATTGTCTAAAGCATTCTGAAATGATAGAGGATGATCTTGTTGTCTTTTGTGGAGTTCTGAATGTGGTTAAATTTTGCAGTTTTTGAAGTTACGTTGACTCTTACTGATTATAGTCAGATTTGTGGGCACAAATCCCAAAGCTTTTCCTGCATATTTTATATTTAATATCCAAGTATCGGAATGCTGTTAAAACTATTAATATTTAATCTGCAAAATAAAGTGACTACAGGCTCTAATAGATAATTAATTTCCTTCCTGATTACTCATAGCATAACTACTGCAGAATTTGTTTACGTATTTGAATACAAATTTTTACAGATTTATGGACTTTTTGGGTTTTATAGTGAACTCTGTAAAACTCTGAACTCTTTCTTCATACAAACTGTTAACTGAATTCTCAGCTCATTTTTGGGGCTTTATGCTAGAGATAATCACCTCCTCCGTAAGACCTGTCATCCCTTGTTGCCCTAGTTGTCAGTTGAAGCAAACCTGCGGGTTTGCCAGTGACTGGGAGCAGAGCTTTCGAGGAAGGTGCTTTGTTATCGCACACACGTTAACATGAGCTTGGTCTTTCTCCGGGTGGGCGGCATGTTTTGTTTTCTGTATCATGAGGGTTCAGCAGTTTGTACGTTACTGTAGTAAGTCTTGTAAGGAAGCAAGTCTGTTCAGGTGTTACTTGGATTCTCAGCTGAAATCGTAAGGTATAACAAGATTGTTTTCAGCCTCAATGAGGCAACAGCACGTTATTCTCTTCTGTGTCCACCCACTCAGACAAGGTGACTCTTAGATGTGCAAAACACTGTGGTAGTTGATGCTATGCTGGTGACTTTCATAATCTGTGTACATGTTGTGATTGTGTTTGAAGTTACTGTCGATATGAGGTTCAAATCTGAAATTGTATCAGCTCTTTTGCTTTCAAATTCCTGAAATATACTTCTTTTACTACAATATTCAAACCGCACCCTATCCCTTGCAAAGTAAGCACAGCCTCAGGGTTTATGGGCTTCATATCTTTTTTATTTTTCTTAATTCTAAAAGTCTGACTCTGCATTGGCAGTGATAGGATATGCTCAATTACTGTCTGGCATCTGCTGTTCCTAGGTGAAAGCATTTTTTAAAATAAGAGCGTAGGTGCTCAGCAAATAGGGGCCATGTAGTTAACATGCTGCAGAGCGAGAGTTTTGTGCTAGAAGTCTGAGCATGAATTGAAACTCACACTTTTTAATCTTGTCTTTGGCCTCTATAAACATAAAACTGTAGGTTATTTAGCAATAGTTGCTGTCATACTTCTTTCCTAAAGTGTTAACACTGGGAATCCTAAAGTGTTAACACTGGGAATGGTCATCTGATATAAAGAGTTTAAAATAAAAATATGCATGCTTTCTCAGATATTCTGTGGTGGAGTGCACTGATGAAAGAAAATTATTACTAAATTAATAAAATACTGATTTCAGGAAACAAGCAATATGTTTAAGTTCCTTAGCAATATGTTTATATTACTTAAATACTGCTCCCTTATTTCCAAAACGTTTGGATAATGCAAGAGGAATGCAAAAAAAAAATGGTAAAGGTTTCAGTTAATCTGAGCAGACTCGGAAATGATGCTGAGTATAAAGAAATGAAGGGCTAGCTTGTTCAAAAGGATAGATATATGGTCAGCTTTAGATTAGGGAAACAAGCACAAGGAAATTGTTATTCAGGACAGTTGACTGTTTAACATAGAAAACACTTTTGTGTGTGAGAGGCTCAGTTATCAGTGTCAATGTCAGAGGCTGCTTTGATGGAAGTAAGGATCTGAAAATTTCATACTAGAAAAAAGTGTTTTTACACTTTTTTGAACAGAATAATGGAATCCAAATTACATCTTTTCTCTATAGACTCTTCTAGCAATACTTTAATAGTTGTTGGAGTTATATGTTTGGCTCTTCCAAAGCAGGTAATGTTATGTTTGTTAATCCATACAGAGGAAGAAGTATAAACATGATCAAATTGATGGAGCCTCACATGCATATAGTATGAACTTATTTTTCTTCTTGCAGAAGAAGATGACTAACTATTCGTTTTTAGAAGCGTTACTTAAAAATCCTCTCTTAAGAGGATGGCCAGTACAAGAAGGAATATGAGATTATTTAAGATTATTTTTATACTCAATTGTGTACTTTCTCTGATTCATTCACATAAAGCAATGAAAATAAACACATAAGTATACTTATTTTCCTACTTTTGTCCTGATGGTGTGTGATAACAAGACAGAAGCTCATGATTGCAGGAGTGTGTGTAGCCCTCAGATTCGTGAGAGTAGGAAATACTGTAATAAGAGTGCCATGTATGTACAGGATAGCTTGCCTGCATTGTTTCAGAATAGTTTTGCTTTGAATTTCATTATGCTGATAACTTAATTGTGACCTATAAAGTACTTTATATTAGAACTAGTATTTCATTTTAAAAAAAAAAGTGTTAGCATTCAAGTAAGATTATTATTCTTTTACAGATGGTGATTCTCAGTCTCTCAAGGAACATCTCATTGATGAGCTGGACTACATCCTTTTGCCAACTGAAGGCTGGAATAGGCTACTTAGCTGGTACACGCTGATGGAAGGTCAAGAGCCAATAGCACGCAAGGTACTCTTAAAGAAATTACCCCCTGGGATGAATAGGATTGGTTTTAAGTCTTGCAAATAATTAGAAGTAAACAGGAGCTGCACAGAAATTTGCTTGGAAGTCCTCACCAGTGATGATCTCCTAGGCAAATCCTGCTTTAGTTGCTTATAGATATATAATTTTTAATTAAGTATTAGAGGTTTAAGTTTGTAATTGGAGAAGAATGCAAAGTGATGTGATACTTTTTTTTTTGAAATGATTTATTCGTGAAGAAATAGAGGTTTTTAGAAGCTTTTAAGTCTGAAAATGCAAATATCTTTGTAAAATCAATATAAACTCTATAAACCTTAAAACTATATTCATGGCACTAGTGAAAAGTCTAGCTGCTGGAGTGTTAATACTGACAGAGTATTTGGTAGTTCCTTTTGCAAAAAAGAGTCTTCTCTGCTCAGCAAATTACTGGTAGTTCTTGCTTAAAGAAAGAACAATCTTGACCCAAACAGAAATCCTCGTCCAATTGATGCAGTGGCCCTTCAGTGTGAGCTGACATCCAGAATTTTTAACATATGAGTGTTAAATATTTAACCTCTTTGGTTGCTGGCTCCAAACTTTGTCCATTTTACCTGTTTCTTGAGCAGATAATCTTCTAATTAGAATTTAATTTGGTGTAACTTCTGAACAGGTTTAGCCTGTAAAAGGAATTTTATGTCTTCCAAGAGTTGTTCAGAAAAAAAAAAGAGCTGAGAACATATTTATTATTTTTAACAATCTCTTCAGCACAGTAAAGTATGCATTCTTTGAGACCTCTCAAGAATGTCTGTTTTCCTCTAGTTCTGTAAAAGCTGAAGTCCATTAAGATGACTCTCTTAAAGATATTTATTATGTCTCATTACTGTTGTTCCGAAGGATGACTTTCACCAACCTGGTTTTCTAGTTTGTTCATGGTTAAAGTCCAAGCTCTGTGGTTTTTCACTCTCACTTTCCTCTCTATCAATATGGAAGGAGAGAGAAGGGGAATTACAGTAGCTTGCCTCCTACTCAGGAGGAACTAACTATAAAAAATACCTGGGGTAATGAGTAGCCAGTAGACTGGAATAGATTTATCAGTTTCTGTGAATATGAAGAGTAGTTATCATATGAGATAACATATTCCCATTTAGATAAACTAATTTTTCTTTGTGATGCTTTTCTCATTTTCTCTTGTCAGTATTTTTCATAGTGGTGGGTAGATGCTTCTCTGTCATCCTGTATGTCACAGTAACTTTCTTAAATGTTAACATTAACATCTTTAATAGCATGTGATATCAGTTTTATCCCAGAAGTCTCTTAACACCACTGCACAGTTTAACTTATATCAGCTATTTTGTTATTACTTCAATAGCTGAAAATCCCAATAAGCTGCCTAAATTAAGATGCAATTTAATTTTAAGATGCCATGTTTAGGAGACATTATGAGTAAGGCAAACTACTGCATAACGGTATTTTTTTCCCCATGGCAAACATAAAAGTTATATTTGTCCAGCAGTCCTCTCCTAGCAAGTAGTTGGTTGGGTTTTTTTTCTCTTAAGCACCATGTTTGTCAGTTGTATCACATATCAGGCTGATGGCTATTTTCAGAGCAGGCTACATGACTAAGTGCTGCAGTTACATTTGGGAAGATCAGAGGGAAAAACATTTAAGAGGTGACCCTGAATATTTTTTCAATGTTTTACCTTTATAAGAAATGATTCCTGTGTGTTTTACTATTTTGTAATAGAGGTTGCAAAAAAGACCATGTAATAAACAACTGTAAGAAGTTGAGATAGCAATTGCAATCAGAATATTAAATGTCAGAACATAGCTGAAAGATCTAATTTGTAGGTACTTGTTTAAAAATTTGGTATATGATATCCAGAACTTAGCAGTTTGTGTGTATTTTTGATGTGTTCACTAATTGTTATATAAAAAGCAAATCTTTATACTTTAAGAAAAGAGCATGCACAATGTGCTTAAAAACTCTGAAAAACTGTCTCTGTTTCTGAAGAAGTATCTTTTGATTAAGTCTATGTGTTTGATTTTTTTCCCCACTGTATTTAAAATTTCTGAGAGACACAGTGGTGTTTGTACACAGGAAAGGTATAAGCATGAGAAAAAATACTTTCAAGGTTACTATATTTCTTTAAAAGTGATATTTTAGTTCTCCTTTTTGTCATTTATTATGTCTCTTAAGCTACCTGAAATTTAGCTTCTTGAAGAGCTCTTTAAATATTTTGAAGTGTGTCTGTTAAAATATACTTGGACTGATACCTAATGCCTAACTGTTTTTTAGGTGGTTGAACAGGGTATGTTTGTAAAGCACTGCAAAGTTGAAGTATATCTAACAGAATTAAAGCTTTGTGAAAATGGAAATATGAACAATGTTGTCACGCGAAGATTTAGTAAAGCTGATACAATAGGTATGTACAATTGTTTTTAACAATATAAGATTTTTGCGTCCTTAAATGGTATTTGGCAGCAAGTTCTGAATAAATCTCTCCCTGGAAGACTAGGATATGAGTATTGTAACCAGTATGATGGATGAGACTAATTTTATTTGTGTCAAAAGTAGAAATGGGTCAATTGGGAATGTTTTGAGTGTTAATACATTTTTTAAAAAACATCTTTCATTATCTAGGCATCTCTGTTATCTCTGTAGTTTGTGCTTTTCATAGTGAACATTTTCATGATTTTTATTGAATTCCACAGTGCTCTTTCTTGGCTTCTGAAGTGTATTTAAAGAAAAAAACGTTTTGCATGTGTTTTTATTGATGCCATTCATTAACTATGAATGTAACCTATAAAGATGGCATCTTTTTGAGCTGTGGAATGGCTTTAAGGTAACTGAGTTACGTTATTTTTAACTGTAGGTATTTTACCTCTTCCTTCAGCATCATATGTCAATCTATTTTGACAAAATGTATAAAAGCAACAGTCAGAACATGTGCAAAGATATTTTTTATATATATATATCCGTATATGGAATAAGAGCCTTTCAGCCAGCTGCGTTTGTGTAGTTAGTGTTTTTCTTTTACGCCAAAAGCATAAAATCAAGCCCAACCATTACTGTTATTTGATAGCAATGTGGGCTTTTCAGTGTTTGCTTCTATTTACATTATGAGTAGTCACAGTCATTTCTTGCTTAGTTATTTGCTTTAAAAAATAGAATTATTTTCCTTGCTTAGAGTTTAATCTACAAGTTAGACAAACAGGTGAGCATCTGCCTGTGCTAGAATAAAAGCTTATAAATTATCAAATCTGTCCTTCAAACAAAGGCTTCAGTGTTTGTTGATTTCCGTTTCTGGGATGTGACTTTAAGTACAGAAAATGTACCTTATTTTAAAAGCAAGCCCTGGAATTTAGGGAAAATGAAAAGACTTAATGTTATCCTTCAAAGAGACAGAATATAAGCTATCTTGCAGTGGTACTGAACTAAATTGTATTATTGGCAACACAGTGGATGTATATTTGATGTTTTCAGGGCATTTCAAAATGTCTTTTTCTTTAGAGGTGTACTTGTTTTTTTTTCTGAACACAGAGACAATTGTAATTGTGGGAATATTCTCATGACGGGTAACAAGAAAGAGTCAAGATCACTGGAAACTGTTCCAAGCACTGATCATATTTGTTTTCCTGCGATATGGAATGAAATGTTCTTAAAAGCCTTAAAAATATGCTCTTTCTGAAGCTGAATCCTCTTATATGCAGCAGCGTGGCTGGCCATCAAAGAGATGCTCTGCAAAAAAAAGCTCTGTCTCAGAAAACTAGGTAGAAAAATGGAGAACAATTTCAAGGGTGAAAGAATAAGCCATCAAGGCACTTTTTATTCTATTTTAGAGATTTTTTTGCTTTTGGTTTTCTGTCCTTACCTTTAGTATATTTCAAGTAGGCCTGGAATTCATCAAATGTGCAGTCAAGATGCTCATTTTGTCAGTAAAAAGTATGGAAAGGGTGTCTTACAGAACCCTGAACAATCCTTGCCCCTGCTTGAATACATCAGTGAGGGTGGGTACGTGTCACCGTTTCGTTATGGTTGCAGAGGTTTGTAACACAGAAGAGCCTGCATCAACCCCTCTGCAGTGAGTGGGTGTAAGGGACTAAGATCTTTCTGGGAAGCTGGAATATTTCCACCTCTAATTGTAATTGTTCATATTAATTTCTGCCCTCTGGAGGTCAGGAGGTCTGGAGCTTCCTTAATCCACAGAGAAAGGTTGGGGCTGCTTACATCCCCTAAGCACCAGGTGCATTCATCTGCCAGTCTACAAATGTGTCTTCTTTCTGAGATTCCTTTTGTTTTGCTGCCCAAGTAGAATTATTTTACTTAAGCTAAGGCATATGCAAGTAAGGCAATACAAGATAGAAAGAAAATTAATTAGTAGGCAGGCCTTATGATGGCCGTTGGGGTTTTTTTTTTTTTTTTTTTTTTGTGGTTATGTTGGTTAGGTCTAGTATGTTCTTTGAGTCTTCTTGGAGATCTCCTGAAATTGAGGACTCTGATTTTGGAGTCAGTATGTGCTAACTTTGAGGCCGGTTGATAACTAAGTCATTGTTGCTGTTCTTCTGAGAAGAAAATGAGCTAGACAAGAAGCAAACTTTAGGCAGCGTTTCTGCATAGCTACCGTTGCTAGTCCTAGAGAACTGCAGAGTGTCTGAGTGAAGAAATATTCCAAACAACCTTGGCAAAAGGCTTTATGATTCAGCTTCTAATTTGTTACAGAACAAAATAAGAATGTTAAATATGCTGTTCTTGAGAATACTTTGTTGTGGGATCCTTCCTTTTCCTTAGGAGGCAGAGATTGCTGTTTCACAGTATGTGTTAACATCTTCAGTTTCCTTCAGACAGCATTAGCCTTTATGAGTGTGTGATCTTGAACCATGCAGTATGGGTGCCTCAGTCTACTGAACTTCTGTAGCACTTTACCCAGGCTCTTCTGCGTGGCTCTACAAAATAGTTTAATCATGCAGGTTTTTTTTGGGAAATAGTTTCCTTTTGAAGAACAAGGGTATGTCCTGTACTGGAACTATAACACTTAACTCTCACAAACTGAACCATCTCAAGGTTAAAACTCTAGAAAATGACTCTAGAATCCCTTTGTAGGTGACAGTGAGAGGGGTCTCAACATTTCCTTTCACAGTACAAGCCTAAGTTACCTAGTATAAACAGAACTTGTAGTTGATTACCTAGAGTATCCGCAAATACTGTATTGGCAAGCTGTGTCATGCATTGCACAAGCCAATGGCTAGATTTTTACAAGATATGTCTAAGCTGTAGTTCTTGTTTTGTCTTTTCCTACTTGTCATGGAGCTATTGGAAGAAAAGGTAGCCTTAGGTAAGGTAGAGGGAAGTGCTAGCTAATCTAAAACACAGGCACCTTCATCCTGAGACTTCAGGACAGCATCTCCCGTAGGGTGTACAGTGCCAGTTTTTATAATGGCTTTCAGTGATAATGAGAAATACAATTTATTTAGTGTAATTTTGGATTATTTTGTGTTAACTGTTAAGAGATTGAACAGTTGGGGGCTTTATTAATGCACAATTAAAATAATCTCAACAAAGTTGCTATGATGTAGCAGTGACTTAAAGAAGTTCATATTGAAGTTCATAAACTTCACTTCTGCGGGAAGAGAATGGAGTTAATGATTAAGATCTTCAATTCCAATTTGAGACAACAGTTTTACTATCTAAAAATTATATAATTGCAGAGTGGCTGAGATTGGAAGGGACCTCTAGAGATCATCTAGTCCAACCCCCTGCTCCAGCAGGGACACCCAGAGCACAGAGCAGCATCCGACAGGTTTGGAAGATCTCCAGAGAAGGAGACTCCACAACCTCCCTGGGAAGGCTGTTCCAGGGCTCTGTCACCCTCACAGTGAAGAAGTTCTTCCTCACGTAGAGATGGAACTTCCTGTGTTTCAGCTTGTACCCATTGCCCCTTGTTCCTGTCTCTGGCCACCACCAAGAACAGTTTGGCCCCATTCTCTTTACATTTTCCCCTCAGATACTTAACATATTGATCAGATCCGCTCTCAGTCTTCCCTTCTTCAGGCTAAACAGACCCAACTCACTCAGTCTCTCCTCACATGAGAGATGTTCCAGTCCCTCAATCATTTTGTTGCCCTCGGCTGGACCCTCTCTGGAAGCTCTACATCCATCTCATACTGGGGAGCCCAGAACTGCACACAGTACTCCAGGTGTGGCCTCATCAGAGCTGAGTAGAGGGGCAAGATCCCCTCCCTTGACCTCCTGGCAAGTCTCCTCCTGATGCAGACCAGGACCAGACCCATTGGCCTTCTTGGCCACGAGGGCACTGCTGCCTCATGGTTAACTTCTTGTCAACCAGGACTACCAAATCCCTCTTTGTGGAGCTCTTCCCAGCAGGTCAGCTCCTAATCCGTATGTTGAATGTATTTCTGAAGAGCAGGCACTTTTCAAAACATTTTGTGTTAAATCTTTCAGGGAGCTCAGATCTCTCATGATACTTTCTAAGTAAGTGTGCACATACTCTACTCACACAGAATGTGTTTGCAAAATAGCATGCAAATCAGAGTTTATGCATATGTATAGTGGTGAATGATAGGGGTAGCTGAAGTGTGTGGAAACCAAACAGGTTGATATGGGGAGAGGAGCAGAATAACTTGCCTTCCCTGCCCCTGGTTTTGTTGCCAGTCTTTAATTCTAGTCGTTGGCCTCTCATTTACCTTCCTGTGTTATCATGCTCTTTGGGAAGTGAGTAAATGGATTTCTGTGTAGATCCTGTCATCTGTTATTTGTGTACCCATCTTTATTTGCTCTGTTCTGTCATAGCGGTCTGGTGAAGGAGAATCAGTCAGGAATAAAATAGTCCTCTGGCTATTTTGATCTACTTAAAGGCATTTCAGCTAGCAAATTTCTGTTTTCCCTACAACATGATATAATTGCAAGTTTGCTTCTACACTTTTATCCATCTTCTGAATATAAGAAAAGAGTAGGTGATTCTTGCTCTTCATTCAAACTCACAATGTTTGTAAACCCCTATGCTAAATTTGTGTTCTTTCTCTTTCAAAACAGATACAATTGAAAAAGAGATAAGAAAAATCTTCAATATTCCAGGTGAAAAAGAAACCAGACTGTGGAACAAATACATGAGTAATACTTTTGAACCACTGAATAAACCAGACAGTACCATACAAGATGCTGGTTTATACCAAGGACAGGTACTATACAATATCATTTCTTTTCTATACATCTTATTTTTTTGCATATAAACATGTAACTGTACTCAAAGATTTTTTTCCCTTGTTTTTAGGTGATATTTATTTCTTGTTCTAGTAGGTTATGTTTGGGAAACAAGATTTTATAAACCAATTCACCAAAATAAATCATCTCTGTGTACTTTTTCAGGACTAAAAACTGGTTTTGTTCTGGTAAACGTAGCATTGAGGGCATGAATTTGGTACAATTTGAAGTAAAATGTCCAGAGGATCTAGGATTTTTTTCTATCATGCAAACCAAGTTTTAGATTACTCTTTAGATACTCTAGAAGAATAAATCCTCCATTCTTATTCCAGTGTCAGAAAGTAAAAAATCAAAAAGGTTTCAGGATAGTCGTATAGGGATTAAAGAACTGGAAGACCTGCTTTACCATGAGACTGTCATCTCTTAAAAATATCTTGTAGAAGACATGCATGGAGAAATTTCTTACAAGATAATTTTTTAGCTTCTCAGATTTATATAAAAACAAATATCATTAAAATATACAAGTGTAAATGGTAACTGACTGGACAATTCGAGGGGTGTCATCATTACAGTAATTCTTCTGATTACATTGCTTCTGTATTATGTTGTCTTCAAATTAAGCTGATTATTTTTCAACAGCTGTAGTTCATGCCATCCTATTACAAATCTGAATAGATGAAATCTGATGGCAGTATTTACTGGAGATTGTTTAAGATATTTCTTTTGCCTTAAAATGCTTAATACTAACCTACCTGACAGCAGCATTTATGCAAAGCTTTAGTTTCTTTTATGGGATAGAAGACAAATAATCAGTGTACCAGAATAAAAACTTGGACTGTTGTAGCCCTTCAGCTTCATGCTGCTCATGCCTAAGCCTTAACACAGTTAATAGTCACAACATGCAGGTCCTGCTGTAAGAGCCCACTTCTTCCATGAAAAATTTGTGTCAAAGATATAACTTGTAAATTGCCTCTATCCCAGTGAAACATTAACTACGAAGCAAGCATGGCCTGAAATTAGCCATAAAAGATCTGCAGGTAACATCTGTACTAGCAGCAAAACAAATATTATTCAAAGCCATGGGTTCTGAAAATGCTAAATGTCACGGTAAACCACGTCTGTTTGGGTCAGCTGCGCTTGCTGACACACCTGACATGGTTGTTTTTTCTTCTTGAGCTTTCTAGTCCAAGAATAGTTGTTCTGACTATTAAGTTTTACCCAATCTAATAGTTTTAATAATAATCTAGTCTAATTCTAATCCAGTCTAATAGTAATCACCACCTAATACAAAACTTTGTAGATAATTGGCAATTAAATAAATGTTCTGAAATTGAATTAATTTTTACAAGTTAGTTTCTAAAGGGAGCTTTAAGGGTCCCACTTTTAAGTTTATGGCTTTCTTTTAATGAACTGTCTTTGAGAGCCAAAGAAAGGAAATGTTGGCTGTCTAGAGCACTTAGAACCAAAGATACCAAAGACAGCAGACTGCTCTATTCCAGGTCTTAAGGTGGTCCTGTTAGAAACCTATTGCAGAATTGTATTTGTTCAGAGTCAAAATGTGATTTGATCTTCAAGTGGAAGCATGATTTATACATAAGGTGTTAAGAGTTATTACATGTGTGAGCATGCCTATGCACTGACACAATGTACCAATGTTTGACAGTTAAAATGGAGTCATAGAAATGTACAATTATGCAGAATTAGTTTCTTTTAAACCCATGAGATAATTAAGCTTAAATTTTGGAGTCTGATTGCCATTCAGATGATTTAGACTGTCCTGCCTAGCCTTCAGCTGTCAGTCCAGAAAGGGCTGAGCTTTTTGTAGGTCCTGTGTCATATCTGTCAGCCTAGGCCAGATATCTCAAATACCCAACGCGTTTCAAATGGCACTCGGTGCCTCGGCTTGGGACTGAGTGTTCTGTTCTCCCATTTGTGCTATTAACAACCTGAATTAAATGAATTTCATTAGCCAACTGCCCTGCTGGGAAATAAATGTTATATGAACACTTTTTCCGAGTATTGTGCAAGGGGTATTTCATAGAGTGCAGTAGGTATGGGGAATTGCACCAGACAGGTACAATTTTAAAGATATCAAAACAACTATTATTTTCCAACTGTGTAGCATGTGAGGTAAAAATGTCTGTAATGCCCCCTCCTTAACAGGGCTGCTGTACAGATATGTGTTTTCTATTGATTGTGTTTTGTCACTGCAGTTCTTTTTCTAACAAGTGCTCTGCTTTGTTTTTACCCCTGAAAATATGTATTAAGAACTTAAGGTTAACAGGCAAAACAATTTGTCTACCTAAGATACTTACTTGGTATTCCAGTTGTAACGGTAACTTCAAATTTTAATCTCTTTAACTGAATTTTTGCTATGTTCTTGACAGGTGAGATCTTGCCATTTTATTCATGGGGAATTGTTAAAGCTCAGAAATAACAAGTGACTTGCCCAAAGCTGTATGAACCTGTGAGGGAGGGAGGACTAGAGGAAAAAGAAATTCATGCAATTAAACAGTGTATTCTTGAACTTCATGGAACTGGGAATTAAAACATCAGCATCTTCAGTCATGGTCATGAGTCAGCAAAAAGTAAAAAGATCCTCTTGGAACAGAATGCAATCTACTGATATTTTTATTTCAGTTTTCTTTATTTTACTTCTTGTGATAGGTATTGGTGATAGAACAGAAGAATGAGGATGGAACATGGCCAAGAGGTCCTTCAACTCCTAAGTAAGTTGTGAATTTATGTCACATAGCCTGATGATAGTTCAAATGTTTTCACTGTTACGTCTTGCTATTTTACTTTAAAAACAAGTGCTTTTTCTGAAAGTGATATTTTACTCGGAAAATTGGCTTTTAAATCTTTGCTAAAAAAAAGTATAACACTGTTGGTAACATTAAACATTGCAGAAGGGGTCCTAAAATGATGGCTTTCTACATATGCATTGCATAGTTCTGTTGATGCACTTTGTCCTCTTGAAAAATAGGAAAATACTGTTTTAAAGCCTAGTATGTATGTTAGGAGAACATGGATATGTGTATTTCATTGATACTTTTATCAGATAATCTCAGATGTTTTATACTTTTATCTGCAGAGCATCATATTCACACAAACTTCTTTTTTTTTCCTTTCAATTGCAGTCTACATCACCAAGATGTTGCCATTACTGGGTTAGGGCTTCCTCAGTTAACAGCAGCAACTTGATAGTGGAAAGTAAATAGGAAATGACTTATGTGGGAAGGTAGTTTGTTTGGTTTTAATTTAGTTGTCCCAACTTTTTATTATCCTTTCTGGAATGTGAATTGTGTTATTCATTGTTTACATGGATTTTGAGCAACAGTCAAAACTAGTTATTAGAAGATTTATGACATTATCTCAGCCTTACAAGTAGTTAACTGTGTTTTCTCCTTTGATGTTGGGTAGATAAGCATAATGCTCATTTAAAAAGTTCCTCTTACTGCTTTTGGTGTCCTGAATTCATATAAATAAGTTTCACCCTCGTTTTAAAACATAACGTCATCTCTTACCATTTGAAGGACAGATTCTTAATCTTTGGCATTTTATATGCCAGCACTTTTGTTAGGAGTATCTGTTTATGTTTTTAATGAAATCTGATTTGTCCAATTTAAACTTCGTATGAACAGCATAGCCTTACTTAGCAGGATGTTACTCCTTGAAGAGAATGAAGAGCAGCAAAAAGAACAGGATGCAGAATGCTTGAAGTTTAATACTTGGCCTTGGAATGAGTCTCCTTAAAATAGAACCTTTGAGTCAAAATTTTAAAGGCATATTTGAAATCTAATAGAACTTAACTGAATGCACTGGTTCCTTTTGAAAGTTTTGGTTGAGAAATTTTCTTGGTGATGGCACCTGCTTTTATTGTGCCAAAAATTTTCATTCCATTCCATTTGATCTTCCATCTGGAAGATTAAAAGTTGCAGGGGAACTTTTCTTTTCTTACAGGGGAAAAATGATTTGAAGGGAAAGTAAAAGGGTAGCATGGAATTTTGATATCAGAAGAGGGTTATCTGGTAAGCACTAAATAAGGATGAACAGTTCTTTAGCTGAAATGAGGTATATTTTTGAGATTTGCAAGTTGTAAACGTAAGATCAATTAGTTGGAAAAAATGCAGATGCCTTGCAGAATTAAATAGAAACAGATATGAGCTAGCAACAAGCAGTAATGGGGTCAGGTTTTCACATCTACTTAAAACTTTAAGCAAGTGTAAAACTTCAAAATAGTAGAAGAAACGCTTTTGAGTCTTGTATGTCAGATGCAGTGGGAGTATGACTGTTTTATTACTAATTTGTAAGGTTGCAGGTTGCTCCGGGCCACGTGCCTTTGGGTTTTGAACACCTCCAAAGATGGAGGCTCCACAGTTTCTGGGCAACCTGTTCCAGCATTTAATGACCGTCACAGTAAAAATAAAAATGAAATATGTCAGTTTTGCCTTTTGTCCTTTCACTGGGCTTTGCTCAGTAAAGGTGCTTCCTTGGCTTTTTGCTCCCATCCATTGGTGTTTGTACACACTCACAAGAGACTCCTTCTACTGTTCTGTTCTCCAGGCTGAACAATCCTTCTCTCAGTCTCTCCTTGTGTGATAGCTGCTTTGGTCTGAGTAGCCTTTGCAGACTTTCTTCTGCAGCTCCATGTCTCTCTCTTGCCCTGGGGGAGTCCAGAGCTGGACCCAACACTGGAGATGAAGCCTGACCAGTGCCAAGCAGTGTGGAGGGATGACTGCTCTCCACTTGCTCATCCAAATGCAGCCCAGGATGCTGCTGCCTTTCCTTGCTGCAAGGGCTGGCTCCCATTCAACTGTGTTCTGCCAGGACCCCCAGGTCCTGTTTTGCAAAGCTGCTTTCCTGCTGGTCAGTCCCCAGCCTGTCCTGTTGCCGGTACCCACATGAAGAACTTTGCATTCGCCCTTGCTGAACCTCAAGAGGTTCCTCTCTGCCCATTTCTCCAGCCTGTGGAGGTCTCTCTGGACTGCAGCACAACCCATGTGGTGTCAGTTAACATGAGAGATACCAAGGTATTCTGCTTGTGGTGCTTTCCCCCTGCCTCTTTCTTAGTAGATGAAGGGAAATAGCAAGCTTGATACTGGTTATGGCCTTGGGCACCTTTTTTTTCCTATTGTATGTGGGGAATGGTGACAGTTTTTAAGAGGAATATGTTAAAAGGTTTGCTTATCTCTTCTACAGCAAGAGAAGAAGTTAGTTATTTTGAAAGTGGCCAAACTGAAGGCTCAGCTGAGAAGAGGAAAGGACACCTTGGGAAAGGACAGCTGTGCTTATTTGATTTTCAAGACTTTTATGAAGCAGTATAAGTGGAAACATTATTAGCATACCTTTATTATTAGCATACCGTATTATTGGCATACTTTTCTTGTAAACAAAATAGGGAATGAATTAAATTTTCAGATCATTCTTATGTTTTATTAGAGACCTTGCTGTGCAACTGAGAATTTCAGCTCTATGTCCAAGCTTATCAGTGCTTGAGTTTCTCTTACATTCAGTGCTCTAACTTAGGAATTTTCTTAGCAACTAGTTGCAACATCCCTGTAAATCCCCCC
Organism: Nothoprocta perdicaria; assembly: GCF_003342845.1. NCBI lineage: Eukaryota > Metazoa > Chordata > Aves > Tinamiformes > Tinamidae > Nothoprocta > Nothoprocta perdicaria. Next base: position 973,727 of record NW_020455467.1, on the reverse strand, counting down.
CTCTTAAATCTACTATATCAACTACTGTCTTGTGTCTTAACACTGCTTAAAATGTCTTTTGTCTGGAAGTATCTGAATGTATCAGATGCATTCTTAAAGTGCATTCAGGGTCAATCTTCTGGCTTGATATCTTGAGAATAGATAGATTTTTGGCCCTCTTAGAGGTTGTGTTTATATCGGCTGTTTATATTAGCTGCTTGGATGTTTCTTGCTCAGGAAGCTTGGCTTCTGTGGAACTGTTTCTAGGAAGCTGGTAGTGACTTCTCCTGGAATGTCTTCACTGTCATTGCTCCCAAAATAGATTTTATTTCACATTAATGGGTAGTTCTGCAGAAGTGGACTGCGTTATACAAGCTTTTCTATGAATAACTATCTTCTAAATGCCATGTATGTGGCAAACTCATCCAAACATGATGATCCCAATTGTTCTGGTAGCTCAGTTGCTCTGATAGCAGTTTTTCAATGAGAACTTGCAATGTGAGTGCAGAGAATGATTTTCATATGTGGATCCAGCGAGGGCAGATTGATCCACATACAGAAAAACAATAATTTGAAGGGCTTTAGAGGATGTTCTAAACTAA
>NW_020455467.1:939357-972193 GCF_003342845.1 Nothoprocta perdicaria | reverse complement strand
AGTAGGAGACTCCACAACCTCCCTGGGCAGCCTGTTCCACTGCTCTGTCACCCTAACAGTAAAGAAGTTGCTCCTCACCTGGAGACGGAACTTCCTGTGCTCCAGCTTGTGGCCATTACCCCTTGTCCTATTACTGGCCACCAGTGAGAACAGCCTGTCCCCTTCCTCCCTGCATTCTCCCTTCCTGAACTTATACACATTAATCATATCCCCTCTCAGCCTTCTCTTCTCCAGAGAAAACAGGCCCGGCTCACTCAGCCTCTCTTCATACGAGAGATGTTCCATTCCCTTAATTATCCTAGTTGCTCTTCTCTGGACCCTCTCGAGAAGCTCCACATCCCTCCTATACTGGGGAGCCCAGAACTGCACACAGTACTCCAGGTGCGGCCTCACCAGAGCTGAGTAGAGGGGCAGGATCCCCTCCCTTGACCTGCTGGCAACACTCCTCCTGATGCAGGCCAGGATCCCATTGGCCTTCTTGGCCACGAGGGCACACTGCTCACTCATGGTTAACTTAGTGTCAACCAGGACTCCCAGGTCCCTCTCCGTGGAGCTGCTTTCCAGCAGGTCGACCCCTAATCTGTACTGGTGCCTGGGGTTATTCCTCCCCAGGTGCAGGACCCTGCACTTGTCCTTATTGAACCTCATGAGGTTCCTCTCTGCCCAACTCACCAGCCTGTCCAGGTCCCTCTGGAAGCACATGTGGGTAAACATCAAACATCCATAATGTTCAGCAGGGCTGTTTTCATGTTTGCTTTAACAAACACATTTGTTTGATATCAGTTAAGTTGGGGTTGAGAAACATCAATAGGTGCATGCCTTAAGTATCAAAAATAACAACAAAAAAAAAAATGGCCAAATGTTAACTCTTTCTTGTCCCAAAGAAGTGTAATTAACTGAATTAGGTTGTGTGTGTTTTGTTGTTGGTTTTTTTTTAATTAAGAGCAGTATCAGCATAATTCTAACCACACCTACATGAACCTCAGCTAGCACAAAATTATTTCTCTAAGACTCCACTTTGCATATGATGAATGATTAAAAGAAAATTCAGCAGTCTATAAATGTGAATTTGACAGAATGAAGGAATAAAACCACAAATTTACCTGAAATCTAAATCTAAATCTTGTATTAAACAGCTGCACATCAAGGCATATAGGTGGGAGAGAGTTGTTCTCTGCTTGCGTGTATATATTGAATATATTGTCTGGATTTATGCATTACCTCTGCTATGGACCACTACTGGATTTAAAATATAATATAAATTAACATAAGTTAAACGAGACAAAAGTTTAATTTCATGCAAGCTCACAAGATTCACCAGAGTTTTACATCATTTAGTGCAATACAGAAAAACAAACATTTCAAACTTAGGTTACGTGGTTCCTGATGTTCCATCAGCTGGATTTGCTGACTCCTCCATATGAGAGACAAGGCTACTCATTGGTTTTTTTTGACAGTTTTAAACTGACATTTTAAACTGATATTTTTTGTCAAGTTGATAACTGTTCGTTCATACAAATGTGAGAAGTCAATGTGTCAATGTGCAGGCGATCAGCTATACCTAATGCCTTACAGGAGAATTACCTATATCCAGAAAAGGCTATAGGTTGTATTATTTTTATGGGTAAGAGCATGGGCTTTTCCTGTAAGCTCAAGGTAGTAAAATCAACTTTATCTGTTTAAAAAAGGACAGATTTTTCATCACTGTTGCCCTTTCAGGCCATCTTCAACTGAGCAGGATTTCTCTAGGACATGATGTGCACAGAATGGTATCCTCTGAAGCAATTTTTCGGTAGTTGTGTGCTTTTTGTAATATTTCTCTTTGCCAGGCATCAGATCTGGATTAATCTTGAGTTAAGTACGTCCCTGCCCTATGTTTAAGAGTGTCTAGTTCCAAAGATTACTGCTTAGTGGAAGAAATGTAATTATTATGCTACATTGCAGATGCTATTCTACATACAGAATTACAGAAATATTGGGTGGGTTTTTTTTTTTTTTTTTTTGCTTTTTAATTATCCTGCTCTACTAGCTGATATAAGAGATGTGGTTATTTGCCACAGGCTATGCAGCTATGCAGAGATAGTCTTGACCTTGGCTTTAACTGCAGTTCTTTTACACATTGGATTTCTCAAGTCTTTGAGCCAGCTCTGACTTGAACTGTGAGCTTGAATGAACTAGGCAAAGAATATACATGATGGTGATACTGTTTAATTTAGGCCTTTCTTAAGCTAAGCCAATGATGCAGGAGGGTCTAGAACAAAACTCTTCTTAAATTCGTGCAATTTCATGTTGGTCACTAGTTTACTTGGTTCTTATGTGCATGTCTGGAGAAGAGAAGGCTCGGGGGAGACCTTATCGCTCCCTACAACTGCCTGAGAAGAGGCTGTAGTGAGGTGGGGGTCGGGCTTTTCTCTGGAATAAATACCACTAGGACAAGAGGAGATGGCCTCAAGTTGCACCAGGAGAGGTTTAGGTTGGATGTTGGGAAGATGAGAGAATTGACTGCTAAATATAGTGTGGAAAATCCAGTGTTTCCCTAGTGCATAACACTGGGATGCAGAATATATACAGTTTGTTAGGTTCTATCCTTTAGCTAAAAAATAGAGTATCTGAAGCAGCAATTTGTATTTTGCTGTGCCCTGGGAATGTTTAAATGCAGAAACCTTTGAACAGGTCAAACCAGAGCTTTAGGGGAGGATGGGCTACTGCTGGGTGGTGGGGCGAAGATGCAGGCAGTAACAAGTACGTCCAATATTCTTGTTTCAGTGGTTCCTCGTTTAGGGATTCATCTCAGTGAGGTAAAGTAGGACTTCGGAAAATCTTTGGTCTTAGAATATCTGTCTTCTGTTTGTGTGTTTTATTTTGTTTTTGTTTCTTACTTGGGCAGACTTGTTCCCTGTGTATGCTCCTGGTGACTTTATCCTCCTTAGATGTGAGGAGAGCTCCGTTGTTATTACCGGAGTACTGTGGTGAAATTACCCACATACAGCTCTTCATTTATTCAGAGCTACGTGCTTATAAATATGGATGAACAGAATAAGTTATTTGTGAAATGCGTTGGGCAGCTCCAAAGGATGTTTGGAGAGGGGGGTAGACTCTCATGTTTGCTATTGACTGTGGGAGTTAAGATGTCTGGCAGCTCATGTGCAGGTGCTGGACAAGAGGCCTTTGGCCTCTCGGGGAGCGTGCTTCATTTTGCTGTGACAACAGCACAAACACAGACCCAGAAGGACAAACAACAACAACAAACAAACACAGAGGGAAATGTTTGGTGTAAAACTGAAGCACTGCAGACAAGAACTCAAGTGAGACCCACAGAGGGCCTTCTGTGTGCACCACACGGGAAAGTTTTCTAATCACTTGTCCACAGGTCTGCCTGTTCCTCAGTGCAGAAGGAAGGACAGTTTTCTAGTACAGGTCTGAGTTCAGTGCTCAGGTAGATCGTGATGCTAAATAAGTATTTACAAACTCGGGGTAGAGTTGTTGAATGCAAATCGTATTTCTCCTTGTTACTACTTCTATTTAGAGGTGAGGTGAAATGATGAACAAATTGTTAATCTCTTACAGTAAGGTAAAAACAGGTGAAGATTAAAATATCATTAAATTTTAAAAAAGCTCCCTGTGATCATGTCCTAAAATAACCTTAAACAAAGTCTGTCATCTCTAAAATGGTCTCTTGAGTCATGACGCATGCCTTATACCCACACAACTTCAACATATTAATTTGAGAAACTCCAGAAGTATTATCATACGATCATATCTTCATGATGCAGAATATCATCTAGCTAATAGACTCAGATGATAAAATTATACAGAAGACAGTTAATCAGACTGACAAAATCAAAGTCTTCTTCATAATTGAAGAAATTCCAAACATAATTATGAATGTTCTTTGTAATGCAAGAATACCGAATGTAACACTCTTTATGCAAGCATTAAACATATGTGAGTTTTCAATTAATTGACTTTTATCTCAAGTATTGAAATACATAGAGATGTAAAAGAATACTGCTGCTTGTTTATAGCAACTTATGACATTATTTTCTGATTTGAAAATGTCCTCAGTAAATATACATACTTAAACAATGTAAATATTTCACTATTTTTGGCACAATTTGATTTATTTTTCTAAAAATAGAAAAATCTATTCTAAAATCTTACTAGCTTTTTGTATATTTAAATGCAAGGAAAAGTTACCACATTACATCTCTGTATACAGAACTTAATGGTATGAGCAAAAACATAAGTGGGCCTAAGCATGTAGAAGACGGTTCTCCTTGTGTCAGTGTCTCTCTCTATTTGATAGCAAATGCTGAGTTTTAAGTAGATGTTTTTAGCATGTGGACAATAATGCACAACCAGGAGTAAATCTACTGATTGCCATCTTCAAAGATGAAGTTCCCCTCCTCTTTTTTTGCTTCTCTTTCCCTTGAGAACTGTACTTATGTAGCCTGGCGATCTGTGTTTAAAAGAAAATTCTGAACATGCAGGTTGTTTCCTTGTTTTTGCTGCCTCAATTTTATGAGATGCATTACAAAGATGTATTGCAAAGCTACAGCTGTTACATTACAGGGATGTCTGGAGCTTGATCCAACCCAATTGCCTAAGTTCCACCCAAAGAAGAGTGAGGGTGGCTCACTGCCTTGGGGCATTCAAAGCTGCTTTCATAAGACTTACTCTAGCAAAGTAAAATATCCTGCAAGATAGTTGTATGTTGTGTTTAATTGCTAAATTCATGGTCTTTTGTGATTAAAATGTTCTGTATTTTTATATTTAAAAATAGACTTATGCAGTGGGGTTGAATAATTCTATTAACATCTGGGTAAAGGCTTTAAAGCTTGCCTGCTAATCTGTATATCGTGGAATATTATTACAATGATAATAAGACAATTTTAATTAAATGGTTTCATGCTAGTTCTAAACTAACCTTGGAGTATGTATCTTAATCGTATTCATATCTCAACACCCACTTATGGTTAAATGAAAAATTCATAAAATTGTCAAGTTAGAAATTTTACATTGTAGATTTTAGAACAACAACTTATCTATAGTCACATCATAAACTGAAAACAATTTATTGTACTGTGATCTTTTTGATTTTTTTGTTTTGAATAGAGATGTCTCTTCAACATGATGTGAAGGTTTAAAGTGTTGTAAAATATTTCTGCTTTTGAAAGTTTAATTCTGAGAGTTGCATGTCATGGCTATTTTTAGTGTGTATCTGAGCTAAAAGGGGGAAAAAATCTTTTTTGTGCTTGCTTGTATGCATTGCTCATTTTTTAGCTTTATTTCACAGCTTTAATATCTCAACATTTTTACCTAATTTATCATTTTGATATTTTAAAGGTCCCCAGGTGCATCCAATTTTTCAACTTTACCAAAGATCTCTCCATCTCTATCAAATAATTATAACAACATGAACAACAGAAAGTAAGCAATATACCTTTAAAACTACTTCTTTAATTGAACCAAATATGTCATAAGAAGGTTTCTTTGTTTTGTAGTTACTACATTGAGACGCTTTTTTTTTTTATTTTATTTTTTTAACAGAATTTTAGTTGCAAATTATTGGTCAATATTTTATAGCATAGGTGTTGTATCACGTAATATCAGGAAACAAAACTACAGTTAAAGGTATTTGGTAGATGTTACTGAGGAGTATAAAGAGAAGAGAATATTGTCTAAAGAGAATATTGAGCACCATGAGAAAAGGTATAAGGACTCAGGATTCAGCGCTTATGGAGTTAAAAAATCAAAGTATTACGAACACCGTCGTTCTCCCTGAGATGACCAACATAGAAGTATTAGCTGTTTTTAGGTGAGGTGTTCAGGTTTCCCTTATTGATTGATAATAAGTTATTGTAGTAGCGTGTATAATATCGCACATTGATTTGACACCACTAAAACTGAAGCTGTAATTGTTGTCATACTGATTATAGACATTAACTTCTGGCACTTTAACTTCTGTGCCTTACCACTAGGAGTTTTGTAGCAATGAGTTTGATTGGGATATTTGAGTATTACAGAGCAGAGAATTAGTGAAAGAAGAATTCTCTCACTTTAAAGGATTTTCTCCTTTAATTCAAATTTAATTTAAATTCAACATTGTGTAAAAGTATATGCGTTGCTTGATGTGATGAAACTGTACTTTCAAATCCACTGGCCAACTTTCTATGTAATCCTTTTTATTCTACACAGCTATAAAAAGTTGGCAAATATAGAAAAACATGGACTTATTTCACTATGACAGATATTGAAACGTCTTTCAGAAAATTGAAAGCACCCATCTTTAAGGCAAGCCTGGGGAAATTGAAGAGGCTTATTCTTACCGTTCATGTTGAAATTAAAATATTTTTCTGGACTTGCGATCAAACTGAAGATGTTAAATATTTAAAAGGTGATATAGATATGAAATATACAATATCTTCCCATTAAATACCGCATTTATCAGAAGGGATTTTTCATAAAGGGTGAAGTGTCACTTTTGCTTCTACCAATTGTGTGTAGCCCCAACTCTCTCTGTGAAGCAGTTCAAATCCATATATTTAACTGCAGTCTATTGTACTGTGTGTATGAATGTAGTAAATTAAGAAAACAAAAAAGGACAAAGCTTAATGTATTTGTGACTTTTTTTGTGTGTGTGTGTGTGTGTGTTAACATAGGTTATCATCTCCTTAGAGATGCTGTAGCTCTTTTTAGGAAGCACTTTAGGAAACTTGCCAGCTTTTGCAGCTTTTAAAGATATTTGCCTCACTTGTTTTTTCACTGGTTTTTGTTTGTTTTGAAGCCAAAATGGAAATTTTTTAGAACTTAAAAGTTCTGTTGTTTTTTTCTATTTTTCATTTGAGGATTTTCAGAATTGAATGCTTAAGATGAAGTGATAGATTCAGATTGCATATAGATTTCGGGTGTCCCAAGTAAAATTACAACTGACACATAGCATAGTATGAAGAAGGACACTTTTTTTTTTTTTTTTTTTTGGTAATCTTCTCTGAACGGACTTTAATGTCATTGTTTAATCTCCAGATCATCTTCAGAAATAACAGAGTAGTTGCTGGCTATGGCGTGGGCCTCTCCTGATGCATCAGGCATGTCTAAAAATTGATTCAAGCCAGTTATAGATTCGTTCAAGTGTTTGGGCACAAAGATACCTTAGCAAGTATGTTGCAGTAGCTGGAATATGTCAGAGCTCAGGAAGTTCCAAGCTTGGGACCTTCTGGCATTGGTCTTGCTGCTTTTCGCTGCACCCGTTGTTGAGGTTTGGGACCCTGCTGTCACACCGTGCTGTTTTCAGATGCTTTGCCAAATCTCTGTGCACCATCTGCACGCTTCCCAGAACACCAGCTAGCCTGCAAGTGCCTACGATTATGCTCTCCTCTTATATCAACTCCTAACTGCTAATAGTTGTTGAGCTATTTATCAATAGCTCAGTCGAATATTGAACTCTCCTCAGTATCAACTGTTGTGCGCACAATATGAGATGTATAGATTTTATGGATCAAAAAATCTCCTTCAGAAATGTCCCTTTGCCTTTTTTACTACTCCAGGAACGCTGCCCAACTACTCAGGGGTCCCACGATCGTTTGCTTTTCTCTGGCCTTGGCTTTTGATTGAGCAGCAGACCCGATTGGAAGAGCAACATTTCTTTCAAGAGGCAGTGGTGCCCTCGTTGTGCCCCTGCATTTAGCCAGAATGCCCCATCCCAACACCTCCACTGATTTTTTTCCTGCGTTCTTCCTTACAGGCACCTTTTAAAGATTTCCTGGAATCTGGATTAGGAAGGGTGGCTGTGGCAAATCAATTTTTCTGAGGCACTTCTGTTTGAACACAAGCCTGTATACACTTGCCTTGGGCCTAGATTTGCTTTCCACTTTTAGCCATTGCAAATGGCTCTTGATAATCCTGTAGCTTTTGTCCAGTTTCAAAAGCACAAAAAGCCAGAGGCAAACTGTAATTTAAATAGAAAATAACTCTTGCAGGAAAGAAAATGACATTTGCAGACTGATAAAGCTATAAAGAGGTAAACTAATCTTAAGTATTCTTTTTTCTTGCAGGAGGGATTCTTGATTTGTATACTGCTTTTTCTAATTTACTGTTTTTCCCCCATATCAAACAAATACTGTCTGCTACACAGAATAGGCACTGTATTTCATCTGAAGCCTTTTGATAAAATTCTGCAGAAACCTGAAAGTTTCTACCTGTGTGCACAGTATTTAACTGAAAAAGAAAAGGAATTTTCCAGTTCCCTCATGTTCCCTGTAGTTTCTCGAGGGCCCTTATGATTCCAGGTTTATAATTGCCAAATTGGGAGTACAGTTCTTTCACCAACTGAAAGAGTATTTTTTTCATGAGAAGAAAAACAAATGAATAGACCTGACTCATGGGATGAGTGTGAGAACCCTGTATTCTAAACCTCTAAAATGCACTAAAATGTGGCCAGAAATGGGAGATGAAAGTTTATGTCCCATATAGCTCTGAGCCTGGCTCTGAGGCTCTATCTGCATTACAATTTTCTTGAATTAAATTATCGTGGTGTTACTCAACTAACCTGTCCTCTTATTGTCCTGTATCTCCTAAAATTCCTAAAACTTTGTCTTGTGATAACCATGTGAGAAGTGTTTTCTTTGAGTCCAAGTTCTGGGAAGCAAGCAAGGCTGAAATGTGCCCTGCATGGTACGAGGTGCGTTCCCGTGCTGCTGAGCAGAGTGGTGGGTTACGTTCTGGAGGCCTCCCTAGCTCCAGTTTCAGATTGTGCTTTTTCTTCCTGGGAGGACCAGGGCTTGAGGGTTTAAGACAGTTGGGAGCGACTGCAACAAGCTGTGCCGCAGTTGCAGAAGGAGACATAGATGAACCAGGGATAGGGATGGGGGACACTGTGGAGAGGCATTGAAGGGAATCCAGAGTTCAGAAAATGTCTTATATAAAGCGGGGAAAATTTTAATACAGGAATAAGTTGAACATGCACAGTGAGCTTTGCAGGGATTTTGCATGGAAAATGACCAGTAAAAGCAATGCCATATAGCTGGTGTGGGGCAAATCAGACTGAATATCCATACATATAGAGAAGAGAAGGGTTGAAAGGGAATTTGAGAGAGAAAGAAAAAAAAAGTGATAAGGTTTTTGGAGAAAGAATTCTATGGGACACTGGAGATACAACCCGTACAGATTCCTGGTCCCATTGTAAAAGAGGAATTTTCTTCCCCCTTGCACTTAAGATTTTGAGTAAATCTTACTGAAAACAAACCAACTGTTATTAAAGGGATAATTCCTGCCCCATAGTGACTGCTGGAATTCACCTGGGTGTGGAGAGTATCAATTACACCGTGTAATAGAGGAGTGTGACTCGAGTGTTCTATTTGGCGCTGTTGCATCCTCTCACTTCTGAGATTGTAAGCCTTGATTACTTACTAGGATTAATTCATTGCAATGCATAATTTCTGTGTCATTGGCTTTCAAGCCTTGTAATTGGCTTCCACATTTTTGCCCAATTTTCTATGTAGTATGAATAACAGTTAAGGTGCCACTTAGGGCACTGGAGCCAAAGCTCCAGCGAGTGAGTACTTTGTGACTGACAAAGCTTAAGAAAGAGCCTAGTCTTTCCATTTGGTTGGCTTTTCAGTGTTTGGATGTTCATCTCTTTGCAGTTATCATCTGGTAGTAAATGGCTGTAAATCTAACCATTTTACCTGCCTCAGCGGTGTGCAGTTTTTGCAAATAGGCCCATCACAGGAATGTCCAAGAATGCTGTTAAAAGGTTGTCTCTCCAGGCTCTCCTGCATTTGCCTGCTGGGTTGTGCTCTCCCGGCAGGGAAGCGTAAACAGCGCCTGATGCAGCGAGGCAGCGATGCCCCAGGGGCCATGGAGATCTCAGCTCTTCCCTGTAACTCTGCATTCCCCTTCCCACCATCCTCTCTCTCCTAGAGAGCAGGATGTGCAAGGGGCATGAATGGTTTATTGCTGCCGGTGGTGTCTAAAGTCCAGGTCTAGTTTGGATGGAGCAGTGAATGGAGTGAGTGGTGAAGCTGCCCCTAGCAAAGAGGTGCAGTAGCTACGATTACTGCGGAACTTCAGGGTTTGGTTCTTTGCAAGGGTAATGTTTTAAATTTAAAAAAAAAAAAAAAAAAGAAAAAAGTACTACCAAAGTTAAATGCTTCTTTAAAATCTTCACAGTAGTTCTTAGAAACTCCAAGTCATTTAACTTTATAAAAGTTCTTGTGTGTATTAGAGCACTGAAGAGTACATGTATGCATGGTGAAAGGTTTTTTTTGTTGTTGTTGTTGTTTTTCAGTGTGAAAAACTCAAACTATTGTCTCCCATCGTATACTGCTTATAAAAACTACGATTATTCAGAGCCAGGAAGACACAACGAGCAGCCAGGCCTGTGTGGTCTGAGTAACTTGGGGAATACATGTTTCATGAATTCAGCCATTCAGGTAGGTACTTTTGTAGTAAAATGAGCTTATTATTTTAAAAATAATATCTTAAGGTATTTTGTCATATTTGAACCTAACATTAAGAGACTCCACTAAATGGCAAGATAGTATTGATAGTGAGAAAATAGTGTTGGTGCTGTGGAAAAGTAGACTTACATAACGAACAAAAGAGGCTATCCCTGTTTCTGCTCTGGTGACCAAGGTCAAAAAGAAATATGACAAATATTCTAAGTGAAGGAGCCCTTAAATGGGATTCTTTGCTTTCTGTAATGAATTTCATGCATGTCATGAAAAATACTAGAAACAAAGTGAAGTACGTGTTGTAATACTGTGGTCTTTTGCCTTTTTTATTCTTTAACTGTGTGTACTTGGCTATAAAGAACTACGCTTCCTTTACAGAGAGGGAAATAAGGAGAACACATAATAAAGATCACAAAATGATTTTACTGTGCTGGTTTGCAAAATGTAGGGAGGAAAGAAAGGCAGAATTCTGAGAAGATGCATTTAAATTCTCATTATTGTCTACCACTACTTACTTTTGTAAGTACATTTTTTAAAAAAAAGTGTTTAGTAGTTTTACTGGATAGTGAATGCTATTACCTTTTTTTTTTTATACAAAATGCTCTCTAAAGCTTTAATTTTTCCTTTTTGGAATGTTATAAGTAATCCTTCACACATTTATTATGAATGCTATTACACATCTATCTATCGTTTCTCCATAATGAACCCGAGGCAAGTTTCATGATTTTTTATAAAATTGTTTCTTTGCTGCATTTGTGATATAATCTTCAACTGAACTACATTTTTGGTTGAAATAAAGAATATTTCTTGATACTGATAATATTTTATAAAAGCAAAGAACATTTTTGCACTGTTTTGAGCTAGCTTAAATGTTTGATTCAACTGACAAGGAAATATTCTATGTGCTAAACAGGAGACAGTGGAATTATTTTCAGTAAACTAGTTTTGTGGCTAGAGTAACACAGAAGAGACCTTTTATAGGATTTTGCCTGTTGTGTTGCCTAGAATTATGTAGATTTTTTTCCCTAACCTCATTATATCCAATGGGAAGTGACTAAGCAATGCAAACCGTGCCTGTTTCTCTGAGAAGAGAAACACTTACAATGTTTCAAAACATTTTACAAAAGAGACAAAGAAACAAAAGGACACATTTATATATAGTGTCTCCCTTTTCTCATAGACAGGAGATCAATCATTAGTTGTTCAAAAGTATAAAACTGCCCCTCTACCCTGCAGAGATAACTTTGGGAACACTGTTAGTTCTGTGTTGTCTGAAGGCATTTATGTGGGCCTGCTAATTAAGTGAACTAAATGACTCTCTTGTATGTGTTTGGCCCTTAAATTTTACTCTTAAATTTGCTGGAATATGTTGAGGGGTTTTAATATCCTTCCATGGTTGATAAACACTTGAACTATATCTTCTTGAGATGTATTTGAGTACAGATCATGGGAAGTTCAGTGGGTTACTTGGCCTTCATTTCTAACTAGGTGTCCTACACACAGGTTAGAGTATTGGGAACCTTTCAAAATGTTTCCCCCATCCTCAGCCTTTTGAATAGCTGTTGTTTCATTGATGAGATGTAACTAGAATATAAAGACTAGTTGCTTTGAGGTGATCTGTGCAGATTTGTTGTCTCTTCTGTGTGTGTCGGAATCACTGTGGTCAGAAGGGGCCTCATAAGGTTCTGTTTGGCACAACCATCTGCTCAAAGCAGCAGCCCCCAGGGCCTGGTTCCAACAAGCCTTGGAGTATTTTCAAGAAGGGAAATTATACAGGCAAGTATGTTGAAAAGATAATGCATCAGTGTCCAACAGCGTCAGATGCTCTAGCAGCTCCTCGAAAGCTGCTGTCTGAAATGGTAGGAAAGGTAACAGCTCCATACCTTGGATGTAGCCACATTCACATAGCTAGGTGTGCTCTCCGTTTCTGCCATTAATGTCTCGCCATCCTGGAATGGCAGAGTAGGTACAAGGAAAGGGCAGTGGTCCAAAGAAATCTTGGATGCAAATACATGTGAATATTCCAAGAAAGGGTAAAACTGTCTTTTCAGATGAAAACTGGCAGCCTAAAAACGGCTGTCTGGTGAAACACCACATACAATTTAATTTACTAAGAACCTATAGAAGAATTTACTGGTTTTGCAATACTTAATTCCTTGTTCTGGAATTGGCATTTTGCTAATCAGCACGATGAGCTTAGCACATCAGCTAAGCTGATTTGATCTAGTAAACTAGTCCAAAAAAAAAAAAAGGAAAAAAAAAAAAAAAAAAAAGGGAATTTAGACCAGTGGAAAACTGAGGAGGAGAGAAACCTTTCTGTGGTTAGTGCCCTGCGTAAGCGTACTAGATAACAGTGCTTCAGAGGAGTATCAGAACCAGCAGAGACGGAGTAGGACTTTTGTCTTTGCACAGCAGCAGTTGTTTGTGATATTACCCAGAACATGAGATTTTTACCTGACTTGATCTGTTAGCTTAGCCTGGTTTGCCCTGAGTACTTGCAGGGTTATTGGTGGAACCTGGAGGTCCTTCCATTTGTTTTTAGGCTAATGCTAAAAACAGTCTGTTGACAACTGTACACTTGAGCACTTCCCACACCCTCGAGAGACCGAGGATTTATCCTCTTGGCTGCCCCGAACAGTTCGGAACTGGCAGCGCGTATCCATGAGGTAGCAGGGATCATCAAAGGACAGTCCTAGGAATGAAATATTTTGCTGCAGGACGAGAGCGACCGTCAGCTTTTGTTATTCCAAAAGGTCCTGTAAGATCAGGATGTTTCTGCAGTGTTTCAGAGGACTGTGATGTGCTGTGAAACTCCCCTCCTGTGCAGACTGCTGCCTACAGCACAGGACTCGCTTTGCATATTTGTATCCCCCCAGATATAATGGGCAGAAAGGGAGCTTTTAATTAATTTATTTCCTTTCTCTGTAAAGTTGTAATTCTTCCACCCTCAGTGGCTGCATCTTAAGCAGAAGAGAGTGTGGACCCAAAATTATTGTTCTTCCCCTTCTTTGCAGGGAGGCAGATGAGAAGGATGAAATGTTTGATCTTTCTTTGAACCTTTAATAGAAGAAAGAATACAGAAAAGTTTGTAATGCATAATGAAGAAACTTTGATAAATCCATATGTTAAGACATGGCATATGGATCATTTCTGAGTTATTGGAGAAGTTTTTGCTTAAAGGAATGTGAGGAGTAGCATACGCAAATTCAAAGTGGTTTCCTAAAATTGTAAGTGATATTTCAATGATTATATCCTGGTATCTATAAGTGCTGACCAAAGAAATGAACTGATAACAGAGAATGAGTTTGTATTTGAGTCTAAGCAAAGGCCTCTACATTCGCTGATCTTGTTGAGGCTCTGAACAGTGTCACACAGGTTAAGAAAACAGGGGAAGGGCTGCACTGGTGGTAACTCCCAGGGTCCCGTCCTTCCAGTGTAGTATGCTGCCTTCCTCAGGATCCGTAAGCAGATGCCTAAGAGAAGGAGTAGCGCAGGCATCCGAACCTTCCCTTCCCTTCTGCCCCTGCAAAAGAAAACAAAAACCAGTTTCCAGCTATTTTCAGCTCGCAGGTGTTTCTGAATGTGGTGTAATCTGATTAAATAAGTAATACTGTCTCTCCCAAGTACTCTCCTTAAGGCCTTGCAGACTTGGTGCATCTCTAACGTCCTTTAGCGAGGAAGTTCATGAAAACACTATTCCTTTATCAAGAACAACCTTTTTTTGTATTGAACTTGGATGCAAATAGTGTCATCACACTGGCATGCAAGAAGAGAGATTGTCTGAAAGTATCCATTTTCATACACAGTACTTAAGCTTTAATTTGTCTGGACTGCTGTTACTGTGTCTAATAAATTCTACCATAAAGTTTTTGAAAGGCATTATTCTCGAAGGACTTACAGTGATAGCTGCAGCCAATCCTGGTTAAAATAATTACTTGCTTCTGGAAGAAAAAAAAAAAAAAATTTTTTTTTCTTTTTTCTTGTAGGAAAGCAAAAAGGCATTGCAGTTAGCATATTGTTTATGGGAGTTTTAACAAAGTTCAAACATTCTCTTTTTTTTTTGGCAGTTGATTCAAATTACAGTTCTTTTTGTCTAAAAATGTGTCTATTTCTGTTTACAGTGTCTGAGCAACACGCCCCCACTTACAGAATATTTCCTCAATGATAAATACCAAGAAGAGCTGAATTTTGACAATCCTTTAGGAATGAGAGGTGAAATAGCAAAATCTTATGCTGAGCTCATCAAGCAAATGTGGTCTGGAAAATATAGTTATGTTACCCCAAGAGCGTTTAAGGTTAGTATGGAATTTAACTTCAATGTATATTGTCAGTTTTGTTCCCATGTTATATGAAGCATATGGAAGTATTCTGTGATAAGAATAAAATCTTGAAGTAACATTAATGTGTAGTCTGTTAACTTTTTGTTCAAACAGATGAGTATTTAAAAAGTCAGCCGTTCATTGTGCTGTTTGTTGTAAATTAGTTGGGGCTGTCTGCTTCCATCAGAAGCTTACCTTTGGTTATTTTGGTATTTACCTTTGGTTATTTAGGATCCGTTATCCAAATTTAATTTGAATATTGGACAAGATGCCAATGAGCTTTATCCTCTTAGAAGACAGCCTGAGTTTGAGGATTTTCTAAGATGATCATTTTTTCGCACTCCTCTTTCCTGAATTAAATACTATGTTTATATATTTCAAAACCTGTTAATACTTGCTGTTTACCGGGGATGTTAAGGCACTTTGCTGTCCCTCCTATCTTTTGTTCAGATGTCTTTGTCTTGCAAGCGTCGTGGTTGTAGATATTTATATTTTAGAGTAGTTCTCTAGTATTCTTACGATAATTAAGACACCAGAAGTGTTAATTTGTAATTTTTGTGAAGTTCTAGTGACATCGTGCTGTTAGTTAGCCAGTGTTAAAGCAAACTGTAGACTTTCTAAACTAAAAACTTGTATCTCTGTAGACACAAGTAGGACGATTTGCACCACAGTTCTCTGGTTATCAGCAACAAGATTGTCAAGAGCTACTGGCTTTTCTCCTGGATGGCTTACATGAGGATTTGAATCGAATTAGGAAAAAGCCTTATATTCAGTTGAAGGATGCAGATGGAAGGCCAGATAAGGTAATGTTCTAGTTTTTTGGGGTTTTTTGGTTTTAGTTAAAACTGTAGGTTACAAGCTTATTTATTTATTTATTTATTTATTAACATGTTTGGGTGCTGAAAGTCTGTGGCACTTCTGGCGCTCAATTTTGGTGTCACTTTTTCTGGAAGAGATTTAAGAAAAAAAATAAGAAAAAGAAGACTGAGACCTTAAAACAGACATTCTACTTGCATTCAAAAGTAACTTTCTGTTCACCTTGTACAGAGGTGCTACTGGGGGCAGTGTTAAGAGCTTTAAGTGCTTTCTGTTCAATTCACTGCTGATTTCAGCTGGAAAAGAAACAGCTTTCATTCTTTTGTTTCTTTTATTCTCCTGTGTGCAGCTTACTGTCTTTCCCAAGTATTCTCACCTTGGGAGACTCCTCTCGCATTGAGCTGCAAACTCCTTGATCATCTGTCTCCCTGTATGAGTTACTTAAGAGAATTTTTATGTTTTTATTTCCTTTCATCCTACCCTGCGTAACCTGAAGTCGCTTTCAGGAAATGTATTATCCCAGACTGTCAGAACTGGTTTCTCAGAATCTCCCCTCTGGAAAAGGTGTACCCTATTTAACCTGTCGTCCTGACAATAGTAACATACTATAACATAGCATGTTACATATCCATGTACATAACTATAACATAGTAACATACCTGTGAGTCCTTTGAAGCAAGCTTTATCTACCTAGCTGGTAACTGGGATTTGTTCTGCCAAGTTCTCTTACTAGTAATTCTCATGCCTTATTTCCTACTGCTCTGTCCTAACACAACTTGTGCTCTGATTACAGGTGGTTGCTGAAGAAGCCTGGGAAAATCATTTAAAAAGAAATGATTCAATCATTGTTGATATATTTCATGGCCTTTTTAAATCCACCCTGGTCTGTCCTGAATGTGCTAAGATTTCTGTAACCTTTGATCCCTTTTGTTATTTGACGCTTCCGTTACCCATGAAAAAAGAACGCACTTTGGAAGTGTATTTAGTTAGAATGGATCCACTTGTTAAGCCTATGCAGGTAAGTATTTTGGTATACATGTGATCCTACTGATTCTTATAGCATAAAGAACGAACATGAGCTCACTTATTTTAAAGCTTACAATTTTAAGAAGTAAATCCAATGAGCTTTAGTTTTCTAGAACATGTTCTGAATTTCCACTCTGAATATATAAGGAAAGCTATATATATCTTCTTAGATTCTTAGCAGTTTTAAGAAGGATATTGGTGATTTCTTCATGGTTACATCAGTAAGGTTTCTTAATCTTTAAAATATAAAATGTGCTTTCTGCTACTTACATAACTAATTCCTTGTGTGGTTATAATAAAAATATTAATAAAAATAGCATTATGCTTATTAATCTCAAAAAATGGAAGATTAGTGATAGATGATAATAAAAGCAGGTTATCGTGAATTCTTCTGTGCTTTCACCTGATAGCAAAAAAAAAAAAAAAATCAGAAGAGATCTCTTTGAAAGAATCTCCATTCTTAGGGTGGTTATAATAAAAATATTAATAAAAATAGCATTATGCTTATTAATCTCAAAAAATGGAAGATTAGTGATAGATGATAATAAAAGCAGGTTATCGTGAATTCTTCTGTGCTTTCACCTGATAGCAAAAAAAAAAAAAAATCAGAAGAGATCTCTTTGAAAGAATCTCCATTCTTAGGAAGAGGGTGTTACACACTAAGAACGACAGAAAAGAGTATATGTAATTTATAACAACAAAATAATAATTAAATGGCTCTAGCTGTACCTCAGGGGATAAATAATAATTAAAATAAATAAATAAAAAATAAATAAATAAATAAATAAAAATTATTTTTCCTCAGAGGAAAAATAATAAATAAATCAAAGATGAGTAGCTAAGTAGATCTGCAAAATGCTTTAGCACCTGAAGTTAGAGCATTAGAATTGGGAAAGCGGAGAGGGAAAAGGAAGAAGGGAGTAAATGGTCCAAAGAGTAGATTTATTTTTGTTTCCAAAGGCAATGGGAGCTGGGAGAGTCAAAGATTAAGGGATCTGTATCAGCTGGAGGGGAGAGGAGCCTGCTAGGAATGTATTTAGTTATGAGAATTGATTATATCTGATAATGAGAAAACAAGAGGTTTTTCATGCAGTGCGACAGAATTTGCACAAGGGTCACTCTGTAGTTGAGAAGGATCCATGTGGGACAGGTGGGATAGCTGTGCAGGAGTGAATAGGATGGGAAATTCAGTGGAGCTGAAGAGAGACTGAATTCAGCAGAGCTCTTGTGAGCCTAAGGAACCATAAGACTTCAAGAGATGTCAAACACACGCTCTATATCCATTAATTGCAAAGTTAGGAAGATGTATCCAATTAATCCTGTCTTTATTATGCAAATAACAACTATAAATCCTCTCTGGGATTTTGTTACCTACTGCAGGAGTATTACACAGAGGGCCTCATGGAAACATTTTTGTTGTTTATCATCACATTCTCGCTATGTCTAAATTCAGTCATGAGTTGTTGTCTGCTCTTGCTTTTCTTGTGCTGAAAGTGCTATCAGAGAAAGGATACTGTTTGCACAGGAACAGTCCATGCAGCAGGACAATACAGTGCACCTTGAGCAAAGGCCTCTGGAATGGCTTGACAAGCAATGGCTGAGACCAGTAACCTGGACTGTATTCCAGAGTATAACCATCCTAAAAAGAAAACAGTAACCCATCTTTTCCTTTTTTGACTGATTTTAAGAAAGCACAAAATACTGCTTCTATTGATTGTTGTATGGGGGTGGGGAGAGATTTTTGTCAATCTCCAACTGCTGCCCACTCCTCCCCCTTTCTCAAAGTATAGGAAAAGATAAAAATAAATTCCAGTAATACTTTTTAAACTGCTTCTTTTCTACTCCAAAGAAAAACAGATATTTAAAAATGTAGTCAACAGTGTGCATATTATTTAAATATGTATAAATTAGTAAGTGCTGTTAGTTATCCTATGGAAAAAATTTAAAAAATAGAAAAAAAATGAAGCATATTCAAAGTGTGCATGTGCATAGGAATTAAATGTGATGATAACAAATGTTTTCAGTAATGCAGTTTTCAGTAACTCTTTGTTGGTTGTAAATTTTTTTTATACCTCAAGTTTAGGAATCTGAAAGAATTATGTAAACTATACTGTGTGATGATTGTGAACACTATGAAAGATGATGTCTTTTTCATATCTCTTGAGAACTAAAGCAACTTTTTTTATTGTTTTTAGTACAAAGTAGTTGTTCCAAAAATTGGGAATATATTGGATCTTTGCACCGCATTGTCAAATCTGTCTGGTGTTGCTGCAGATAAGGTAAGAGAAACTACCTATAGAAATAGAAATAGAAATAGAACATGAACAATTCTAACATATTTTAGCCCGACTTAATCATGCATACTCCATTTTCTTTTAGATGATTGTTACTGATATATACAATCACAGGTTCCACAGAATATTTGCCATGGATGAAAATCTGAGTAGTATTATGGAACGTGATGACATTTATGTGTAAGTATAAATTATTCTGGCGTTTTAGTTGCTTGCATGAAGTTAAAATTTGAACATAGGGTAAAGACAAGACTTGGGTTCCTCCCCTCTTACAGCCTTTTAAATGACTTGTCCTTCTTATTTCTGATTTTTATACTTTCTAGATTTGAAATTGCTATCAATAGAACAGAAGATACAGAACAAGTTATAATTCCTGTTTGTTTGAGGGAGAAGTGCAGGCACACTAGCTACAGCCATAGTGGTTCTTCACTGTTTGGGCAACCATTCCTCATAGCAGTGCCTAGAAACAACACAGAAGAAAAACTGTATAACCTGCTGCTGCTAAGAATGTGGTAAGATAATTACTTAAAGACGAATGTGCTTGCTGTGGAAAAACACACCTGTGCTTGTTTTAACATGCTTCACTAACAAGTTGATTGGATTTCAGGAGTTAGTCTTTTATATACTTTCTGTTAATTACAGTAAATTTCAAATTCTAGATGCTTGAGATGTCAATTTGTGATTTTTTTTTTTTAACATGATTTTATCCAAAATGATCTGAAAGATCAGTGGAGAGTATCTTTATTTGGCAGGTTAAGGGAATTAGTTCTGCTATTTGTTATAGCTTGGTAAAATGGAAACATTGTGGTGTAGAGTTTTTGTTTGTTTGATATAGTTAAGCCTCTATATTCAGTATGCAATTGAATGTACCAGTTTTCATAGTAAAACTATGTGGTGGACTTTTCAGACTAAACTGGAAAGAATGTCATCACATGAAGGAACTAAGAGTCATGTAACTCTCATTTAAATTTGACTTTTATCTTTTGATAATGTATTTTTCCCCATATATGTGACGCTATATATTTCTTTTGTGGAAAATACTCTTAATGAACAGTTAAAGAAGTTATTTCTGTCTAAGTAGAAACAAATATAAAGAAACAAATTTTACAAAATCAATTAGCTGACAAAAAAAAAAAAAAAAAGACATGCCAAATTTCAGGCAGTTTCAGCCTTTGGCAGTAGACATGTTGGATGATAAAAAAAATATTCTGAATAAATGAGAAAGTATTTGTTATAACTGTTTAGTTATCTGTCTTCAACATTATCAATGGATTTTTTTACAAAATATTTATATTAAGTTGCTATTTTACTTGTTATGTTTAGCCGATACGTAAAAACATCTACTGAAAGTGAAGACACTGAAGGATCCCTACACTGCTGTAAGGACCATGGTATCAATGGAAATGGCCCAAATGGAATACATGAAGAAGGATCTCCAAGTAAGCCTGGAATAACTAAAATTGTTTAGTGTTTTGTGTTCAGTATAATTTCAGTATAATGAAGTTATTCTGTAGTGTCTTTCTCTTTCAACTATTACTCTGCCTCATTTCTCCCTCCTTATTCCATGAATTATTTCAGGTGAAATGGAAACAGATGAACAGGATGATGAATCCAGCCAGGATCAGGAGCTTCCTTCAGAGAATGAAAACAGCCAGTCAGAAGACTCTGTTGGAGGTGACAATGACTCTGAGAACGGCTTGTGCACTGAGGACACTTGCAAAGGTCAACCACTCACGGGACACAAAAAGCGATTGTTTACATTCCAGTTCAATAACTTAGGCAATACTGACATAAACTACATCAAAGATGATACCAGGCATATTAGATTCGATGACAGACAACCTAGGCTTGATGGTAAGTGATGGCGAACAAATTTGACAGCTTTTGATTCCACTGTTATTTTTTCCTGACTATACTGCTGTGGAATAATGTTTCAGCCTGACACGTGCTGTTGGAAGTCTTTCTTTTTCCCATGAGCAAATCTTCTAGAAATAATCATCTAACTGTAACTACTAGAAATGCAGAAATTGTATGCTGCTTTTTGTCACCTTAAATTCATACAGGTGTCATTTAATTCATTTTGATGATTCTTTGCCCAAAGTAAATTTAAATTAAAAAATACTAAGAGTAAATGTATTTTTAATCTTAGAAAGATCTTTCCTCGCTTTGGATTGGGATCCTGAATTGAAGAAGAGGTATTTTGATGACAGTGCAGCAGAGGTAAGCTGCTTACATTGCTCCTCTTTCACACACTAATAACACATAAATATGAAAAGTATAATTTGTGTGACAGAAATTTCAAAAGAAAGTTCAAAATGTTGAAGAAACTAGGAGGATGTCATGCTTTTTTCTGTCATTTATATTAAATGAATGTCACTTATACATGTAAGCAGTTACCAAATCTGAGACCGGTTTGGAAATAAGCAGTTTCTGATGAGCTTTTCCATATATAGGAGCTTTGTAGTTACTGTTAAGATGGCATCACTAAAATGAGTTTTGTTTCATTTGTTCTCTTAACTCAAGAAATACTTCTCTTTAGGATTTTGAAAAACATGAAAGTGTGGAATATAAACCTCCCAAAAAACCCTTTGTGAAATTAAAAGACTGCATCGAACTGTTCACAACAAAGGAAAAACTAGGTGCTGAAGACCCATGGTAAGGATAAAACGTTAAAATTGATACGATCTATAGAGTGCATTTCTCAAATTGTAGTCAAAAAGCACTTCTGATTATCACAGATAAATAACTGATTTTTTCAGAGTGTTTTGCATCCTTTCATATGTTAAATTTCAAGAGGAACTGAGTTGAATTAAATTTCAAGATATTCTCCCGTTTGGTTTTTTATATAAATAAATGATGTTACTTATGTATTTGAGGTTGTCTTTGTACAGGAGGTGATTCATGCATTCAGCATAGGAGGAAGAATGGATCCATAACCTGTGAGCTGTGATCTGCACTGAATTACTAAATATCAGCCCAAATGCAATACAGTGTTTTAAACAAGTATTCTTTTTTAAGATGAAGCTTGCTGCATAATACATTTTTGATGCAGAAACATTATTTGCATTGATATTTGAAATAACATGTGCTTCAACAGCATATTTGTGGGGCAGAAGATGTCTGGAATGAGCAGAACGTTTTAGTTTTATGTTCCGAGCACGTGTAGTTAATTTTGAGATGTTCGTTATGCCTCATAGTTTCCAAATTCTACATTTAAATGATATCTGGGAATTCATAATTACAGGTTGCTCCCATAATATTGTTCTTTTCCAGGAGCAAAAAAATAAAGTAAAAATCCTGCTGAACACCTGAAGCTCAGAATTAAGTTTGAAAAGAGGTTTTGCTGTATTCTGTGTTGTGGATACTTCCAAACTCTGCAATGGAAGAACTTGCCTTTCTGTGTTTTCTGGTTCCTTTGGCAGGAGGGGCTGAGATTTGCAGCTCTCTGCTTCCAGGCTGTTTGGTTTATACAGTGCTGGGCAGACTGCTAGAGATGAAGTGCAGCTCAAATGTGGTGTGGGGCTTGTGGTTTTGCAGCACATTTGAGCAGTGTGCAGGCTACTGAGCACTGCTGTTGCTCATGTCATGCAGTTGCTTCTAGGAACATCTCTGGAAAGGTCGTTCATCTACTTGTGTCTTGGTTTGTTGAATCTTCCCGTCACCTGTGAGCGCTCGTGATCCCTGGCCCAGCATCACCTGTACCGTAGATGTGCTAAACCACATGGAAAAGCTGCTCTTTAATCACAGTCTGCCCTAATGGGTGACAAGTTATGAGAATTGTATCTCTTATTGCTCTGGAAAGGCAATTTTGCAGCCTTCTCGTTAGGGTTTGCCTTGCTTTCCTAGATCTTTGCTTACTACGTTATCAAGGGACTGAATAGATGTAGGTGACTTCACATGAAAGTTGCCTTATGGATCTTAGTAGTTAGTCTCCTTCCTATGCCTTAGTTCTTGTAAGATTCTGCTGTGTGTTGGAGGGAACAAAAACAAATTTATGTTGTATCCTTTTCACACCAGATTACACACAGTAGAGATGTAAGGAGCTCTTAACGTTCCAGTAGTCACTGTTGTCTGTGTCGTGCCTCTCGGTCACTGTGGTGTGAGGGGATGAGATGTGTGGATTTAAAAGCTGAATCTTGGAAGAACCAGAGTTGTCTGTTATTTATGGCACTTCGCACAGTCCACTTCGCAGAAGTATTTCCATAACCCTTCATCTTTCTTTATAAAATGTGGGAAAAGTTGTATAGTTAATATGGGAAAAGAAGAATGCTGTTTTGTTGGCTGCCGCAAATGTATTTAAAATATTATCAAGGATTTATTGTCATTGGCTTGCACATCAGTGGTATTAGTAGCAGAAGACACAAAATGTGTATGTGTTTCAGCTTTTGCTCCTTCAGTTCTTCACATGTTATTAATTTTCTCCCTGATAATATATTTTTAACATGCACAGATACTTCAGTTATTTAAAGGATTTTTTTCTTTCTTTTAGGTATTGTCCAAACTGTAAAGAACATCAACAGGCTACCAAAAAGTTAGACTTGTGGTCACTGCCCCCAGTACTGGTAGTTCATCTAAAGCGCTTTTCCTACAGCAGATACATGAGGGACAAATTGGATACGTTGGTTGACTTTCCAATAAAGTAAGAAACCAAAGTATTTCAGTGCTAGAACTGTACAAGTTAGCGTGCTGCGGGCATAGGTTTTAATTCAGCAGTCAAGCAGGATGGGTTGGTGCTCAGCTGCCAGTCATGGCTCTGGTCTATACTGAAGTGAAAATATTCGGAGGCAAGAAGTAAGAACCTAAAAGCAGCAGTGGTAGATAAGCCTGGCAGGACTCTCCAGGTGGGTTTGGCAGACTCCGTGCTCCTGCACTGAAGGAGAGGCACTGTCAGTGTGCCGTGGTATATGTGCTTTTCAGTGGGAAAATGTAAGATAAAGGCTCAAGAATAAATGAAATGCAAGATTGCTAAAAAGAAGTACTAATATGAGGTTTTTCATATATTCTAATGCAACAGTGACTTGGACATGTCAGAGTTCCTTATTAATCCAAATGCAGGACCTTGCCGCTATAACTTGATTGCTGTCTCAAACCACTATGGAGGAATGGGAGGAGGACACTGTAAGTTGATTTAGAACATTGCTAATTTACACATCAACTTTTTTTTTTAATTACTGATCACTTCTAATCAGTAGCATTTTCTAATGGCTAAGGAATGATATTTTTCATTACCTTGAAATGCGTGAGAGGACTAGCTTAATGCTTTCATAACTGTTCCTCTACAAATCCCTATATGAAGAGAGCTTTCAAAAATAATTGTAGGTTCTTTTGTACTTCTGGCTATGCATACTGTGGAAAGAGAAAATATAAAAGCTCTATAATGTAATATCATATTCTGACAACTTAATTTGTCCTACTGGTCTGTATTTGTGTACTTTGCACATCCCCTTGGAAGGAGAGAGAAAAATGAAACAGTGACTGAAGAACTTTATTTCTGTTACTCTTTCTCTCTTACTTTCCTTTCAGAAAGGGAGTGTAATTGTAACTTACTTACTTTGTGCTGCTGATGGGGAAAGATAATGCTAAAGCTCTCTTTGATAAAAAGTAAAAATCTGTGAGATTATAGACTCTTAGAGCGGGAATAGATTTTTCAGTACCAGATGTCAAGTGGAGCCCACTCCTGCAACTGCTTGTAGTAAATCTATAAAGGTGCAAAGTCCTTAGGCACTGTGTTCTTTTTCTGTCCTAGATACTGCATTTGCAAAAAATAAGGATGATGGGAAGTGGTACTACTTTGATGACAGTAGTGTGTCACCTGCATCTGAGGACCAAATAGTGGCAAGTATCTTCTTTGCTTTTTCTAAAAGTGGGTCTATGGCAGGACCAGCCTGAGGGAAGGAAAATAAAGGGTAGATCATGAGTAGATAAATTTGTAGCTGGGATTTTGTCCTCTTTCAAAGGACAACTGAAAAAAAAACAAACAAGGGGCAAAACTTAATTCAAAGCGTACATGATACATCTAGAGCTCTTCTACCTAATAAACTTAAAGCAAATCGTCATAGTGTACTGTGTTGGTGTTTCGTTATTTCTTCAGAGCTAGATAAACAACCACAAAGTTCTGATTTCGTTAGTTGGTGCGTTTTTATATCATATATTTGGTGAAGTAGAAGTTGGAGGAGTGTACAAGCTTTAAATTCAGAAAAAGCACAAACTGTGTAAATAGGAGCACTGAAGGGAAAAATGAAACGCATCAAAGAAATGCTAAGAATAGTGAAAAGCAGTGATGTACTGCGATGTATTTGAATAAACAGCTCTACTTTGAGCTTCATTTTTGGTAAGTTTCTCAAAGAGAAATAATTGTCTACAATAGTTATTTGTTTAATTTTTCATTTTATAGTCTGCCAAGTGCAGTTAATCCTGGAATTCTTGGCTTACTGAAAATGAAAAAGAATAGAATTACAACCATAGGGCGATAGTGAAGAGTGCAGCCTGTGAAGAGCTCAAGATGCAGGGACGGCACCACAGCGTTCTAGGAACCTGCAGTGAATTGCTGGGAGTCTGGTTTGGTTTTGCTTTTACTTTCAGAGCAAGTAGCTTGAACCTATATATTTCCTAACATATAGTCCTGTTGCGTTGTGCTTGTATTGGAAGCTTATATTACAGCTGACCGGGAATGTTTTCCTTAAAATATTACTAGCCTGTCCAGTGCTTTCTATTTTTACTGAGATGAAAGGCTTTGAGGTTTTAAATCCATTCTCTTCCTTAACTGAATCACCTTCCAATTCACTTGTAAGAAACAAAAGGCTCTCAAGAGGAGAAGGTACTGAAGTCATCCTGGCTTCTTTTGACAAAAGAGAAGGGATTCTCAGACTGAATGTGTTTTCAGACTGTCACCAGCCTTTGTCTCTTTTTTCCACAGTCCAAAGCAGCATATGTGCTCTTCTACCAGAGACAGGACACAATCAGTGGAACTGGCTTTTTCCCTCTTGACCGGGAAATTAAACAAGGTGCTACGGCTGCCGCAGGCATCCCGCTGGAAAGTGATGAAGACAGCAACGAAAACGATAATGACATAGAAAATGAAAATTGTATGCATACTAACTAATGGAAGAACTAGAAGCCATAAAAGAGACTTTCTTACTGGGGATACCTATTGAAAGAGTGAAATTGCCCACCAAATTGAAAACAAAAATCTGAGACGGGGAATTTCAGATAATAGAATGTAAATCTTTATTACATTTTAACATGTGCAGTACTTGAAGTGAAACAATAAAAACTTTAACAAAAAATGTCTCTAATGCATTTACAGTCTTGTATTCACAAGCTATATATAGGAAACCACAAATAAACCCCTTTTAAGTTTTCTGCTGCTGTTCGGATGGATTATGTTTTCTTTTGTTTTGGATGTGAGTTGATAACTAAAATGTTAAATTTGTGGACTTCTGACATTTGTTTTCTTAGTAGTGCAAGAATACTACTGCCAAATCTAGTTTCTGGATGAATATATTCATGTTCATTAGGCTGTCACACTGACTACAAATAAAAATGTCATAAATATAAAAGCAGTAGTTTTCTTGAAACATCAAATTTCTATGTTTTTCCCTTAAATTTAATATTAATTTAAAATAAATCAATCATGATAGAAGAAAATAGCTTGAAAAAGGTGTTTTAACCTTTTGTGGTATAGTTGAGCATCCAGAATAATATGTTCATCTTATTGCTGCTGTGGAACAGGTTCTGGATTTCATGCTGCATTAACAAAAAGTTTTCCGATTAAATGTAAGTATCCTTTGTTGCTTGTTGGATCTACTCTGCGGACATAATTCCTGTTACCTTGCTTATAAGACATGCATAATTTTAATCTGTCAGTCCAAAAATTCAAGTTGTGCTGTAAGTTCTTTCTCCCCGGTTTTGGTAGTTTGACAGCTTGCAAACTACTCTGTAATAGGGTCAGAGTTAATAGTATTCTGTATCCGTAGTAATGACAATGTATTGGGCTTGGATGAGACACTTCTTTTCATATATAACTTGCCTTTAAATTGTTAATGGAGACGAATTGGTTTTAAAAGTAGGCTCGTTCATTTTCCTTGTGTGTTCCTGACGGACTCACCACAGCCTTACAGCGTCTCTAAAAGGGTTAACTCGTGAAGGGAGCTGGATTTGCATGTTCAAGGCAGGACCTGTACAGTATATAAGGCATACAAGGCATACAGACTTTGAATTGGATTTTAGTTGACTACGTTCAGGGGTCCAGGATGCCAAAATAAGTGTGACAGTTTGGAACATTTTTTTAATTTACTGCTTTCCCTTTGATCTAGTTGGAGGAATGTATTGTTGACTCGTATACAATACTGCCTTTGAGAGGAACCCCTTAGTGCAGGGGCACTTCACATATCTGCTACCTGGAGAATTGCTTTGTGTCCCACTGTTTAAACAAATAATTAAAAAAGAAATAAAAGCAAAAAGTATGATGTTCTTCACTTGAACTAATCAAATACAATAGGTTATAAATTGTGTATTGTAAATAAAAGTTCACTCTGTGAGTGCACATTTTGGTAAATTATTTATTTATGTTAGCATTTAAAAGTTTAAAAAAATGCATTTGACCAGGATATAAATGAGGTATGTTGGACATGGCTTTGCTTTATACCTTGATATTAAAACTGGTGTTTCATCCTGGTATTTTAAAGCTGCTTTGATTTTTTTTTTTTAATGTAAACTAACCTCCTGCATGACAGAGGTTAAAATTTTGTCTGCACTTGAGTTCACTTGGGTTTACATTTGAAATGCGCATGTTTATTTATACAGATTTCAATAAAGCTATTCAAGGCCTTATTCAGTCTTCCAGTTTCTTACAAATTCTTTCCCTGCAGCCTTTGTGAAATGTGTAGTCTTTATTTAATCAGAAGACCTCTATTATCACTGATTATGAAATGGTTATTAATGACCAATGTAGAATGAGGCTAAGAGTATTTCTGGATGATATTATGTGCAAAATGGATTCTCTTCTGTTATTGTCTGTCTCTAAAACATTTTTAAAGTGGCAGAAAAATTATTTCAGGTCAGGAAAAACAAGATTACTCAAAAAAATACAGTGGCAGTAATTAATGGTAATAGCTTTTTACTTTAGCTTTGGGGTGGTTGGTGAAAGGAAACAATGTAGTTAGTATTAGACTGTCAGATAAGTTTGGGGAAACAATAAAAGCACCTAAAGTTTAAAAAAAAAAAAAAAAAGTAAATAGAAATAGAGCTTCTGGATTTAATTTGGTTACGCTAGACCACTTGAGAAAGGGATTGTCTATGAACTGGAGGCAGTAACTCTAAGAGGAGTCGTATCTGAAGACTGTGTACACCTTTAGTGTCCTACAAGGAGAGCACTTTGTGCTCATATGTTCATATGTAGGCTTCTTAGCCTACAACTTGGAAAAAAATAGTTCGGGTCATTCTTTTTTATAGAGATTATTTCTTGAATGAAATTTTCTAAAAGCTGCATTAACAAATGTCGTACAAATTCCTTCACCTTTGTACTGGTGCAAAGCTCCTTGCACGTCTGCACACAACAAACAGAAGCAAATAGCTGTAGAACATGTCCATAGATCTCCACATTAGTACTATAAGCTCATCAGAAATGCATGTTGATTTTCCCAGAATTTGAGTTACTTCATCTGGCAAAACAGATCTTCTCCTAGAGCCTTAGGAGAAGGTTGAAGGTTGAGGAGACAAGTTAACAGGTTGAGCAGAGTTGGTTCAGAGTGTTGACAAGGGAGAAACAGCAGCTGACACAGCGGTGGTTTTGAGACAACTGTTGTACTGCTGAAGGCCTGCAACCCTAACCCTAAACCCTAACCCTAGGGTCGTTCCAAAGATGAGATCAGGAGCAGTAATATCCCGGGGTGACGCTGCTTCTAGTAGAGAGCCTGGCTTTGCGACACAAAACAACCCCTTCCTCTGTCCCGTGTAACCTGCATCCCCCGCGAGACTTTGCTGGTGCTGAAATGGGCTGCGAGCGTCGCTGTCTCTGCTGCTCCTTCCCGCTCTCATGGCCTTGCTCCAGGGTAGCCTGCTGACCTCTCCAGTGATCAAACACAACCACGGCATATCTCAAAGCAATTTTTAACTATCCATGATCGACTTTGAGAATTCCTGTTTGTGGTGGACCTTGGGAGAGCTTATGTAGCTACAGACCCTTGCAGCTTCCTTCTTTTCCTAGTTGTATTAGCTGACATTATGAGGAATCTTTCCATGTGGAGTTTTACATCTTTAGATTACCAGAGCTGTAACATTCCTGCTGCTTGTAAGAGGTTTTCTCAAGTTCATGATGAAAAAAACCCTCTAGCTTTGCTTTTAAAAATGAGCATCTTAGGTCATGTTTTTTTATTCAGAAAAAGGAGAGTATAGTTAAATTATTTAATGTATGTACTGTATAAACATACTGCTTGTTACTGAACATCATGATTAAGACGATCCTACATCTATAGCTCATAATCTGTTTGTCTTGCGGACAAAAAACAAATCTGGTAAAGTTAGTATTTCCTACAAGAGTCTTTAAAACCCAATCTGGCATCACCAGCTACAGTAGAGAGACTTGGTCCCTTGAAGTGAGTTTTGGCTCTTAGTTCTTAACTGCGCTACGCAAAGGCTGCTTCACTCTTGTTATAATTAGAGTGGCTGTCCCCCAAAAGATGTGGTGCTTTCTACTGCAGTTGGCCTTGGGAGCTTCATCAACAGTCTGGAAAAATGGAATGTTCTTAAGGAAAAGTGTACTGGAAAGCTGTGGATGAGGCCACATCTGCTATAGGCTATGAGTGCTTGAAATAGCAATAGCAAAAATCTTTTTTGCATTTCCTGGAAATACATAAGAACAGTAGCTGGCAACTTTAGAAATAATTCTAAGGGAATGAAATCTTGTCTGACTCACGTAGTAAATTGGGTCAATCACAAATTACTTATTGATGACACCATTTAATAAATCAATTAAATGTTTGGTCGAATTGTAATTTCCTCTGCAGTCAATGCGTTCTGAGTCAAGGCCTTCACTCACAAGTGTTATTACAGTTTGTCAGGATGGGAATAAAACACAGGCTGTTGTTTCAACAGAGAAAAAGGACGGAGGATTTTTTTTTCTTTGAGTGCTCTCACAACTGACATAAAAATCACATTCATGAAGCAGCACCA
This sequence comes from Nothoprocta perdicaria, assembly GCF_003342845.1. Taxonomy (NCBI): domain Eukaryota; kingdom Metazoa; phylum Chordata; class Aves; order Tinamiformes; family Tinamidae; genus Nothoprocta; species Nothoprocta perdicaria. The sequence continues at coordinate 942,112 of NW_020455467.1, read as the reverse complement.
AACATGCCTGGAGTGACTTCCGTGGTTTACGGAAACCATTCCCTCAGTGTAGCTCTTCTTCCAGGTTACTTCCTAAGCTCGGACACGCATGTAGCTTCCTCTTCCTTCTTGCTAGGTAATACCAGGTGAAACTGCTGCAGACTTCTGCTAATGAATGACCAACAGGCCCAGACAGGTCTGTGTTGAAAAATCCAGTTCCTCCAAAAGGAAAATTAAAAACTACAAATCATGCAAATAAAATGATCAGTCTGCTGCCCGATCTGAGGGCAGGAAGCAGTTTTACCTCAGAACACAGTTCTAGGGTGTGCGGGAGGGTGAATTCAGATGAGTTGTATGGGTTGTTAACATCTGTCAATGTTGCAAAATCCATCCCACGCTGGGGGTGTTTGCTAAATGTCAGTGTTGCTCTCAGCTGAGGAGAAAATGTGCAAATAGGCGGGACAGTAATTTGTAATTCTGCATCAGTTGGACTTTGTAAGAGCAAATACAAACAAAACAGCACCTTCTGCCAGCTAGCTTGTATTTTCTCACTGGTATTCAAGAAACATACAGACTAAGAGAATTTATATAGTATTAGTCTTCTAAGAGAGTTTACATATTATTAGCTTTCTTGGGCAACTTGCTGAATAAGATAAAAAGATCCTTGAGTCCTATTTTAGTTCTGCTCCTCCCCTTCCAAAGGTGAAGCCTTAGTTTCCATAACTTAATATAATTCTGCTACACGTGAGCATGTCAGTAGAAGCTGTGAAACACAGCTGAATTCCCAACCAAATGCAGTGTCACCACACTTAGTGCTGACCAATTGGGAACAAGTTAATTGCTGCTCAGGGAGGTAAATGTCCATGTGAACGTATCTATTAGGTGACACTAACGTCCTGAACAACTTGGCCATCAGTGTCATGCATCCAAAACATGAATTTAGGCAGCAAGTTGAAACAGCCCCAAGTTCAGTCATTGGCCCTCATGGGTGGGATATGGGGTGAATGTTTTTGCTTGTTTTAGTTTGTGGTGTTTAAGCTTTCCCTGGGAAGCGAAGGGCGGATGTGCTGCTCCGCTTCCCTTCCGTGCTCCACGCAGTTTCCCCGCACTCCCTCCTTCAGCCTCATCCATGCCAGGCAGTGCCGTGCTGCCCCATGGGCTCCATGCAGTTATCCCGAGCAAGGACTGCCTGTGCTCCCATGACCACTGGGCCTAAGGGGCGAGAACAGATCCAAAAACACTGGAAGGATTCTGACAGGGTAGAAGCTGAGCAGGAAGAGGCAAAAAGCATTTTCAAGGCAGCTTTTGTTGCTTGTGCTTGATTGGGGATAATGTGCTAATATACCACCTTTAATGACAGCTTGTTTTGAACCAAGCTTTGCCTTCTCAAAGACCAATTTAATGTGTACAACACCGTTCTTAATACTATCATTTTAGTATCACAAGTTTTTATGTCAAAAAGAAATACAGAAAACCTATGAAGAAACAAATCACTTGTAATAGAACGGAAGAAGCATCTTGGACCTCCTTGAAGACCTCAGAACTCAGCTGGATGTGATCCTGGCCAACACACATCAATGCTGACCCTTCTTGGAGCAAGAGCAGGACCTGAAGACCCCAGGTCTGTCCTGGGGAATTACCTGAGTAATTCCTATGAGTCTTGACAGGAAATCTGCCCAGGCTCACCAATCAGCATGTAAGTACTACAAATATAGATTAATCAAAATAAAAGAACACTTCTGAACGGGCGTTGAAGCCAACCAGCACATAGCAGCTTGTCCCCCAAACACCAATAATAGGAGCAACTTAAGCACAAATGCTTCCACGCACACGCAGTTGCAGGGCTCAGACCTGGAGTCAAAAGTGCATCTGCGCTGGCAATAAAGGCAGCTCAACTTTCACTTCTGCTTCCCTTTAAAAGAATTCTGCACCACAAATGCGATTCCAGATTTGGGAATGTTTTTCTTTTTTATTGTAAAAGAAAAATATTTCTATACTTTAAAAAAAAAGGATTTTTTTTTTCCAAAGACTCAATAAATGTTGTGAACTTTTTAGATTAATCAAGCTTATTTTTGGACAGTCAATAGAGAGGTTTTGATCAAGTATAATTACTCATATTTCTGAACTCCAAGGTGTACATCTAACTGATGGGATAAACACAAGAGAATTTTCTTTATGAAATATTTATTCTGGGGTTTTGAATTAACTTATTTTTTACAACATTTGGTATTATTTTATTTTCAGAGACAAACCAAAGAAATCTGTAGAACCACCTACCAGAGGAAGCTCCTGCTTATCCTGCCTACATAATCTTCGGATTTCTATTTGCTTGGAACTTCATACCCAGACAGAGGTTGTCACACAGAAAGGGGAGTTTTTATTAGGTAAATTGCTCTCTTACTATCAAGTGTTACAGGCTATACTGTCTAAGTTTCCCCGGTAGCTATGGACAATGTTATTAGGATTTGATTGACACAATATTCTTTCTTTGAAATAAAGATATCAAGTTCCACAGGAACTTGAGAAAACACTTTTTGACAGTGAGGGTGACAGAGCCCTGGAGCAGGCTGCTCAGGGAGGTTGTGCAGTCTCCTTCTCTGGAGATCTTTAAAACCCGCTTGGACGCAGCCCTGTGCCACGTGCTCTAGGTGTCCCTCCTGGAGCAGGGGGGTTGGACTAGATGACCTCTGGGGTCCCTTCCAACCTTAAGCATTCTGTGATTCTATGATTCTATGAACATAGAGATATCAACTCAGTTTATTTAGCCAATAAAGTC
>NW_020455467.1:870116-939342 GCF_003342845.1 Nothoprocta perdicaria | reverse complement strand
AAAAAAAAAAAAAAAAAAAAAAAAAAAAAAAAAGAAGTTCTATGAGAAGAAATGTACAGGTAAAAGAGAACAAAGCAGATTTCACATTTCAATTGAATATACAGAATCTATTCCAGAGCAGAGCAGACACACCAAGGGCTCAAATACCAGCAGTAGTAGCAGTAGTAGTAGTAGCAGCAGTGTGCACTACGGCTCCTACGCATTAGCAGGAGACAAAAGCAAAACAACTCATGGCAAAGAGAAAGAAGTTGAGGAGAAATGGGAATTCATGAGAAAACAAGGAATCAAAGTTAGGAAGACAAGGAAAGGAGTATAGAAGAGATGGGACTGGATGAATACAAAAGACCAAAGTAACTAGCACGTAGCTGTAAGATGTTAATAAGAATATGATATAGGATTTCAAGTCCACAGCAAGAGAGCAGAATCCAGTGATTAAAACCAAAGCAAACATTACAAACGTGACTAACAGGCGGCTCCGAAGTGAAACGTCTTGTGCTGCGGGGAAAGGAAACAAAACACAGTGCGGATCCCAGCAGTGGATTTAAATTCTTAGCAGACACCAACCAACCAAATAAACAAACAAAAACACTAGAAATGAAACAATTTTCAGGTGATTCAAAAACATTATGAGGGTATTTTGAAATAACAGAGTAATAGAAAAGTCTCACTTTTTTTTTTTTTACATGAGCCCTCACTAATTATTATCTAGAATGCTGCAGTTTACCTGTCCTAGCACTGCATGATGTACTGAGCACAGTGTAATTTTGGTGTGATTAGCCAATGCCCTCTCCTAAAAACACAAACGGCCACAGGAATCTGCTGATGCAGCTGTCAAGAGGAAGCTGGGTCTCTGACTGGGAGAACGGGTATTCCCAAGCTCCCTGTGCATGTCTTGAGCAGCAGCTCCTGGCGGGAATGAGGAAGAGCCAGAACTGGAGTTTCCTCTGCCTGAGTTAAGCCAAAAACACACATGGCTGCTGGCGTGAGGAGGCAGCCAAGTTCACCCCGAGCACTAACTCCTAGAAGGGGGTCCAATCCGTGAAACACTTAATACAGCTGGAAACACTCCCCAGATTCCAGTGACAGTGGTGAAATTGCAGTGCTACGCATGCACACCCAGATGCAGGTGCTCCGGCTTCTCCCTGACCTGCTTTATCTGGGATGATACACACTTACACATGGAGGTGACCGTACAATCACTTTACTACAAAGAATAGCTGGCGGCTCCTTATTACTGGATTTCTTGGATGTCTTCCAGACTCTCTGTGAAGTACGTTCATTTTGTGTCTCTGTTTTGACTCAACCTCCCTAACAAAATTCTTTCATGTTGTTGTTGATAAACACAACCGCACGCGCAGCCCTGCAAATATTTACACAAACACAACGTCTTCTGAGCGAAATCAAGAGAACAGAGCGTTTCAAGAGGGCTACACTGTTCGTAAGCCAACGGAGATGAGCACAACATGAGAAAGCAAGTCAAGGGTGCTGTACCAAGAAGCCCTCGGTAAATCTCTACTTCAGGTACCTCAGACCATTATGCCTGCCCATAACATCCCTCTCCGTTGGCTGTGGGGCCAGACGGGCTGCAGGTGCTCACGGCGACTGGCTCTGCTGGGTCTGCCCTCGGCACAGCCTCTTGGCTACTGTGCATCTGGAAAGGTCTTTATACTTTCATACTAGCTGAAGAAGGGATAAAAGGAAAAAGATTAAATATATTTGGGGATTCTCCTTGGAAAATACCTGGGAGAGGAGCAAAACACAGAGCTTGCAGCACAAACGTTCATTTCTGACAGGCCTTTCTATACGACGTGCTCTGCCCTCACAATGAGGCGTTCAGGGAAAGACTCCTCGAGGCAGTGCAGCTGAATCCACGGCACAGATGTTCAGCAGGAGAGTTTTCAATGCAAGCAATTGTCATGTCGTCCGTAACAGTTTCTCCATTCCCTGCACTTGGCACAGAGAATGTATTGTGTACCTACTGTGTTACAGGCTGCATCTCTCTGTCCATAGGGAAAACTCACAGGTGTTGCCTGAACAGTTACAATACGACAGTTATCTAGTCAGTAAGATAATACTTACTGTGTAAGGGATTGAAAGTTTCATGGGTCCAGTGCAGTTTACTTAGCAAGTCAGGCACACGCTCCTTGTGTGACTGGGAAAAGTTGCACAGTCTCTTCTCCCTCACCCCACTTGTAAAATAAACATGAAGAGCCCGTGCCAACCTTCTGCCAATGTCACGGATCTGTCGCTCTTCTGTTGCACTGTCAGCTCCATCAGCAGGATAATTCAAGCAGCGGACCACAGAGAAGGCCTGAACAGGCTCAGCTCATTCAAAGAACAGCATTCAAAAGGACAACATACACACACACACGAAAAACAAACAATTAGTAAATTCAGATGAGATTCAAACAGCAAAGGGTATGACACAATGAGGCTCTCCAAGGAAGAAATCTTGTCCTTCCACCATCCTGAGTCTCATTCCCACTGTGTTCTTGCCCTGTGATGTCAGACCCATTTTCTCACCAAGTCTGAAGCTGTGTCTGTCTCTCAGGATGGACTGTAGCTATGAGAACACAGCCAGCATTAGCCCAGCTTAGTGCCAGGCCATTTTTAGTGTGATGGAAAGGAGTGATGCACCTCATTTGGAATTATCATCAACAGTGCATCCAAGAGGTAACTGAATGAATCACAAGCCTCGTGAGCATTTTTGATGGTGATTAAGGCCATAAATCCACTTTGGTTTATTCCCATCACTCACCATTCATTACAAAATAACGTATAATTTAATAACAAAGGAAACAACAATATAATAATCATAGCAGCATACAAAGCTTAACAGCTAATTATCATTTTCCCATGCTAGTCAAAAACGGGCCCTCAGAGACATTCACAAAAACTGCTCCATTTACTGACTCAAGTGACTCAAAAGGAAATTGAGACATTAAAAAAACTGAAGAATTAAACAGAACATGCCTAACAATAACATAAAAGTTTATAGTTTTACAGACTAGAGGAAATAATCTCCAAATGAGAAAATCAAACAGATTTTCAAACAGTGTCAGAGAAAAGCTCAAAGGCTTTGAGGGCAGCGGCCAAAGGAACAATGCTCAACAAATCTACAGATTTTAAGAATCAAGACCATAAATAGTTTTTGCACCTGGTCCTTTTTCTTTCCTGATCTGCAGAACTGAGCCATTTACGACTAGCCAAAAGGGTGGGACATCAGCCAAAACCTCCTTAAATAAACAAACAAACCTTAGATGTTGCATTGAATAGAGGTGACTTGGTTGCCATCAAATCACTGCAAGCGCAAGGCGCCCACGGCCTGTTCCAGTTCTGTGCCACTACACGTTTGCAATAAGGCAGTTCAGCAGCAAGTACTATAATGTACAAGCTAATATGATAAAAGTAATTAATTGCACAAAGGAATCTGATTTTAATTTAGAAACCATCACTGTAGACAGTATTAATTAAAAACACACACACTGATACAAAAAGCATTTATTTCTAAGAGAATTCCTATAGTTTTTAAGTATGTCAAACAATTCATCATTACTGTTTGTGAATATATATACATATATATATGTGTGTATACAAATGGACAGAGTACAACGCTTCCTGAGCAACTTCCTTCAGGTATTTTATCTCTGCAGAGCTGAACGTCCGGTAGCACAGCCGCTCGCTTGCAGGTGTCGGGGTTTAGCCGAGGGGCAGAACAAGGCGCAGGCTTCTCAGGGCAGCCCAGGCCAAACCTGGCAGAATTCTGCAGCCGTGTCGCACACCCGAGGCTCCTCACAGGTTTCGGTAACATCCCGACCACCGCAGCAGGTTGGTACCTCCAACCCCCAGCAGTGGGCTTAACCAGCTTGAGCCCCCGAGCCCATCACTCTTCAAAGTCTTTTTATTTTTTATATATCCTGGGTGAGGCTGAGCCATTCCCGCCTCCCAGCGTGGCTAACTGGGGAAAACATTCGCCATCTCTGGATTACCTTAGGAAAACACATTTACACCACAAGCTGTTGCGCTTACAGGGTGTCAGGGCGAAGCCTTATCTAAAACAGCAGCCACCCAGTCCTCCCTTCCCGAGATAAGCTCGGCCTCCCACCCAGCAGCTGAGGCTGGTCCCCTCCATGCTCTCCCTGAAGCTTCATGGATGCATCAGCCCTGCCCACACCCTTCGGTACCCGTGAGTTCAGAAATAAGAGATTTCTTGGATAGGAAAGGAGGGGAAAAAATCTGCTGCTCTGGCTTTGACTGAAGTTTTTGTTTTTTTCTTTTTTTTTTTTTTTTATCCACCTATCTTTAAGTTAATTTATGAAACATTCACAACACAAACGTAGTTGTGTTGTGAATGTTTCATAAATTAACTTGTCCCCTACGCATAAATTAACGTTGTCCCCTACGCAGACTGTCCGCTTACCCTGCGGTTTCTTTGGCTAAGCAGGAGCAAAGAGCGCACGAGGGCAGCCCACCCGCTCCGCGTTCCGCTCAGCGCTCGGAGCCACCGCTTTTAACCGCGCGCCGCGTCCCCCCGCCGGGCTCGCCACTGCGAGCACGGACACGGAACGGGCTTCGCCCCCACGAGCAGGAGGGAAGACCCGCAGGAGAGCGCGAGCCGCTTCACGGAAACCGGCACCGGGAGCCACCGCGGGGCCGCCCCACGAGAGCCGCCCGCGCGCCCGCCCGTAATGGCGGCGGTGCCGGCGCCTCCCGTGATGGCGGCGGCCCCGGTACCCGCTGCCTAAGGCGCCGCTTGCCGCGAACCTGCTCGGCGGGCCCCGCTCCGGAGCCTCCCGGCGCCGCCGCCGCTCTCCCCGCCCCGGCGCCCGGCATTGTGGGAGCGGAGGCGGCGGCGGGGCGGAGCGGGCGGCGGGGCCGCCGTGACGGGTTCCGGTGCTGGAGCGCAGACGTGTCGGGCCGCGTCGCCGGGGCGAGAGGCGCCGTCGCCGCCCCCTGCGTCCCGTCCCGTCCGTCCCGTCCTGCGCCGCCGGAGCAGCCCCCGCCGCGGCCGGGCCGGCGGCGCCGCCGCCGCCATGTCCGGCACGAGCAGCCCCGAGGCCGTGAAGAAGCTGCTGGAAAACATGCAGGGCGACCTGCGCGGCCTGAGCCTGGAGTGCCGCAAGAAATTCCCGCCCGTGAAGGAGGTGAGCGGCCCGCGGCGGGCAGCGCGCCCGGGGCCGCGGCTCGGCCGGCCGTGGGCGCCCGGTCCCCGCGGCGGCCCCTCCACGCCCCGGGCCCGCCGGCGTGAGCCGGGCATCGTTTACTCCGCGGACACTGGGTTTAACTTGTTCTCTGGCGGCAGTCTGTGAGCTGCCGCTTCTTACAATGTGCTTTCCACACGAGTGGGGAAGGAAAAACCGCGGTGAGGTTGCCGAGCGGGAAAGGCAGCCGAGAAGATGCGGAGCAGGCACCGCCGGCCTGGGAGGAAGGAGCTGCGCGAGTGACGTGACCGTGATAGTGTGTGTGACATTAAATGTGCTCTCACCGCCTAAAACAGCGCAAAACGGGTGCGCTGAGGCTAGTGACTGTGCTGGCTTGAAAGGCACAGAGTGATAAATGTTAGCAGAGCATGGTACGTGTTGTGACAGGTTACAGAAGAGCCCCCCGTGTGGCCGAGGAGCTGTGTGTGGTCACGTTTGACCAGGAAAAGGTTGTGGACATTTGGAAATGGCCCATGTGTGTTTTAGAGGAAGGCTCAGATTCCGTTTCCACGTTTTCCAGTGTGTTAATGCCTGACTTGGTAAGTTATTAAGCTGCTGAACTACTTTTCCTCCTGTAGATCTTCAAGATCTACAAGGGAGATAGGCAGTGTAATTCTTCTGAAGTTGTTGTTTTTAATAAAGCACCATTATATCTGCCACGCAGGAGGTTAAAATAGCCCCTGCACACAGTGTTTACTACTTGTGTGTTTTCCATGCTCAGTATGCTCTTGTGTGAGACTTTTTGCGTTCCCTTTTGCGCCTTGACTGCAGTTTATAGAGCTTGGTTTGCTCCAAAACCTGCCTTGGATCTTGTTCTCCATAGTTGTGGGATGCTGGGATGGGGCGCTGGGTTGGGGAGCTCTCACGGAGCAGAGGTGGCCGGTGCTCCCAGGGCCGTGGGACTTTCTCTGCAGTCAGTTGTGGGTCCGTAAAGGAGCCTGATGGGAGACACTCCTGAGATAGGATCTGCTGTCGAGTTGTAAGGAAGTAAGTGAGGCTGTGAGGCTGTTTCCTGCTCCTGGGAGCCTTTTTTTTTTTTCTCTCCCCTCTCCTCCCTCTCATTTTAAAGGAAACTGGTATCCTGCTTTTCTGTCTGTCACATATCCGCTGATGAATTAGTACTTGACTCATACACCTTGGTTCCAATCATGATTGGCTTTGGCCAGTGCTCAGAGGAGCTGGGTGGTCTTCTCACTGACCTGGAACAGCGCCAGTTTTTTGAACTGCTTTTAACATAGGCTTCTTTACGCTGATTCCTAATACTTATAATCTCACCCTATACTTGCAATATAACTGGACTGCTCTGCTTACCACCTCATGCCATGTAGCTTATGTACTTATCTTGCAGCTTTGTGTGCCTCCATCTCACTTCCTAAAGATGTCACAGCGTGATAAAGCTGTTGAAAAATAGGCAGTCTAAAACTAATAGTTATGAGCTCTATTCTAGATGTTAGAAAGATTTGACAGGCACTGTGCGTGAGCTGCTTCCCATAGTCCTTTCAGTTTCTGAGAAAACTTTGCTCACAGCTATTTGGTATCGTCAGCTCTTTCTAAAATTATGTCTACTCTGTTCTTCCTTTTTTATATATATATTAACAATGTTAGTGAAAATTCTGCAAAATGAATTTAGTTGGTAGTTTGCTGCTGCTGAAGGGAGTAGTGCACTTCTCGGTTCTGCTGGCTGCCCAATGAGAACACAGTCTTTTTGGATCAGTGCTGTTAGTCAGAAAGTGGCATGATCAGAAAACTAATGCCCCTTTTAATTAATAGGGTTTTAGTTTTCACCTTCTAAATACGTTTGTAATTCACATGTTATATACAAACACATAGACATGCATGTATGTATATATAAAATAAATGCACGTGTTGTAAGTAGCACCATATTTATCATATCTATAACGACAGAAAACTTGTATATGTAGATTTATTATATCTACAAAGATAGAAAGCAAAATAGTACCAAATAACTTTCTAAACAGTCAGGTAGGTGACATGGGGAGTTTTTTATGAATTGAGGGGTCAACAGAAAAAGAATCTTTTGAAATCTGAGAGGTTTAGACCTTCTCAGCCAGGTGTCCAAATTAATATCTTAAAACCTTGATGGGAGTGAAACCTGAACTCTTCAGTGTTCTTAGCACTTTTGTATAGTTTCAATTACTCTTGAGTCTATAAAATTTTCTTACGCATATGTCTGTAGAGATCATGGAGATCTTAAGACCAATCACTTCTAAAAGTGGATTTTTGAAGTTTCTCCTAATGCTCTGGTGATCTGTTAGAAAGCCTTGAAACTGCTGCCTCCCAGTATTAAACTTGCTAAACTTGTTAAATGTTAAACTTGTGTTAGGTGCCACAAGGAAGTGGCAAACCCTGACATTTCCTTCCCCTTACAAGCAGGAGGAATTTCTCCCTAAGAAATATCAGAACGTGTTTCTGCACCCAGAGCAGAGCAGCCCAGACGCGTCTGTGCTGCCTGTGTGCAGGTTTTGCACGTGAGCAGAGCCTTTTCTTTTGCCTGTGTCACTTAGAGTTGTGCAAAAAGGAGGAGCGAGTTTGTGCATTTGACGTTATGCTGCTGGCAGTGTTTTGGGAGTAGCCGTGTGAAAAAAGCCGCCTTGCTTTTTTCTTAAGATTGTGGAGAATACTGACTGCCCTTAGACTTCAGACCAACATTGTTGTCAGGGTTTTCCTGTCTGTTTCTGTATGACTAGGACAGAGATCCTATATTGTATTTAAGATTGTGTACAGAAATACTCCGAACACAAAAAATATACGCTGTGACCGACAAGCGCTGTGGTGACAGCGTGTCTGTGAAGTGCCCAAACTGTTTGTGTTGGCAGATGTGCAACTAATGACACTGCTGGAAAACGTCCTCCTGTTTGCACAGTGCGAGCAGCCAGCAAGAGTTGTGCCCGTCTTTTATCGAGTTATCTGGTGCTTCCCCTGGAACACGGCATAACTTGATCCTAATTCTCTGACTTTAATATGTTGGGGCTCAGTCTTTGATCATTGTTAATATACAGTAGTGCTTAACTTCTGACTCTGGGTTGACCTGCACAGTGCGTGAACCCGAGCTCTGTGCAGCCTTTTCACTTGCTGCAGGTGGAATATCCTGTGCTGGGGGATCCAAGGCAGGCAGTGCTGCTTTAAACAATCATATAGAGTAACTGTTGTGCCATCATCCTCTACAATTGAGCAGAAGTGCTTCAGGTCTTTTTTTAAAAACCAAAAAATCTTTAATTAAAAAAGAAAAAAAAAAAGTTAGAAATGGAACTGGTGTATGACTTCATCATAATATTGAAAATTTAGTGTGTTGAATCAATTACCTACTGTTCCTGATTCTGTTTGAAAATATGGTTCTCTAAATAGCATATGATTTGGTTAGATGATTTGGTTGGGTAAGGAACTTCACAAATACAGTTGTAAATATTTATATTTAACAAGTAATTGAAATGAAGAGGCGGGAGGAAGCATACAAAAGCCTTATTCTCAGCTTGAATGTCAGAACTTTTTCATCTGGTAACTCCATGTTTTCTGTATAGGTGCAGCCATCTGAGTTTTCTAAGTAGGCTTGTAGCTTCTAGGTTGAAACAAGACTCTTCTCTAGTTTTTTTTTTTTTTTTTTTTTTTTTAACAGTTCAATCCAAGGGAGCTTACAAAGTGCTGAAATGTTTTCCAGTGTAATCCCGGCCGAGCTCTGTTCCCAGTTCGGGAATGTTTGTGCGGGGAGCAGAGGGGCGAGGAAGAGCCCAGGTGCCTGCTCGCCGTGCGGGGCCAGCGCTGCAATGGGGCCGTGCCTGCCACGCAGCAGCCCTTCTGCTGATTTGGCGTCCCTAGGAAGTTTGCTGCTGGAGTAACTTGGGTCAGTGGATGTGGAATGAAATAATGTTCTGCTTCTCCAGGCTTTGCATGGACACTTGGTGAAAGCATCACTTCTTTAGCTCACTGAAAGTTCTCTGTAGAGAAAGACAGATATTTTTCATGTCCTTTCCATTCTGTTTTTTTCCCGACCTTCAAAAAGGACCAGAGTTGCTTTTGTTAAACTAGAGAGTTGCATATGCAGGTTATTTTCCTGCTTTTATTAGAACATGCAAGCAAGGCAAGTGGCTTTAAGTTCTTTGAGTAAAGCTTAAAGAGTCCAGACGTGAACAGCTTCTGGATAAGTAAGAAATTGTTTTGGGAATTACTTTCTTCTACTGTTAGTTATATAGCCCTTTTTTAGGGACTCTCTGTTGTGTTCTGTGAACACAGCTTCACTCATGCATTTCTTTCTCTGAAGCCCACCTCTTTCTGTGTGGAGATGTATGTGGCAGTTGCATCCACTTATGTCAGTCATTCTGGAATGATTTGCTGATACTGAAAAGATTTAGGGCTAACACTGAAAAATAGTTTGAAAGCTTCTGTTACCGTTTCTGATACCATCGGGTAGCACAGTGAAATCAAATGTAAGGGTATATTGCAGTATTTAAATGTGTTACAGAAGCTAATTAGGTTTATAGTTTCCAAGTGGTCTCCAGATATTCATATGGATAAATCTTGACTTTGTGATTCCCGATGCAACTGTAATGAATAGTAAAAAAATAAGTGGTGTGTTCATGTTAGCTCTTTGTTTTGCTGTAGCAATAGTATTTCAGAGAGACTGGTGACTGTAATCCAGTAGGCAAAGTGGAGAGGGATTAAGAAAGAAAACCATGTTCACAAATGCCTTGTAATTTGTCCCTTTGAGTCACTTGATATTGCTAGTTTTTAGTATTAGTGGGTTCGAGAGAGCTCTGTTCATGCTAATATCTCAATGAAACAAATGGATCATGCATAGGACAAGCCTTCATACATAATTTGTTGTATGAGTAACCGAGTTTTAGTGGTTTTTTTTTTTGATTTTTTTTATTTCTCCACTAAAAGTGTGTTAAGTAATGTTGAAGTGATAGGGAACCTAACCTGCAGTGAGCTTTCCAAGCTGGTTAATTTTGAGATCTGCATAGCATTAATTCAGAAAGATGCAAGTGCTGTAGAAAGGCATTTATTATTTGCATTAATGAGTCAACACTTTGCTATTTTTTTTGAAAATTCTTCCGAGATGGAGCAACTGTGATCTGTAAAATGCATATTTTTGTAATTAGGCAGCTTCCACTCAAGCACGTGTCTTGCACATGTGGTTGGAAATTGTCCTGTGGAGTTCCCTGGTCACCAGCCAGTAGCTGAGCTGGTAACATGAAACAGGTGAGTCCTGGTATTTCCTACAGTCCCTTTTTTGTTTGCTCACCCTTGCCAGTTACCAAGTCTACGAGTTTCATGTTTGAAGTTAATTAATGTAGCTCTGTGTCTGTTTTTTTGGGATTTGTTTTGATTTTGTTTTGTTCAAAATAATTTATGTTCAATAATTTTTTTAAAAAATAAAGTCTTTTTTGAAAATACACTATTACGTTTCTGGGAGACCACAATCTTCTATTCAAATGTCGCCTGAGTTTCAAATTTTATTAAAATCTTAAATTTCATGTGACCTTTTTTTCACCCTTCTGTCTTTTAGTCTTTGATAACAAATGCCCTGTGTTTAAGAATGGCTGACATTATACGTGTAGGCCAAACGTCTCCCACATATAGTATCTTAAAACATGAATACATCATTCTTACTATCCTAAAGTATATAATCCAATATTTTTAGAACTCTTATGAGAGACTGAGGTACAGAAAACTATCTGTAAACTTTTAAAGGTAGAATTTGTTGCAAGATGAAAATGCATGTTGTTGGTCCCTTCATTGATCATGTGTGCTCTGTTCAGTATGGAAATGCACTCAATACAGTCAGTGGAGCTGGGCAGCTTTCAGAGGACTTTGCAGTAGATGCCAAGGGAATGGATTCAGTCTGCTGTCCACACATAGGTGGTTTTGCTTGTAGAGATGCCCTAATGTATGTTGCTTAATTTGCAGCAGGCCTTCCAGGAAGGAATGGGTCTGCGACACGTCCCGTACCGTTTCCTGCCGTACGCATGTAGATGCCTCATATAGAGGCCCAGTCTTGGACAAGTGTGTTGCGTCCCTGCTGGTTGGTCAGTTGAATTAGCTTAAGGAGGGGGCAGTCAGTAGGGACTAAATTTCCATTTTTATCAAAGTTTGAGTACTTACATTCCTGTGTCTTAGTCCCAGAGTGAATTCCTCTCCGCTCCTATGGCTCTCTGAAGTTTATGCAGGAAACCTGTGTTTTGGAAAGTAGGTTTTGGAGGCCCAGGTTGGACCTGGTGTCTAAACTGTGATTGTGGCTTCTCTTTAGCAGGTGCCAGGCAAACTGCTATCACTGTCACGGGTTTGCAGTCTCTGACTGGGTGGCTCTGAAAACAGTGTCTGTGGCAGTGAATGTCTCCAGAGCTTTCTGGTCCCATCTGTTCTGATCAACAAGCTGAATACAAAATCAGCCTAAACTTCAAGTGCAAATTGTGTAGAGTTATGATTGCTTTGCTAAAAACGTGTAAAGAAAACCCAAATGCTCTGTTTCAGTGACTTTTATAATCAATTGTGTTGTACTTGATGGATTTTTCAAAAATACATTAATACTTTGCATGGACTTTATTAAATAACCATATGTCCTAGTGCACACACACATATAAGTGTATATATAAAATATATAAGATATTGTGTACATCCTGACTGTATGTTACAATGCAAGAGAGAGGCTTGACTAAGAAATTTTTTTTAAGTGATTGTTTCCTCAGCATCACTTGGTGAACACCGTTCTTTCCATTTCCATCAGTGCAGCTCAGGAGTCTGTTGATTTATAAGTGATGGGTTTCCAGCCGAGGGGCAATGTTTTGAGTGTCAAATGAAAAATCTTGATCGGAAATGTTTGCATTCCGCTATCTTTACCTACACAGTCACCTCAGGTGCCACAACAGCTCGGAAGCAATTTAGATAACGCCGGCACCTCTTCTAGCATTATTGGCGATTAACCTTCGGGGTCTTGGGTTGGTTGCTGATACTGCAGGCTGAAAACTTCAGGAGATTAGTAGACTAGAAGAGTAATTGCTGCTGTCGAGAGAAATAGCACTTTTAACATCAGGGCAACTAATATTGTTGCTCTGAAGCTGGAAATGAACAAGGTTCTCCAGAAAAAAAAAACAAATATGAGATACCATAAATCTTGAGTTGGTGGAGAAATGGTGTGATAGAATCAATTAGCTTGTCTATTTTTTTTTCATAGTATTGGAGTACCAGGAATTGATACTAATGCTGACCTTGAGTAGAGTTTAGCAGGGATTAGTTTGATATCTTCAAATATAGTCATTGTTGTTGGGATATACATAATTTATTTCTTCCATTGAGCACTATTAGGTGTAGAATAAACCAGGGCAATTTTGCATCTCTCTCAGGTAGAGTGTGAACTGTTAAAGAAACTGTCCTTGGCGTGAATGGAAACTCACCGTTTCCTTGTATTTACACGCTGAATTGAGATAAAAGGAACAAAAAAGGCTTTTTTTTTTTTTTTTTTTTTTTAAATGAAATAAGGCTTGTGCCGGGGACGCCTAAACGGGATGTGCTGCTCCGGCAGCAGATTCGCTCGCTAGTCAGAAGGGAAAACCCTTGTTCCTCTTGCTGTGCCACGGACTTGACTGGACTCATGGGTCACGTTCTGCAAAGCTCCGCTCTGGCTGGTCACCCCCGGCCCGGGCCGATGTGTGAGTTAAAGCATCCCAAGTGCAGGACTCCGCGTCTGCCCTGTTGGATGTGCTGGGTTCCTGTCAGCCTGGGTGGGTTCCCATGAGCAGCAGCCCGGCCCTCCCACACATCGAATCCCACCTGGATTTCTAGCTGCAGGCTCTGTCTCGTTAGCCGTGTCGCCAGGTTGGTAAGTGCTGTTTGCCCAGTGACAGGGTGCCAGCCTCACTTCCCTGTGCTTGTCCCTGTGCATCCTTACAGCCTGGCAGTCTACCTGTTTTTTCACCCACTTTGCTTGTCTAACCAGTTTGACTATGGAGGCTGGAGACTCTGACTATGGTGGCTGGAGACTGTGTCCAAGGCCTCTCTGTAGTCAGTGTATAGAGCATGCCCTGCTCTTGCCTTAGCCATACAGCCAGTCACCTCATCGTAAAAGGCAGCCCACAGAGCTTTGGCTTTTCACTGGTCTCTGCCCTGGGCGTCTCCTCTCTGGATCCATGGACTTGCCTAGTTAGCTGGAGGATTTAGCTTATGTATTCCATAACTGTGTTTTCCTTTGCCAGTGTGATGCTATGTTCCCAGAGAGTCAGAGCGCTCGTTGCCTTTTCTGAGCCCGGATATGAGCAAGCTCTAATCCAAAAGCAGGAAATCATCTAATATAATAAATCACTGTCAGTACCCAGTACCATGAGATCAGAACCAGCATTCAGCATGCCCAGTGTGGGGAGAATGAGCGAATAGATCTGTAAAAAAGGAGGGCATGTGGGTAGTGATTGTGCTCCTCATGAGGAAGAGAAAAATACAGCTCTTTTTCACACAAGTTTATTATACTTGAGTGCTTGCATGGGACTGGTTTAGTGTGGATTTTTCTTTTCCTGGTGTGGCCTTTCCCAAGTAACAGCACACCAGAGCAGCCCTGGAACTGCGCTTTCGACTTCTCTGCCTAAACTAACGGATGTAGGTTTAGAATGGTTGGCAAGGCAGATAATGATGAATAGAAAAAAAAATAAGATCAAGTCTTAGTAAAAGCTTTACAGGTGATGGAATATAAGTAACAGTACAGATTATTATTGCTAAAGGTCCTGGATGCATTTCTTCTTTAGAGGAGAGAAATCCAAAGTTTACTCAGTAAGACCCACAAGCCTTTCAGCAATTTTAATCCCTCTCGAGGCTGCAGTTTGCTCTGGACTCTTAGTTGAGACACAAATGGTCTTTTAAAACATTAGTGTCTAAGCTTGTGATTTTATTACTCTTTGGTAACAACGCTGTTCTGTTTAGGAGATCCTACACAAGAATATTTTAAAAATTAGATCACTCTGGAGCAGAAATTTAAGCTGAGGCCTGCTGTTCTGTTGAATATCTCCGGGTACTGTTTTTGTTCTTGTGTCTTTGTGCTGACTTCTGGTCCTTTGGAGCGGTACCCGTCCCTGTCCCTTCAAGGATCAGCAAGTTCAGCACCTTTTTAAAACTGCCAGTCTGGTGAAGACAAGGGATGTTCCTTTCCCCTCCTGAGAAGGGTCACGTGTAAATGGAACTTTCTAAGTAAGATGTTTGTGTTGTCCTTCCCTTTGAAAAGCTAGTAACTGTGGTGTTATTTTCCATGCAAAACGGGTAGCCCTTTCGCATTTATCCCCGAGTACGAGCAAGCCCGAGGGAGGAGCCGCGGAGCAGCCGCCTGTGGGATTGTGCTGTGCTGGCGGCTCGTGTCGCGCTCGCACCGGTGGCACCTTGCGCGCCCGTCTGCGCCGCCACGTTGCGCTGGGGGGCCCTCGTGTCTCTGCCCTGAGTAACTGCGCAGTTCCACGTCCAAGTACCGTGGGCCATTGCTGCTTCGGGCCGTTCTTTTCTCGAGCTGCAGAGTAACATCAGCATCGCCAGAGCTCGCTGCGGCGCCGTCTCTTGAGACAGGTCACAGCCTGCAGTTGAGGTTGGGAGCTTTCCCGGTGCTTCCCCAAAAGACAGGGGTCAGGTGCGGTTGTGGCAGAGCTGCTGGTGGTTGTGGGAGATCCCTGCAGCGTCCTGCATGGTGACTGATGGAACTGTGTATCCTGTGTGTCCTCGTACCCCCAGCTGGTGCTTCCACCCTGCACAAGCGGGAACGGCTGCAAGACGGGAAGAGGTTTCGGGGACAGGAAGACCCAAGTTCCTTTCTAGCTGGACTAGGAAGTCAGTGAGAAGCAGAAGAGTTTTGGATCAGAGAAACTATTAAAAGTTGGATTAAAAAACAGGGGATCGAGATGTGGGAATTCAAATTTGTGGAGACAGCATGTGTTTGTACTGTAGCTTTAGGCAGAAGGGAGCTGGGAAGGTTTTCACGGTCGGACTGAATGCTGTAAGAGGAACTTGGGCTCTAGGAGGTGGACTGAAAAGAAAGCTGTGTTTAATATCCACTCTTTCTGTAAGCTTTGCAGTGTGCCTTGTATCTCTTGATTTTTGTAAAGCAAATGAGGAATTTATTTACTTTTGTTTCTGTTGAGTGATTTCCAATAAGCAAATAGCTGGGAAGTTTCATGGAAATGGAAAGATAAGGCAAGTGCTTGAACCCAGGGGGCCACGCTGAGGTTTCGTGCAAGGAGTTTGACTCTTTCATTACCACTACCCTGAAGACCAATTTGGATTTGAGCCATCACTGGGAATCAGTATCTGTTCCCCTCAGAGATCCCTGCTCCCCAGGGACGAAGCTGCAGTTCCTGCAGCCCCAGTGGAGCAAGCGAGTAGGGGCCTGTGCCCATGGCATCTAATTTCAGTGAAGCACACGGGTATTAGAGCAACAGAATGAAAAATCCGACCGAAGGTTCCAGGTGTGCTGGAGCTCTGTAATTGCCCAGGAATTGTGCCTGTCTGCTTCGTTAAGGGGTAAAGAGCTCCGACTGACTCATTAGACTCTTCCTATTTATTACCGTGCTAATGAAATGCTGGTAATGCTATTTTAAATTTTTTTTATGTACAGTCTCCTAGTGGGTTTCTCCTGGAGTAGGATTCCTGTATCACCTATCACCTTTCCTATTGCAGCGATGGCTTCGGGAGCACTGTAGTAATTCTCAAGTTCATGTAACTTGTAAATTAAATGCCTGTGTAAACTTGTAAACTTAAACTCAAGCTACTGAATGTGCTTTTATTTTGATGACAGTAGGAGAGCTGGATGTTTGGTTCCCGGTTCCCCCCCCCCCAGTTATATTTTCAACTAAAGTCACTTTTTGTAAAAGTTCATGTGTAAATTTTTTTATGTATATAGCTGAGTGTTTTTTATAGGTTGTTTGAAATGAAAAATAAATTCTATTGCTTGTGTTTTGATATAGAATTCTGAACAGAAGCTACAGCAAAAATTGGATAACTGTAGAATGAGCTCTTATAACGGGAAAAAACCTATTCAGTCCCCTGCATGGGCAGGCAGGCTTAGGGTTTCTTTGCAGTCTGAGGTTTGCACCTCTGTCAAGAAGGAAACAAATGGCTGGTAGGTTTAGTCTGAGCATATTTGAACTCAGACTGTAACAAATCCTTCATATTAATTAATGAGATTAATTTGTTTTGACAAGACCCTTCCCACTCCTCCCTGCCAGTTAGGTTGCAATTTATAACTGGAGCAGAACAGGGATTGACTTAAAACTTAAAGACTAAAACACTTTAATGTAATTAAAATAAATGAGGGCTGCATGCAGCACTCCTCATTTTAATTATGCAGGAGATACATTTGCCTGTCAATTTGTGTTGGTTTGAGCACAATGTGGGTCAGTTCAGGCACCATGTGTCTGTATTACACATTTCTGTAAGCAGAAACACTGTGTTCAGCAAAATTTACATAATTTCCCCAAATTTCATCAGTAAATGTAAGTTACATGTGTAATTTACAGAGTACAGAGTAGATGTTATTTCCAGTGTAATGATGTCTCGACTTTGCTTTATCTCTCTCTGTGTTGGCAGCTGAAAAGCATGTTGAAAATTGAAGTTTTCTATTTCCATTTTAGCTATTTTGTTTTAATGTGTGTATACGAAGTCTCAATTGCAATGTTTGATTTTAAATTTATGCTCAATCCATGTTCCTGGGAAATGTTATTAGAATAGTGCCCTGCTGGAAGGGACGTGTTGCTATATGGTGGACGCTCCTTTGCTTTCATATATCTGCTGCCACAGAGTATCTGCTTCTGCAACCTGCTTCATGTAGGGCCAGCTTACTGCTTTAAATAGGAAGGTAAAATCAGGGGAAAAGTGAAAAGCCTTAGTGCAAAAAATATGCAGAAATGTGAAATGGAATCAGGGGTGATAGTGGCCTCTGAAATTTAGTAAAATAATATTTTCCAGTAGCCTCCCCCTGTGTGAGAGGCAGCGGGGGCTGCTCCTGGTAGCCCCAGTGGTTCTTATGGGGCTGGGGCAGGAACTGCTGTGCTGGCTAGGGTGGCAGAATGGGAATTTGCAAATGGAAATGAGGGTAGAAAATCCAGGAGAAAATGGGCTCTATTCTGATACCTGTTTTTTTAGTAGAGGCCTTTGTGCTAGAAATGAAAATTTTTGCTCCACAGTTAGGCATTTTTACTTACAAAGGTGTATTTATTTCCTTTCAGATAATGGTATATGAAATAGCATTTAAACTGTTTAAGCTGATTGTTCTCTTTCTTTCTTTTATAGGCTGCTGAATCGGGAATAATAAAAGTGAAAACCATAGCTGCACGAAATACGGATATCTTGGCAGGTAATTGTTGCAATATCAGTGCAGCGGGAAAAGGAAATTTGGGTTTCAGATCAAAACTTCAAAAAAAAGTGTTTCGGATTTGTGCAGACTCTTTAGCGTGCATCATGTCAATGATACTTTACTTTTTGGCACTTAGCAGAAAATTGAGTAATTCAGAGAAATCCTTCATGCTCTCTCTGTTTCATCTTTGTGCTGTGTGATGCTGAGGAAGGTCCCCATTTTCAGTGGTGGCTCTTCACAAGTTGTCATCTACACAGAAAAATAAAATGAAATTCTTAGGCTTCGAATTGGCACCGTGTTGTTCTCCGGGCACGTTCACGAGGGCTGTGGCCACACGCTCTGTGCAGATCTGTGCAGCCAGGGCCTCGTCTGGGCGTTCACCACGAGAGCTTAGCCTGGGGAGACCTGGGCCTGGCAGGCAAAAACCCAGCTCGGCCTGAGCCAGGGTCCTTCCATTTAGGCTGTGCCGTGGCCTTGAGGGACAGGAGATCTTTTGTGAGTTGCAGCTTTTTAACCACTTAATACAGCGCCTTAACTTGCTTCAGCTTTATTAAGTGGCCTGTAGAGTGGAGGCTTCTTGCCAGTTGCTGTTTCAGCTGTTGGCCAAATTTGAAGGTCTCTGCATTAACACAGGAGTGTCTGCACTGGCTGTGCTCCTCACGATGCTCAATTCCTGAAAGGGTCCAAATGAAACTTAGTGAAATGTCAATCCGTTCCATGTTTGTTTGTACATTAAATGCTCTTAAGGAGGCACTTTTGAGAATTATGTCAAATATCAGCCCCCTCCCCCTCAGTATTTCACCTTAATGCCTCTTTTTTTATTTGTTTATTTTCTTTGTTTTTACTGCTGTCATGAATGCTGACATAAGTGGGAAAACTATGCCAGGTAATGTCAGCTCTGCATCAAAATACACAAACGTACTAGACAAATCTCTAGTAAACCACTAGGGAACCTAGCAGCATTCTTTGGAATATTCCTGTTTAAAGACTTTTTTTTTTTTTTTTTTTTTTTTTCCCCTCATCATTTCAAAGTGAGAAGATATATACTGTGCAGTATATATGCCGTAGTAACAATACAGCTGGAAAAGGCTACTCTCATCGTGCGAACTAGTGAAGTAAATAAGTTTGCTAGATGATTTAGAGCAGCTAATAGACTTTCTAAAAAAAAAAACCCAAAATGTATGTTGATCAAAATATAATTTTTATTTTCTTCTTTATATTTTGATGAAAACAGAAATGAATTTGGATTTCAGAGAAATGGAAGAAAACAACTCTATGACGTTCTTTTAAATAATCTGAACTTTTTTTTCCTCTTTTTTAAGCATTGCACTACATAAGACTATAATTACTTGGAAAATAGATTCAGTCTTAAAATAAAGTTGCTTCTGTTTGCTTGTAATATCTGGTGAGTTGTGTTTAATTTGCTGGAACTCTTTAAGGTCGTTGATATGACTTCTTTCTTTCTCTTGCAAAAGTTACCTTGAGCTGTTTCAAAATTCTCACTTTTGGCAATCTCTGTGCTTTTAAATTTATTTGTGAAGATTTTGATACTTCTAAAAGAAGTTAGCTTGAAATTCAGATCACAGGAGATGTATTTCCACATGGCTCTAAGGTGTGCATTTTTTAAGTAGTTCTTTTATAAAAGATGCTCTTTTAAAACAAATACGATTATTGTTTTTGATGGAATAAAATATTAAGTCTTCCTCTTTTTTTAGAAAAAAAAGCTTTGTGATGTGGTTCATTAAGATTTACTTTTAGGATATATAATTTTGGTATAGCAAGTGAAAGCAGAGTTTGATATAAGTAAAATTCTGTGTGTGCTCTGAGTGAAGCTAATATGATAGTAGTAGAGATTACCAAACATGTAAGCTATTCAGATTAATAATGAAAATGCTTGTACAGATTCTGTTGTGAGATCGCTTTTAATTATTACAGGTAAGGTACTGTTAAAAGTTTAAATTTTTATCCTGTAATTGAAATATGCTTAAAATCTATGTGTTAAATGGGATCTTACTTCCACTTTTAGATTCATTAGCCAATTTTTATTTTATTCTTTTAATGAGAAAATCAAGGAATTCTTCATTAAGAATGATAATGGTTAATACAGTTTATAAAGGAGGTTTATTTGCCTGGTAGTTTAAAAAGAAAAATAAAGTGGGAGAGGCAGGGGAGTTAAAAAGGGACCTGTAGCTGAGAGTTAAATGGGTGGTGACTTGTGTTCAGTCTCGTTAGTGTCGACATTTTTACTTTTGGGTTAGGAATTTGGTGCTTGTTCGGCTTCTGTTAACTTAACTGCTGCCCTGTGCTGTCCTGAGGAGGCTCACGTAGCTATAGCCTCTGCTAATATAGGAACAGAATAGGCTCTGTGCTAGTAACTATTCCCCTATGTTTTAAGAACTATTACCCTATAAAAATTGGCACCCATAACCTACTTCAGCCTGTCCTTTTCCGAGGAAGTTGTTCATGGTGTGCTAGTGCTTCAATTTCAAATGTCATTAAAATATTTGTAACGCTTAATTTCGTGTTTGTTTTATTGTATTTCTTCAAATCAGTTGTTGTGGTTCTTAGTAATAACCCTGCTTGAGAGCTAAGCTTAGGCAAGGTGTTCAGCAGACAAAGTTGATGCTTGTAGTTTTATGTGAGGATGTTTTGTTTGTCTCTGGTAAGAGCTGTGCTCTAGAAGCGTGCGTAAAACACTTTTATGAACCTGTTTTCTGTTATTACACATAGACTAAAAATATATGGAAAGATATTTAGGATAAGAACACACTGAGTTTTCAACCTTGAAGAAACTTCAGGGAACAAACAGCTAAAATCTTACAGCTTTACATGAATCGACAATCCAGAAAGCCCTCAGTTGCTTTGAATCGTGCTTTGCTTTGATCTTGTAGAAACATTTGCTGCTTTTTTCGTTCTGTGATGTTTAGCTCAGATATCTCAGATTGCTTTTATGGTGGAAAACTTTAAATTGTCACTGTGGTTCGTTGTACTAATTGTGAATGTTTCCCTTTTTTTAAAAAAGGAATAGAACTCTATGAAACTTGTCACTTCTCATGAAAGGCTTCCATTTTAATAAGCAGACATTTTTCAAAAAAAAAAAAAAATAAATAAAAATTGCAGCCTGAGGTATGTGCCTGGGATTCAGAGGGCAGCTCCTTTCTCCTCGTGTGGTTTGGTGGTGGCATTTAGCTTGGCTCGTGTGCCATGTGCCCTGATGGGGCTCTTCATGCTGCACGTTGTGTCACTTCTGCCCTCAAGCTGAGGTAGAGCAGGAGGAAAGGCTGCCTGTCTAAGACTGGGCTTAGTCTCCAAGGCTAGCAAGAGTTTTAAGACGTCACTCAGTGAAAACAGGTCTAGGGAAAGGAAAGTGTGTGTAAGGGAGAAGGTGTTTTGGATTAGAGATTTATCTGAGTCAGTTACTGAGGTGAACTCTGGCAATCTGATGCCTTTTTTCAGTCGGTTTTTCTTTCTGGTACAAAAATAACTCCCAAATTTCCAAGACGGGAGGTTGCTTTTTTATTATATTTCATGGATATGACTAACACATTTTGCTTTGTGCTCTTCAAAGTATTGGAAATTGACTGCTTCCATCTCTCTTTTTGAAAGCTTTGAAAGAAAACAGCTCAGAGGTAGTTCAGCCTTTTCTGATGGGTTGTGGAACGAAGGAACCAAAGATCACTCAGCTGTGCCTGGCAGCAATACAGAGGCTCATGTCCCATGAAGTTGTCTCGGAGGTAAGATAAAGGTTCTCGGAGGTCTGTGTTTCCCACACTCAAAGACACGTTTCCTGGAATACTTTATTCCTAAATGTCATGTGATCTGTTGTGATACTGCATAGAGAGTATATTAAGAAGCTAAGTAATAATATTAAAATGTGTCTTCATTTGTGCTTATATAATATAACATTACAGTGTTTTCTATCTTGAATGCATTTTGAAGATAAAAGGCTTTTTGCTGGGCTTCTCTGTAAACTACATGTTAAGAAATTTCTGAACTTTTTAAAAAATTGTTTAAAGTTGGAGAATGAACTCTTAAAAATATTTAGAGAAGCTTGTGACAGTGAAGTTAATTTTATGTTCAACATATTCTATCGTATAGAAAAACATTCAAATTCAGGTGCATTTTTTACATGTGTACACATGACAGGAGTATTTAAAATCGTAATTGTACGTACAAAATGATTTCTTTGTAGGCTGCAGCAGGGAACATTATTAATATGCTTTGGCAACTGATGGAGAACGGCCTTGAAGAACTTAAGTTGCTTCAGACAGTTCTTGTACTTCTAACAACCAATACAGTTGTGCACGATGAGGCACTGTCCAAGGTAAGAATTAGTCAGTGCCAACTCTAGTACTTATAATATCTAATGAGCATTTTAAATTAAAGTGCTGGGCAACTGCTTATCCTTCTGATATGCTAAATGAGTTTTATGTCTGATCTCAAACTGAAGAAATCAGAGCATGCCACGCAGTGTAACCTTGCACTAGGCAAGCAAGCGATTGGGGGAGCGGCAGCCCACCCTGCAGTGGTTCTGCAACACTTAGTAGTGTTACCCGACCTCAGCATCATCTATTTAACTCCCTTATTTGCTGTTGTGTTTTGTAGGTTTTTCCTTCATTCTCTAATAAATGGATGATAGGCAAGGGATTCCTAGTTTCCAGAACTTTTTTTTTTTTGGTTCAGTTGTCAGCTTTATTTCCATTTCCCTTTCCTTTAGAAAGTTGAGAGGAAGCCTTAAATTCTGTATAAACTGTTTAGCCTTGTATCGTATTTTCTATAAGAGTTTTTTGGAAGAGCAGAACCATAACATTTGATGAAGAGAATGTTAATACTTCAGCAGATGGGATTATTAGCCCTTAGCAAAGTAACACGTGTTCTATAAGGACTTGCAGCATTGCAATTTTGTCAAGTTTGAGTCCAGGCTCTGGAAAGAGGCAGCCTGTTGAAGCCTCCTCTTTCTTTCCTGCATATCCCCTATCTTTCCAAAGCCATACACTTGCCCTCTCTTTCCTCATTTGCTTTCCTTTCCTACCTCCAGGTACTTTTTCTGCCCCTGTTATTCTTCAGTTCTTGGTATCTACATGTTATTTTACTATTTTTTAACACTTCTTTCAGATACCCCTTTTAGCATTCCCCACTTTTTCATCCCTTTTAGGTCATGAAGGTTTGTCCTTTTGAACATCACACACACAAGCATGTCACAGGTAATGGAGAGAGGTCTCTGTCTGCCAGCACTTGGCTCCTGTCCTGTAGGACAAGTTAGCCTGTCCTACATGGAAACATGCTCATATGCTGGGATTACTAGAAGACCTAATTGCTGGACGAGTCCCTTTGAGCACATTACAAGCTAGATTTTTTTTTCTTTTTTTTTTTAAATTGTCAATTTTGGCAACATGCTCATATGCTGGGATTACTAGAAGACCTAATTGCTGGACAAGTCCCTTTGAGCACATTACAGGCTAGATTTTTTTTTCTTTTTTTTTTTTAAATTGTCAATTTTGGCCAGGTTTTGACAGGAAGAAGAAAAGGAAAAGACATCTCTGTCAGAGCAATGCTGTAAAATTATTGGAGTCTCTTAGTAGACCACACATAAATCTTAATATGGATTAATGATGGATTGTTTGGTTTCTACCTGAGATTAAGTAGACATTTATTTTAAGAAGTATCTGAAAGATTTGCCCAATCTAGTGGGAAACGGTATTTGTGCCATCTCAGTGACATCTGAAAATAGGCATTTTAGAGAGGAGTAGTTGCAGCAGAATTGCGAAAGGACTGAGATGTGAAACAGGAGAGAGGGCCTGAGAGGCTGTGTGTGTTCCCTGGCCTTTCTGCTATTTCCAGTTTGCTTTGAAGGGGGGGATTACTACTTCTTTCTTTCTTTCTTTTTCTTGTGGGAAAATCCACAAAACTGCTCTAGTTCTTCAAACTAAATGATTAAATACGTTTTTTCAGATAACCTTTTTTTTTCCAAACTACCTTGATCCCTCGCTGAAAGATAGATATATAGATGTAAGATTAAATTCTTTTCTTTCAGGCAATTGTACTTTGTTTTCGATTGCACTTCACAAAAGATAATATCACCAATAACACAGCAGCAGCCACAGTCCGGCAGGTAGTTACTGTTGTATTTGAGAGAGTGGTTGCTGAAGATGAACGATACAAAGGTGGGTATGTTGCTTATTCTCCTTTCTTGTGGTAACCTGTTCTTTGAACCCACATCAAATGTTTATCTTTTTCAGACGACAGTAAAAAAAAAAAGAGGAATATAAATGTTAAAAGAGAACAGACTTATTTTTTATTGTCTTTTATACAAGTACTTGTATAAAATGAGGTGAAATCTTCAGCTATTGCATAGGTCCAGATCTCTACTTATCTCTGTTGGCCTATCTCTCTCTATATATACCAGATAGATGTGGGAACTGTTCTTAAGGGTGAGAATCCCAAAGGAATTTGGGGCAAAAGAGTAATTTAGATGATTTAGTGTGAAGTAGCTCTTAGTGATAGTTCTGAAAAGAACATTTATTTCAAATAAGAGCTTGGTGTTCAGTCTAACCTTTATTTCTATACCAATGATAAAGAAGAATTGCTTGGCCACCCTTCTAGTGTCTTGTTTGTAAGAACACTTAACGTGTGCCTGATTTTGAGCAGTTCTTTCGGGTTCACAAAACTGCTTTCTGCTTTTCCGCAGACACAGTGGAGCAGCCAGCTGCACTTCAAGGCAACAGCAACCGCAGATCGGTCAGCACGCTCAAGCCCTGTGCTAAAGATGCCTACATGCTTTTTCAGGTAATGGCAGAGCACGTGCTTGCATGTTTGCAGCTGTGGTTGGATGCTTTTCTACCACTGTAAGGAATTTGAAAAATGTTCTGTCAACATATTGCTAAGGCCCTAAACCAGAGCCTTGTGCTTCCTTTTGTATAGGATTGGGATAGGCAATGGAATGTTACAGCCCAGAGGAATGATTGGAAAATGAAGACAAGGTGGCTTAGTAGCGATATGCAAAATAAATGGAATAAATGGTAGCTAATAACTAAGCAAGCTTGTCTGTGTTAACTTCAAGGTTCATTTTTGCTTTAGCCAGACCCGGCAGCATACAGTAGTATTTCTAATGCCTTGCCAAAAACAAGAAAAATGTAGGATGTACAGTGGAAAATAATGGTTGTATTCATTATAATCAAATTGACTTTTTTTGAGATATTTTTGAGAGCAGGAATGATTACTACGAGGATACAACCAAAGTTTAACCTTTATAATAAAAGGTTTTTTGCTTGCTACTTTACGTGAAAAGTGTATTTGAAAAAATGAAATTTCAGATGGCTAATTATGTATCGCCAGGGAGGCAGTGAATTTAGATTTAGCTTGTAGCCTCAGAAAACGTGAGATTTAACCCCAGTAAAGGACTGTGAAGAGGCTGTAACAGCTCATGTTTTTCTTTGCAAGGATCTTTGCCAGTTGGTTAATGCTGATGCTCCCTACTGGCTCGTGGGTATGACAGAAATGACCCGGACGTTTGGACTTGAGCTTCTGGAGTCCGTCCTCAATGACTTCCCACGAGTGTTTTTACAGGTAAGTAATTATTGGAAAGAAAATTGGCATTTTTCCTGGTGTTGTAATAAAATTAATTTAATTTAGTGGGGATGTGTCAGTATATGACTCAAGAGAAGCTGTAGCCTTTGCATGTTTTCTTTTCCTCATAGAAATAAACTGTGAACTCTAGCCCCTTTTTTCTGTCCTTTTTTCTGTCCACTGCATTTATTCACCTCAGTATGTGCACTTTACAGAGCTGTGGTACTTTATAAGTAGGGTCTGTTTCACTTTGTCACTCTTATCTCCTCCAAAGACTTATTGCCTTATCTTCTTGCATGATTTATGGCTCTGCTGATGATACAGCCGTGGGACTTAGTTTGTGGCAACATTATGTCCACAGAAACAACAACCTCCCCCACCTGCAGGAGCAGGAATCGGGACATGGAATTGCATGAATCTGTTCTAATGCAGCATGATACTTTAGTAATGCATTTTAACAGACAGTAGCTAAATTCAGAAGTTAATTGTGAAATAAATGATGTATTGATTGTTATGTATTATTAGGTATTGATTGCTATAATTTGCAAAATACAAGAGGTGTGTGTGGTATGAATCTGAGGGTGTCGTTTCATTGTGCTTCTTGGTAGCTCTCTAACGATGTCTGCTGTTCTTGCTGTTGGTTTCCAAAGCATGTAATTTATATGGTGATTTATGTCACTGCAGAGTACTTGGTATTACCATTAAATGTAGATAAGATACTTAATCAGAATTATATACAGCAATTGAATAAAATTGGTATAAGCTGTGAACTGATTTTTCATTTGTGTAATTTGAATAATTTTTCTTTTTCAGCATCAAGAATTCAGTTTTCTCCTTAAAGAAAGAGTATGCCCTCTTGTTATAAAGCTCTTCTCTCCAAATATCAAATTCAGACAAGGTTCCAGCACATCATCTTCCCCAGCACCAGTGGAGAAACCTTACTTCCCTATCTGTATGCGTTTGCTGAGAGTAGTTTCTGTTTTGATTAAGCAATTTTACAGTTTGCTGGTAAGAATATGTTCAAATTTTATTTATACAGACCTGGTTTTATTGGTACTGAGTTAATAAAGTGTTAGTTGATGGAAATACTTGACCCATAGTGAGGGGAAGAAAGAAAAAGGAATTTATATCATCCTTTTTGTATGTATTTGTGTTTGCTTGTAAAATGCTTTTTTTATAGACTGTCTTCTACTTGCATAACTTTTTAGACTAGGTTGTTAACTGTCTTTGGACTTTCCTGTATTTGTGAAAAATTGCTTTACTTTAATTTTTTGTTTGGCTTTTGATATGCTGATTGTGGTGCTTGTTAATTATTGCTGTGAGACTGTTCAAAAGCTTATAAGAGATATTTGTACATTTAAAACCATGTTCATTTATTATGCCACATACTTTTCAGCAGTGTTTTTATTTATCAGTTTTTAGGTATGTGCTTAAAAAAAAAGATTTTTTTTTTCTTTCATCATTGTAGCACTTTTTTTTAGAACTTTGTTGAAATACCTGTAAGGAATTTAATTTCTTGAATGCAGTTACATGTGTGATGTTAGCAAACAATATTATGATTATTAGGCACATATTGTGCCCATATGCAAGGCTTTTAGATCCTGTGCAGAACTTGCTAGGAGAGGTCTCCTAATCTGGAACAACAGCTTTTTGGAGAGAGTGGGTGGTTTATTTTTTTATTTTTTTTATTTTTTATTTTTTTATTTTTTATTTTTTATTTTTTTATTTTTTATTTTTTATTTTTTATTTTTTATTTCTTATTTTTATTTTTTATTTTTTTATTTTTATTTTTTATTTTTATTTTTTATTTTTTTTATTTTTTATTTTTTTATTTTTTTATTTTTTTATTTTTTTATTATTATTATTTAATCACTGAAAATAATGTCTTTTAGGTAACGGAATGTGAAATCTTCCTGTCTTTACTGGTTAAGTTTCTGGATGCTGACAAACCACAGTGGCTAAGAGCTGTTGCAGTAGAATCTATTCACAGGCTTTGTGTGCAGCCTCAGCTATTAAGGTACAATGTTACAAACTTAACTTTTGTGTGGAAGTGAAGAAGTCTTTCTGTTTTTCTCTGGTTGAAAGAACTTCCTAAAATACTGTAAATATCTAGAAACTTAAAGGAAATTAAACTTTCAAGATAATTTTTGAAAGTATTTGACACTGGTTATTATCCAGAAATAGCTGAATAATGGTGATCTGATTATTCCAAAGCCTTTGTGCCTTGCCGTTATTAAAGAAGCATTTACTCCAAACTAAATTTTGTTTTTCATCTAAATATTTGCAGTTAAAATGTGCTTTCACTCTCTAATTTGTGAAATACTCTAATTTAAAAAAAAACTTTACAGATCCTTTTGTCAATCCTATGATATGAAGCAGCATTCCACTAAAGTTTTCCGAGATATTGTGAATGCACTGGGGTCTTTCATACAGTCACTGTTTCTTGTAACAAGCACAGGGAATACATCAGCAGCACCAAACCAAGCAGGTAAGCTACCTTTTCACTAAAGTTTTAATTTTCTGATATTTTCTTGTAATTTGGAATTGTTCCACTTTATATGTTTGACTTAATACAATTTTTCAGTTATTTAGGTGAAAAAGCTAGCATGATATTAACAGAACTGAAAACATCACTTTCAGTGGATGATTTTTCCTACCTGTAGCCTGGAGTAGGTTTAGTCCCCAGTCAATAGAGTGTTATCCATATGGCTGTATCCACTCCTAGGACAACTCAGCTCCCAATTCAGAACTTTTTTGGAGAAAACAGAGGGGATTATTTCTCGTTTCTGACTCCTTGCCTATTTTTTGAGATGTTGTAAGGCATAAGCACACATAAAGTGGTAAGATCTTTGAGAGACAAAACTAATTTATTTATGATTTTTTTTTTCAGGGTCCGAACTGGATGAGGAAAGTCAAGGGTAGAAAGGAAGTGCTTTGCAGATGATCTTTACTTTTTCTGTAGAAAGAGAATAGTTGATTACTGAAACTTGATTAGCATTCCTTGCAGCTAAGAATTGGGCATTTCATTAAGGGTATTCTTATTTTTTGTAAGAAGGAATGATCTTCCTTGTTAATCCCTTTGAGGGCAGTCACATCTGAATTAGGGCACTCTTCACATAGCTCTGAAAGCAGAAGCCCACCAACAAAGTTAAAATAATTTCTTAGTGTTTCCCATGACATGCCTTCTTAAGATAGTAATTTGTTAATAATTCTGATAATATATTTATAATAAAAAATAGATACATATATATATCAAAAGACTGAGCATGTAAACTCGAACATTTTCTAAGTTATGTGTTTGTCCCTGAAGGAGAATGAAATGGAAATCTTTGCCTTAATACTGAAGTCTGAAATGGTTCCCAGCTCCTGTAATTGGGAAACTTTGCAGAAAAGGCAGGTGCAGACTACAGTATTTTAGGAAAGTAGTTTTGTATGATTATGCTTTCAGGATTTTTATTTTTTTCCATCTTTAATTTATACAGTCTGGGAACCATGACTTGGAGCACTTCAGAGGTAAATAGATTATCAGGCTCTGGGGTGCGTACTTAAGTGTTATGTAAAAAAACCTTATCTACTTCTTTTTAAGGACCTGAAAATGATTAACCTTGTCTTCAAAACACTGTTTTATTAGGGCAAAATAAAATGGTCAGTGTATTTCCCTGCTGCTGATTGCTTTTAAACACCAAGCAATAGAAAGTAGATTGCCTAACAGAGTGTCTCAAAAGTGAGCATGAATATTTCCTGTTCCTCATGGCAGAAATCTGTGCATCACCAGTGTAATGCAACCTATTATCATGGTTAGACAAATGCACAAAGACAGACGAAATTATGTGGAAGATCTATGGATAAGGAAGGAATGAGACTGTCTGATCATGTGTATTTGTTTAAGAAACCTGTCCAGTAAGGACTGAATCAGTTTTGTCACTTTTTCTCCCAGTCATTTATAATGGCCCTAGCAGTCCAAGAAGCATCTAGGTTAGTAGGTCTTTCCTCTTCCAGCTTGGACATTACAGTTTTGCTGTAATTTAAGGGATTGTGGATATAGATTACAATTTAAACAATAAACTCTTTAAAATTATGTTTAACCCATACACGTGAGTGCTCCCTCAGAGGCTGGTGTGCTCTGAGTTCCTTGGGGTTGACTTGGAGAAATTTTTATCAGGGTGGCTGCTGTGCAGTAGCTGCCTGTGTGGAAGCTGGTAGAGGCGTCTTATTATTTCTATGTTACTTTAGCCCATTATGGTAAATAAAAAAAAGCAGTTGTCATTGTGTAGTACACACAGGTACGGGAAGTTCTTCTTCACATTCATTCTCTAAATTTGTTTTTCCTTAGTCTGCAGTAAAGCCTTGCTCTTAGCTTTATCGTTGTTTCAGGGCATTATCATTCTGAACAATTTTCTGTTAAATACTCAGACTAGAGGACAAAAAGGTGAAAAGTTCTCATGCATTTCTCTGTTTCTTCTCTGATGACCCTGATAACAGGTGATGGGCAGATCAATGCAACTTAATTTTCTCTCAGTCTTCCAGTTACGCCAGGCCTGTGATAACTGTATATACTTAGAGTTGTCTTTTGAACTTCAAGTTTGCAACAAAGTAGCCTTTTCAAGGGAGATGATTAAAGCTGCAGCTGTCTAAGCTTACATTGCCTTAAATTTTTTACCTTTTACTGTAAGAAGTTAAGTAGGTACAAAGACAGTTTTACCTGACTGACTCCATAGTGGGATGGTGAATAACCACAGCACTGATTGTGCTAGTTGCAGCCCTTTGACCGTTTTATCTTTGTTGCTTTAATCTGATAAACTGTGTTGTATTAAAGCACACAGACTTGTGCATGCATCTGCTTTGCCTGAGTTGATAAATTAGCCTCTAATTTCTCTGATACCTCCCTAATACCATTAAAAGAGAACATGTCAAAATGAAAGTTGTTAGACTCATGCATACAGGTACTTTGAGGCACCTTCTTGAGGACTCTGCCATTTTCTGTCTCCTTTGTCTCCGCAGAGAGACAATCTGAACTTGTGGCAACTGCTCCTAATGTGTATACACGTCTTCATATATAGAAGTCTTTCTGTCAAAAAAAAATTTTTTTTTGGCATGGAGTGGAATGAAAATTAGTTCCCTTGTGGCCATTGGTTAACGTGTTGTTGGGTCTTCCCTGATGTTTATTCTCCTCTAGCTTGGAATAGAACAGATTTGTATCCTACCACTTTAAGTCACTGAATTTCTTCATGTGGCTTATGGAATTTTGAAATCTTTCAAGTTTTATTTAACTTTTATTTATTTACCTTTTATTTAAAGGTCTGTTAGATGCCACACTTAACGTGCATAATGTCTATTTTTATTTAAAAAATATAAAATATTTTTTAATCGAGGCCTTTTAAGTTTAGTTTGTTTGTAGAGCGTTACGAATGCTGCTGCTTGCTATACCTTTCACAAAAATGTTTTATTACGACTGAAAACAGCAATTCAGCAATTGATACCAGCAGTGCCTATTACTCTGCACATAACACTGCATTTTAGACAGCAGGGGGAGCACAAATATAGTGGTTCCCCTTTCTTCCCCCCAGCAAGCCAGTGATCTCTGATCTATGTATGTCAACGTAAAAAATCAGTATAGAAAAAGGATGCTTGGTAATTAAAGTTAGACTGCAAGGATGGTGAATTGTATCATTTCCTTTCTCTGAGCAGGAAGCAACGTGTCGGGCAGTGCAGGCTCCGCACAAGCTGCCCCGGGAGGGCTCGGAATGGGAGGGGGTGCCACTGTGTTACCTGCCTTTGAGTACAGAGGTACCTGGATACCCATCCTGAACGTCACAGTGCAGGGAAGTGCTAAAGCTACCTAGTAAGTAACCCCATCCCTCTTACAAAACATATATTAAAGGCATTTATTTACAACTTGATTATGTAAGGATTTTTATAAGTTTATTTAATATGTATAGTATATATAGTATTTATAATTATTTAGTATTCAAGTGCTATTTCTACTTATATTTGATATATATTATGGATTTTTAGTCAGTGCAGTGACGCTTTTTTTTTTTTTCTACTCCATTATTTTGTTAGTGTATGGGTTCTGATCCAGATATCCCCTATGGCTTTAGCGTCTGTTGGAATTATTTTACTGCATCATTGCAGTGTTAACTCTTAAGTTTTAGATCTCACTCCAGTAAATAATAATCTTACAGTATCTTTTAATAACTTCTGTAATAGCAAATGAGAGGCATTAAACCAGGGGGTGAGTGGAAAACAGCTTTCCACAGTACTTCCACTGTATGGCAGTTTTTACAAAACAGGATATTTTCATAGGTAATGGACAAGTTACCATTCCAAGCATTGGAATATATTGAGCCTGTATACCAAGGTTAGACTCTGAACGCTTCTTAGTATTATCAGTTAA
Source organism: Nothoprocta perdicaria (assembly GCF_003342845.1). Lineage (NCBI taxonomy): Eukaryota > Metazoa > Chordata > Aves > Tinamiformes > Tinamidae > Nothoprocta > Nothoprocta perdicaria. The sequence continues at coordinate 907,847 of NW_020455467.1, read as the reverse complement.
TTTTTTTTTGAAGGCTTTGTGCAATGGAGACTTTATTTTCAGCTTACAGAGCTATAAATACAAGGTTACAATGCCTTTTGAAATAACAGAAGTTTTTTTTCATGTCAGTCATGACCATTGAGGGTCGTCTGTTCAAACTGCAAATTATTTGTACAGCCCACAAGATTTTAGTTGAAAAATACTTGATGAAATCAGCAAATAGTCTGGCTCTCAATACTTTTTTAACTCAGAGATTCCCTTAACTGGCCTTGAGGTTTAATAAGAAAAAAATCACTTCCAGATTTCAGAAGTGAATAATGTCAGCAGGTCCTTTTTATACCATTAACTTCTATCATGCACATCTGCATTCAGCATGCCGATAGTTGATGGAAGGTGATGAATATTTAGTCTTAAATTATTATGCAATGGTAGGGTTTTCCAGTTTTATGAACTCAGTATAATCATGGAACATGTGACTTGTTCTCAAGTTACTATAGCAATATTCATGTTGTTTTACTTCTTCCTGTACAAACCTACCTTTACAAAGGGATGTAGTAACGGTAGTGTGAGAATGTGTAGCATAACTCATTTGGTAATACTCTTATATATGTATTAATGTCTTAATATATATTTGCAGCTCTACATGCAATATACAGAGCTTCTGCTTTTTTATTTACTGTTGCATTTAGTGGGTCATTTACTATTTTAACTATTAATTTGTGAAGTAGTTTGTTTTCTGGAGTTTCTATAACTTTTCAGGGATGGATATTTGGGGCCTGTATTATCAGGAGTTTGGAAACTTCTTTTTTTCTTACTCATTTTTAGTCACAGTTGTAATGTTACACATTTGCTTGTCATGCTTTCCTTTTTTTTTTTTTTNTTTTTTTTTTTTTTTTTTTTTAGTCTGGAAATGCTGGACAAAGTAGAGCCACCTACAATTCCTGAAGGCTATGCCATGTCAGTGGCATTTCACTGTTTGCTGGATCTCGTCCGTGGTATCACGACAATGATTGAAGGAGAGTTGGGAGAGGCTGAAACGGTCACTCAGCTCACAGCAGAGGCACCCTCATCACCAGCACACTCCTCAGAGCAGCAGGATTTGCAGTCCGCATCTGACCAGTCGGAGAAAGACATAGGTATTTGAAAATGCAAATAGCGCAAATTACAAGACAAGAAGCAATCTTAGAAGTACAGTTTTATATTTATGTAGGTTCTTTTTATTATTTGTTTCTTATGGAGAAATTCTAGTATCTACATCATCCAGACTATGAGTTTTATGCAAAGGAGAGCCGAAATACTTTAGCTTTGTTGTTTGAATTTACACTTTTGAAATAATATGTAAATACCTTCTACTAAATAGTAATTTGTAGATTTTTATAATTTCCAGTCACTTTTGAACAAATACTTGGAAATAGTTCCTAAACTTTCTCTGAAACAGCTTTATTAGCGGAACAACAGTAGGCTATAAGAAGATACTTGACTCTTACATGCTTTTTGTGGCATATAGCATTGTAAGTGTATGTAGTCTCCTTATGAAACATAACTGTCAGTTATGTTTTTTCTGCTACAAACTCGCTATGTGTTTCTTTCTTTCAAGTTAGCAGAGCTGTCTGGGAAGAAATGGTGAATGCGTGTTGGTGTGGTCTTCTTGCTGCATTATCCCTCCTGCTTGATGCAAGGTATTTTGTCTTCTGGAATTTCTTCCATAGATTGTATTCCTAGTTGCACCTTGAAGTGAGTTCTGAAAGTGCTCATATTGACAGAGAGAATATGATAAAGAGTATGGGAGAGAGCTCGTCATGGTACAGAAGGAGACAATGCCAGAGGAGTGTGTTAGCAATGGGTGGATTGAGTATCTGTTAGGTGTTAACTGCCTGCAAGGCCCTGAAAATGTAGCATCAGAAATCAGAAGTAGATAGTTGTACATACATGTGATGTACGTGGACCTCTAATATAGAGACAGCAGTAAACTAGTTTTCAGATTACCATTTAAATTCTTTATTTTTCTGGACTGAATGTTTTGCTATATTGAAGTGATCCCTCTCAAGTCTTAGTTCCTGTTGATAAAGTGATAAAATATTTTTCCAGTGCTTTTTAACATTATACAATATTATCTTTGAAGTGAGTACACTGTTTAATAGATAACAACTTTGGCAACTTAACTGCCCGTTTCAAAGAGTCTTTATTTATCAAGCCCCCTTTTTCTCAAATGTTGAAGTGTTAAATATCTCCTTGTAGGCTCCTTTGTGCTAAGTCATTCAGAACTGAAGACCAGTTTTGTAAGAAACAGTTTTAAAGAATTTTGCTGATTAGTTATGCTTGCTCTTCAGCATTTGTGATGTTGCCAGTTTTAAACCCTGAGTTCTCACTGCTTTCATGTTTGGTTAGCTCTTGTCTCTGTAGGGGCGTGTGCATTCTTACTAAATGATATGTGCTCTTTCAGCACTGATGAAGCTGCCACTGAAAATATTTTAAAAGCAGAGTTGACCATGGCTGCACTTTGTGGACGTTTAGGGCTCGTCACGTCGAGAGATGCCTTTATCACCGCCATTTGCAAAGGGTCCTTGCCTCCTCACTATGCCCTTACTGTATTAAACAGCACAACTGCGGCACTCTCCAGCAAATGTGAGCTACATCATCGCTACATCAGCTACATCTACATTTCATTTATTATATGCTCATACATGTTTAGTTTTGTTTCATGTATCATCTGTGCTAAAATAACTCAAAACTCAGCTTTTATTCTCAAGATGTGATTTCTAACATAAGCAGGTGTAGTGTTCTTTGGCATAAAGGATTTGGCTCAGTTAATTTTCTTTATTCATTTGTGGTGTTCTGCAGTCTTTTGTATAGTTGTCTAGTGACTCTAGTACTTATGGAGTGAATGGCAAGTCTTAAGTTCTGGTCTCTCTTCAGCTTGCAAAAGACTTAATTGCTGCTTCCGATATCCAGAGGAGGTACAAGCACCAAGTTGTGAAATATGTACAGATGATGCTGTACACTTTCTGATTTTAGAAACTGAATTATTATTAGCAAGAAATTTTAGCTGCACATTGGCCTAACAGTAGATCCCTAACACAGACCTCTGGGTCTGGCTTTCTGGGAAGCAAGAGCCAGAATCTCGTCTTCAGGCCCCTAGCTGAGGAAATGGAGAATTGTGAGCAGGGGAAACAGTTCTAACAGTGAGGTGCTGCTCTCTGCTAAAGTGTAGTAGTTTTGCAAGTTGCAAATGTAGTTTATAAACATAAAATAAGTTGGATCTGACTATTTTTATAGTATATTCCTTGGATTTTCTGAAGAGAGAGAAGCAATGAGTTTCACCTTACTGTGGCTAAGTTGGTATGCTACTCTATATAAGTTACAGGTAACAGTTAACTTGCAAAAAGGATCACTTGGTCCTGTACTGGAAAAACATCACAACATAGCAAATACAACACCCTTATTTTCAACCTGCACAAGTTACAGCAGTAGCACAGACTGATTTAAGAAAAATAACAGAGTTGAGACACATATTCAGCCTGTAGATGCTTGCACAAATATTCCATTTTGGACATACAAGTTGCAAGCCATATGTTGTAGTTAAAGGAACCAGCATTAATTTGTCTCCCTTTAGCCCTTAAAGCAATACTGTAGTAATATAAAATATCTGCAGATCTCAATGTAGTGAGCTGCTGTGAAGTTAGTACTGTGATTAAAAATTCGCAGAAATTTGTTTGTCAGAAGGTGGTGGTTGTTACTTGAGTGAGTATTGGCTGTTAATTTGGGGCTTTTTTTTCCATTTTCCTCTAGCATATTCTATTCAGGGACAGAATGTGCAAATGATCAGTCCCTCAAGCGAGTCCCATCAGCAAGTGGTAGCAGTAGGCCAGCCCTTAGCTCTTCAGCCCCAGGGAACAGTGATGGTAAGTGCAATTTGTGAAGGATCTGTCGTGCTTAACGGACTCTTTGTGCATGTCGGCATGTCTCAAAAGAGACAACAGATGATCTTTGTAGAAGTGCTGTTTATTTGATGTGTTCTCACAGGCTCTTAATTCAGACAGCAAAGCTCTGTAATTGTAAAGAAGGTTTCCTCCAGGCTTTTATCTGAATTTTAGTTCAGCTCCTACCTACTTCGTTTGGAAGCCCTTGGATCTCAGCTCTGTTTTGTGTCTCTGTACGAAAATTTGCCTTAAGTTTTGTTGCCAGACAGACTGACATTGTAGAGAAGATGTCCTTAAAGCTCTCCAACTTCAACCTGTGTTTTTGATCTTCCAGTTTCCTGAGCGTTTTCACAATTCCCTGTGTCATGGTTGTCCTGCTTATGGACCACTCTTCTGTTAGGAGCTTTTCTTGCTTTTGAGTTTGTCTAGTTTGACCTTTATTATATGTAGCTTGTTCTCTGCTTGGTTCAGTGAAGTAGCATCATTTTTTTGCTGCCTCTATTCAACCCCAGCAAGATAAGACTGAGGGATGGAGAATTGTTGAATTAATTATGTAAAGTAGCTGCATTGCACCAGTGCTAACTTTAAATGTGATCTTTAAGCTACTTAGTTAAATTTAAAAGGCAAATTTCCTGGAAACATTATTATTATTATTGTTACTGTTATGATGATGATGATGATGATGAAACAATATGTACATATACATATATATTTATTTTTTTTAAGCTGACTTCAAAAAATATCCAGTGCATGAGGACGTTACTCAACTTGGCCCACTGCCATGGAGCTGTTCTTGGTACATCGTGGCAGCTTGTCCTGGCTACTCTTCAGGTGCGGTAAAAGCTTTGATTTTTCATGGCACTTTGAGTTGCCTTCAGTACCTACTGTAGCATCCCTTTTGAGATCTGTTGGGCCGACTGGCTGCCTATCTCAGACAGTGTTAAGTTCCCTCTCCCTTCTTTAAAGAGGTTTTCATGGAATACCTGAGACCTAAATATTTCTGTGTAAATAAATCTAAAATAATGTGCTTAAATATTTCTGTCACTTTATAGAAATCTATGTTGGAAAATCATCCTTTTGTATTTCAGCATCTTGTGTGGATTCTGGGATTGAAGCCAGGTGTTGGGGGTGCCTTAAAGCCTGGAAGAGCTGTAGAAGGGCCCAGTACAGTAAGCACGATTGTTTGTTCTGTACCCGAATGATTATGCAGTGTTTTCTGTTGCAATCTATAAGACAAATTTCTGTTTCTTTTTAAGGTTCTGACTACAGCAGTTATGACTGATCTGCCAGTTATATCCAACATACTTTCAAGGCTGTTTGAAAGCTCACAGTAAGAGACCTCATCTTGTATTTGAACTAATGTGTATGTATCAAACTTAGCAACGCTTTGATAGCTGTTATTTTTCAGGTATCTTGATGATGTGTCCTTACATCACTTAATAAATGCCCTTTGCTCCTTGTCCCTGGAAGCCATGGATATGGCCTATGGAAACAATAAGGTAGAAAAAGACTTTTCTGTTTTCCTTTTAGATTTTTTTTTTTTTTTTTTTTTTTTGGTGAGGCAAACAGAAGATTTGTCTATTTGTTAAAGCCAACTGCTTCTGATAATAAGCCAGTATTATATTTGATACTCTGGACTATAAAATAAACTAAGAACCAGAAAATGCCTTGTTTATAATGGTTTATACAGTTGCTAAATCCTCTGAGCATTTTCATTGTATTCTGGGTTTGATTTTTGTTAACTAAGGAATGCCATGTGTTTCCACTAACCAGATTAGAGAGACATAAAATTTGAATAAGCTGTTTTAAATTCAGAGAGTATTTGGAATGGCACAGTACATTCTCTCAGGTGCTGATTTTTTGCCCCCCCCCCCTTTTTTTTTTTAATAATACACTTCAAAAATAAGCATGATAATTTTGATATTAAACAAGCCTGATAATTCTCACTTACTCGAGAAAATGATAGAATAAGTGAGAGATTTTAATAATAAAGAGAACAGCAAATTGGAGTAAATTGCAACAGTGAAGAGAAGAATACTTACAGTACAGCAGTAACTTTGAATATGTGCCCCTGCGCCATGTGCTCTGGGTGTCCCTGCTTGAGCAGGGCGGGGTGGACTAAGTGATCTCTAGGGGTCCCTTCCAACCTCAGCCACTATGGGATTCTTTATTATTATTATTATTATTATTATTATTATTATTGTTTTCCTTTTTACAAGTCTGTTGTAAATACTTGTGTATGAGTTTGATAAATGGAATTTTTCATATTCCTGCGAGACCTTTCTGATAAAGCAAAAGGGCACCCTTAATGAAGTAATATATAATGTTCATTTACGTGTACTTTCTGACTCTAAAAGTCACGGTGGCAAACAAATCTATTTTGCTAGTAAAGTGCGGTATGCATTGCTTCATCTTAACAGTTTTATAAAAATGACACTTTGGAAGGGAATATTAGGACCTCTGAGTCCTTGCTCAAACTAGGAGAAAACTAGGTGAGAATTCTGAAAAGAGTAGTCTGAAAGGCCTATTCCTCCTGGTATTCTGTTGCTACCCCCTTGTGGCTTCTCCTGCAGAATTGCAGCTGCTGTGGAAGCCTCCTGGTCCTGCTACTTGTGCAGGAAAAAACTGTCAGAGCAGTCCCTGAAACTCAGGAGCACTCCCAGGCAGGCAGGCTGCAGTATAATGTAGAGGAAGGCTCTAACGTGACTGCAGCTCACTCAGAACCGTGTGGTCACCTCCCCTTTCACGCAGGAGCCGTCGCTTTTTGCTGTTGCTAAATTACTGGAGACGGGACTCGTTAACATGCACAGGATTGAGATTCTGTGGAGACCTCTGACCGGCCACCTTCTGGAGGTAACTGCTTAGTCATAACAGAAGCTCATTTGTGATAGTGACGTTCTCATGGAAATGCATTTCCACAAGTATTAAACGAAACAAAAAATATAAACCCTATTTAGATGTTTTATGTAGTTTGCTTGTACAATTGAATACATCACTGCTTGAATTTAAAGGTGCTTTTAAATATTTAAATCCCAGTATTTTATAGATCCTGCTAGCTTTCTCTTGACAATACTGTCTAGCAGCGTTAGACCATCTCTAGAAGTCCCTTCCAACCTCAGCCATCCTGTGCGATTCTTTTTTAATATGGAGCAGGAGAAATGAGTAATTCGGAAAAGTAGCTGTTTCTTGTCTGCATTATTTTGTTTGTTGTTTTGCTTTAACATGAAGCTAGAAATTGAGCTAACGTTAAAATGAGCCTCCTTCTCAGTTTGGCTAGTGGCTGAGAAGGAGACCATGCAGTATGGCAAACCACCTGCCTTCATTATGGCCCTGCCTCAGGCCTTGAGAGGGTCTGAATTCTGGCATCACCTAAGCTAGGGCTGGAAGGGCAGGTGGAAAGAATCGTTTCGAGGTCAATGGGATTGTAGGCCTTTTTAATCTACTTTGACAGACATATGTCAGGTTTGGCAGTACAGCTGATAGTCCGTTTGTGTATGTGGAATGGATTTGTGCATTATTTTTGTTTCGCTGTTCTGCAAAAAGCAAATAGCAAAACCATTAGGTTGTGGTGATGAGAATGCAAAGAACAAAAAGAAACAAAACCCTTAACATTTGAAACTTAAGCACATATTCAGTGTTCACTATTATTTTGTCAGGCTTTTGAAATAATGATTTGTAAGCCTTGTTTCACATTCACCATGTAGTTACTTTTTCCTATTTGAACATATAGAAGAACTCATGCTTAGACTGTGGTTAATATCTTGGTTCCATGCTTGATATGTTAAACTGAATGTGAAAGGTTGAAACTTAAGGATTTTACAGTATCATAAGGCCAAATTAACCTGAAGAGTTTCAGGCATTTCTTAGATTTTTTTTCTTTTGTACTTCTTAATACATTATGAGCGAACTAGCAATTAGTATATTGACATTGGAGAATGTTTATAATTGAACTACTGTGATTTTCATTTTGCTTCCTTCTGTCTTTCACTGCTTCCTATTGCTTCCTTATTCAGAAGGTATGTCTGTCCAAAAGACAACTTTTCTTTTTGACTGTCAAACTTAATGTTTATAATTTAGAGAATTGCCATATTTTTTGTATTATTGTATAATATTATAGTTGTTTGTAAAAGTTTGCTATAACTGATATATCCACTTTTTTCTATGTTAAATTTATTCAAATTTTGATTAAATAGAAATGGCCTTAACACAAAATACTGCTTTCTTTTCAGGTCTGTCAGCATCCAAACTCCAGAATGAGAGAATGGGGAGCAGAAGCTTTAACTTCTCTCATTAAAGCAGGACTGACATTCAGCCACGATCCACCTTTATCACAAAATCAGGTATAGTAAGTTTATGAAGAGCTGCTTTCCTTTTCTGGAACTTACAAAACATGAATATGAAATCAAAATCTTTCCTAGGGGAAGTGTTCCACAGTTCAGTGAGTATGTGCTACCATAGAGTTTGTTATGAGTTATGTTACCATCGACTTTATAAAGCCCAGAGCTGTGTGACATTCACATGTAGAGAATGAGCTCATGCCCTCCACTGAACTCCTCCACTTTCTTTTTTGCAAGTGCCTAAAAACAAATGATGTTGTTTTCACATTTTGCCCATTCATTAAATGAAGTTGTGAATAACCCTCATGAGTGCAAAACAGTTTCAGAATGTTCAGCAGCAAATATATGATCTAGTGGCTGGCAAAAAATACATTTTCTTACCTAGTAAATTGCAGCTAATCAGTCTATTTTTAATAAGCATCCCAGTGTTCTTGCTGAGTTTCACTGGGTGTCGTTTCCAAGGTGTGTTCAGTAGGACTCTTAGTCCAGCCCTGCTGGGTCGGCATAAAGTCACATCCTGGTTTTATACAGCTGGGCCCCCTGCTGCAGCTGGCAGTTAGCTGGGCCCTCCCAGAAAGACCTGGGTAACAGGTGGAAAAATAATATGTGTTTTCTGCTGAGATCCTTTCTAAACAGTTTTTTTTAGAAGGTCCAGTCTGCCACTGAATTCCAGTTTTTCAGGTAATTTTAAAAACCTCGTAAGAATCTTTGGTTAGTACTCTGTGGTTTTATGTACTATATATAAAAATAATTAAAGATCTTTTAGAGCATATTCTAAAGCTAAAAATTATTGTTTACTTTTAGAGGCTGCAGCTACTTTTATTAAATCCCCTGAAGGAGCTGTCAAACATTAGTCACCCAGATATCAGGATTAAGCAGCTGGAGTGCGTGCTACAGATCTTGCAAAGTCAGGGTGACAGCCTGGGACCCGGTTGGCCGCTGGTGCTTGGAGTCATGGGGGCAATCCGAAGTGATCAGGGGTAAGTGATGGGAAAAAAAAAATAAAACAGTGAAGATAACAGCAGAAAGAATTCTGCTTTTACTTTTTTTTACATAACTACTCTGTTAATAGACATATTTTTTTATTGTCATTTTTAGCTTATGAACAGTTTTACTCAACAGAAAACTAGTTTGGGTATTTATTCCTGTAGCACTTTTTTTTGTTTGTTTGTTTTTTGTGGGTTTTTTTTTTTTTTTTTAAATGAGCTGGCCTTTCAGAAAACTGAGGTATTGCATCATTCTACCTTCTCCCTTGGCCAGCATGCAGCGTACACTGAGGAGTGCCTCTTTTGCCAGTTCTGGTTCTCAATCATCTCGTGAACACCTCTCTCATGCCACCAAAGAAATCTGCCGATTTAGCTGTTTCTTTTTCTCTCAAACATGTTGTCTTGCTTGAAGTTGTGATCACAAGATATAGGCACTATTGCCATGTTTTAAGCTTACTGATCATTAGACTTCATTTCCAAGTGTTTCCTTCTGGTCAGGCAGCATCCTGACTTCCAGGGAACAGATTAATTTCTCTTTCTCTTGCGAGGCTGCTATAAATACAGCAGATGCTGTTTGAAGCACCAGTGCAACTTCAGTCCTGTCTTGATTGCACCATACTAGCCTGCCAAGCAAAGAGAATTCTTCCCTTGAAGAATTTCTTTTCCTTGGGATATCCCTGTCTCTTTCAAAATTGATGAATAAAGCTCTAACTGATCTAAAAGGTTTCTAGAGCTAAGGTTAGATTTCTTGCATTTGTATTTCCTCTTTGGTTGTCCATTCACGGCATTAAGAGCAACCCAATGTTTTGAAGAGCTGTCTTGCAGTTGCCATTTGGGTGAGGAGCTTTGCAGCCTTCCTCCCAAAGCACCGCGTATCCCAAGGAGCTTAACTGGGAAATGAGTTGGGTTTAGAGTTTGTTCCAGTGGCCTCCTATTTAAAGATGAAAAGGGAACTTGTAGATGTGTTTCACATAATAAACTCATGTAATGAAAAAGAGGGAAGGCAGCGTCTGAGCGCTACCTCCTTGAATCCGTTGTTCTTCAGCAGTCGGATGGGGGTCTGTCTGTAGTCCACGTTTAATAGAGGGCAATTAGCTCACTGTTGTTGTCCACCTGAAGATTCTTGGGCATTCTCCTCACTTCCATCTTGTGTTGCCTGTTGCAATCCAGTAGAAACGGAGACACAGTACAGACCTGCTGGGGACTTCTTATTTTGGATTACACAGAAAGAAAAAGTGGTTCTTTAATATTCTGAAGTATATAACTCACACCTGTGTTCTGGATTTTTTTCCTCGAATATATCAGAATATATTCCTGGAGTATATTCTGAAGGACACAAGGCTTCTATATTACAAACTTTTTTTTTTTTGGTTGAATATTAGACATTTTCTTAATTCTGTAGTGAATTTTAATGTAGTTGCAACATTTTGCCTCCCTTATTTTGTGTTATCTGCACTCCACTACACATTTTTCGTTTCTGCATTTCTTCTCTTGCTAAGTAAGTTTTTGGTGATAGATGATCAGCCTGCTTGTGAGAGCTTCTCTCGTAAATCTTTTCTCCACTGTAGTGTTATTCTGTATTTGAATCCAATTCTGAAATTGAAATATTTATTGAAGCTATAGCTAGAGGCAGAGTTTTTTCAAAACACTTTGTCTAATGTAGTACTGTATTGAAGCAACTAGGGTCATGTATACAAGCAGCCATTAAGTTGGCACTCATTTTTGCTAAAAAGTAAAAAGAAATTTCTTTTACCTTTCCATCTGGTTGGCACACTTGGAAGCAATTTTGTAACATCTGAAACCAGAAATTGTTCAGAATGGCTTATTCTTTGGAAGTTTATAACGCTTAAACTTAAGCCTTGTTTTGCCTAATATGGCTTTTTTAGAGTGTCTTAGCTCACACCTTCAAATCAACAAGTACAAGAAATTCAGAACAGAGAAACAGACTTTTTAATGCTTTAGCTATAAAGAAACTAGATGAAGTCTGTTGGAGGATCTTCAGTAGTTAATATGACTAAAATACTATATCAGAATTTGAAACTTCAGCTTAATGTCAGATCACACACACAAAAAATCATAAGTGAAAAGTATTTCAAATTTATCGTGAAAAACTTTAAAAGGATTTTTTTTTTCTTTTCCAATAATGGTAACTCCTGAGGTATTGTAATCAAAAAGTTTCTGTGCTCTTGAAGAAATTTGAAATGAGTATGTGTGTGTGTTGTGTTTGTTTTTGTTTTGTTTTCTTAAGAGAGTCCTTAATACGGACTGCATTCCAGTGTCTTCAGTTGGTTGTGACAGACTTTCTTCCAACAATGCCATGTACTTGTCTACAGATAGTTGTTGAAGTTGCAGGAAGCTTTGGACTTCACAATCAAGAGCTAAATATTAGCTTAACTTCAATTGGTTTGTTGGTGAGTTTTATATTAACCTACAGTGATGCTGCTTCTGACTTTCATTTTCTTATTTTTTTAATGCAAATTAATTTCTAGTCTGTTCTACAAATGAAAGACAAAACCCATATTCTGAATTATTACACAACTCCCATGCAGTCATTTTGAATCATATCAAAACCGGGCAGTTTAATGCTGTATAACACCATGTTTATGTAAAACAAACTGCACCGTGTTGCAAACATGTTCACCAATAAAAAATTCCAATTTTTTCCCCTTTTTAGTAGTTCATTTATCACAGAATCACAGAATATCCAAGGTTGGAAGGGACCTCTAGAGATCATCTAACCCAACCTTCCTGCTCAAGCAGGCACACCTAGAGCAAATGTATAATGATGTACTAAAAGTTACAGCTAAGAAATATGCTTTCTGTGTCTTGCAGTATTTACATGCTGATCTTCTTTTATCAGTGTATTTGATGTACTTAGCAAAATAGTCCTAAGCATAAAAATCCGAGGTGTTTAATTATCATTAAGAATATTAGAATATCCTTGTTTTCTAACAATATGTTTTATTCATCTTGTAGTGGAATATTTCGGATTATTTTTTCCAAAGAGGTGAAATAATTGAAAAGGAGCTAAACAAAGAGGAGGCAGTTTTGCAGAAGCAGGCGGAAGAAAAGGGGGTGCTGCTGAACAGACCGTTCCACCCCGCGCCGCCCTTCGACTGCCTGTGGCTGTGTCTCTATGCCAAGCTCGGGGAGCTCTGCGTGGACCCGCGCCCCGCCGTCAGGAAGAGCGCCGGGCAGACCTTGTTTTCCACCATTGCGGCACACGGCACTTTGCTGCAGCACTCCACGTGGCACACGGTCATATGGAAGGTACAGCTGAAGGGCTGCAGGGCTGTGTTGGTGTTCTAAAACAGCACGAGCTTGAAGTGTTGCTAGAGATGGCGTATGGAAACAGAGTTGCCTCTCTGGCTCCTTTATTTTTAATAGCACTTTCCTTTGGCTCCTAAAGAGCATCCCAAAGCCTCTTGGGAAACTTCGTTCTTGTGCCTTGGTCATTTTTTTCTTATGCCAATGTAGTATAAGAGGGTGCTCCTTTCCTGCACAGATAAATTACTCCTTCATTTGTGTGAAAATTTGGTGACATTAGAGGGTTGTGTGGTTGGGTTTATTGGATCTGTCAAATGTCCTTTTCTGGATCATGGTCATATTAATGGTGCCAGCGGAGAAATCAGGCTGTAGCTGCATCAGCTGTTGTGCCTGAGCAGCATGTGAGGTCCATAGATGTTGGCCTTTCATCAGTACTACCCCTACTCTCCAGACTTCTGGCCATGCTGTTTCTCAACCTTCTTAGGTGAGCAGCTATGTAACACCTGGCTAATCATTTGGCTGATGGTTCCTCTTTGCTGTAGATGAGGCTATTCAGAATAAGGGAACTCTCCAGGTTCCACAATGGTGTAAAGGATAATAGAAAATAATTTTCTTAATTCCTCTTTATTTTAGCATGAACATGAATATCTTATTTCAAGAGTTGCTTTTCCCCCTCCTTTTCTGACCATTACAGGTTTTATTTCACCTGTTGGATAGGGTTCGAGAATCTTCTACCACAGCTGACAAAGAGAAGATTGAATCAGGAGGAGGCAACATCCTCATCCATCATTCCAGGGATACAGCTGAGAAACAGTGGGCTGAGACATGGGTATTAACCCTTGCTGGAGTTGCAAGAATATTTAACACCAGGAGATACTTACTGCAGCCTTTAGGTAAAACTATTGAAAGATACAATAGTGTCCCTTCGGATCTGTATATTTTTTTCCGTTCGAGTACTGGGGGTGCGTTCTGTTGCATCTCACCTCAAATGAGATGAAAATCGTGTTCTTGATACATGTTCCTTAGCCCCAGGTTTGAAGTATCAGATTCATCTTCTATACCATTTTAGCTGAGAATAAATGTCCCTGTTCACAGCTCTATGTACCAGATAATTTTTGTTTATCATAGACTGGTAGCAATAATGATCAAAACATCAGAAAATTTTCCAGAATCTATTTTAAGGTTATAGAATATGTGCCTAGAATAGTGACAGTAAAATTAGTAGAGTAAAAAAAAAAAAAATCAAAACTCTGGACTTTTCTCAAATGGAAGAAAGGGAATTTCTTAAAGAAAAAGGGAGACTCTTTAGTCCATGGAAGTTGTTATGGTTATGCTCTTTCAAGTGTGGTGTTCTTTGTTTTTGTTTTCCCCTCATACCCCATTTAAGCCCTGTGTCAGTCTTAACTGCAGCCAACAGCTTTCTCTGTTGTTGTTGTCCCTTCCCCAGCTAGAGGCCACTTGAGTGAGCTTACCTCTGCCTTAAATTTTCTCTCCTCTTTTGAGTCTTTATTTTCTCTTGGTACTGTTACTTCTTTCTCTTCATTTTTTTTTCAATTTTCTGTATTTTGTTTTCTCTTTCTCATAAAAAAAAAATTAGGTTATTTATCAAGATATTGTTATTATTTATTGCTAGGTACAGTTGAACAATGTAAATGTACAATACGATATCACTTTGAGAGAGTTTTGCATAGAATAACTTTTTTGCTTCAGTTTAGACTTATCAGAGATGCTCTGATACATTTTTAAAACAACCTGTGTCTTCACTGTGTCATAGTATGTGTCTAATGTATGCATAACTAAAAATAAGGTATGTTTTACTTTTTAATATCATGATCTTTGGCTATTAGTGCTTATAGATACCAACATAATAACAGCTGTGAAGATTATCGGTTATCTCAAGAAAAGTAATGGATTTGAGAGTATGCTAAACTTGAGATAAAACTGAATAATAAAACATTGCAGGGAAGAAGTAATTATTGAAAACTGGTAATTAGCGGCAAAGAAAATTTAGGGCTAAATTTAATGAAAATTGTAAATCATCTGAAAATGATGAAAATCTTATACTCCAAAATGAAATCTTACTCTAGAGTATAATTTGCATAACATTTTAAAATCAGTTCCTTGTAAATTGCTTGATTATAGACTTGTGTCTGTATTTCTTATATGTGCTTAACTCTTGCTAAAATGAACAGACATTTGCTTTGCGGAAAAAAAATCTGTTCAAGATTTCAGAATAAAGAAAACTTAATTCTCCTAGTGGTATGTGATGCCTAGATAGAAAATTTTGGTATAAGGAGTGATCTATTTGATCTTCATATTTGTGTATTTGCCTATTGCATTCCTTCTCTTGGGTTACAGTTGAAGTAATAGACTCTGAAGGCCAGTGAAACCATCACCTGACCTCAGGATATTTCCCTGAATGAAAAGCAACAGCCTTTCAGAGAGACAAAGAAAAAAAAAAACAAGCCTCCCCAAGTTGATTTTTGTTCCCTTTCTTTTTTTTTAATAGGAGACTTTTCCCAAGCCTGGGATGTTCTTCTTGATCATATCCAATCAGCAGCACTCAGCAAAAATAACGAGGTCTCCTTGGCTGCTCTGAAAAGCTTCCAGGAAATCTTGCAGATTGTTTCTCCCGCCCGGGAGTCGGAGAAGCCGGACACGCCGCCCGTGATCAACGTTTCTGTGCCTGTGGTTGTGGGGACAACAACTGCCACTAGTCTTGGCAGATCCTTTATGAGAACTGACTCCATAGGAGAAAGAATAGGAAAATATAATGGATCTGAGCCACCTATAATCACAGATGAAATTGAAGATTTGAATCTTTGGTGGGCAGCCTGGAACAGCTGGTATAGGATTGGCTCAGAAAGTACAAAGCCACCAATTACTTGTGATAAATTGACTTTCATTCCCAGTCAGCCTTTTCTCACAGCTTTAATTCAGATCTTCCCAGCCCTTTACCAACACATCAAAACTGGTTTCAGCATGGATGATCTCCAGAAACTGGGCCTCATTTTGCATGGTGCTGTTTCAGTTCCCATCAGCTCTGATGCTTCTCCTTTCATCCTTCCATCCTACACCGAAGCCGTGCTGACGAGTTTACAGGAAGCAGTGCTGACAGCCTTAGATGTTTTACAAAAGGTAATAACGTGATTTCAAATGCGTGGTGAAGGGTGAACCATGCTGGGGATCAGGTCTTCTGCTTGGAACTGCAGCGTTGTGACTTAAGCATTAATTGTTTAATTAATTATGATTGCACCAAATATCTTAGAGCAGTTGGAACTGCATTCCTGATGCAACCGCCCAGAGCTGCTCTACCTAAAAGTGAATAGTGCAGTCCTTATCAAAGGCACTTTTGCTGGACTGAAGAAATACCTGAAACGTTTTTATTGTTTACTTGCCTTAAAGCATTGTGTTTTTATGTGAATCTGAAAGTGGAGGTAGGGCAAGATTACCCCTAAAATTGTTCCTTACGTTGCCCAACTCATGCCATAAACGAAACGAGGAAGAATCTTGATGTTGAGACCTTGATATTCATGAAAAACAAAAAAATCTGAAAAGACCTTGGGTAAACCAGTTTCTTACCTCTCAGTAATGAGTGGCTGAAGGACAATGCAGCATCTTACCATAAGAATTCTTACTACATTCTTACTTACCTTGTCCACAAAGACAAGTCCACAAACCACCGCTTCATACAGCGGAGTCAGAAAACAGAAATTAGAGTGACCTGTGACTGGGCAGTAAAATATATAGGGAGTGTTCTTCTGAAATTATGAAGCATCTCTTTGCAGTAGTGATTCTTTCAAAAAGCATTATTTATGCAAAAGAAATAGTGATATCATATATTTAGTTTAAGTGTTGCTTAAAAGAAAGTATTTGGGAAATGCCAGAATTAAAACCACCCATATAACCTGACTTCATCCTCTTAGGGCTTTCACGTATTTTTCTTAGCTGTGCAGTCATCACTGTGCAGTCCCTTTTCCCTTCCCTTGTTCAGCCAGGATGCTGCCTCACTCAGTTCCCAGCACACGTGATGCCTATTGAATAAGCAGCAATTCAGTATCTTGTTTTCTCTGTGCTTAGCATGGGTTGGCTTGGCCCCAGCAAGGCAGAATCATCACCTTGCCATCACTGCTGTAGTTTGCCTGTTCAGCAGATATTCCTAAGTGCCCTTTGAGAACAGAGCTCAAAATAGTGTAGAATAAAAGCTGGTATCAACTCTCTGTTTTGAAAGTGGGAATATAAATAATACAGAGTTTTAAGAGCAGTCATATTTGCTAAATTTTAGTCCTTTTCTAGTGTCTTGAGGCCCTTTCCTGCAGGCCAGTGCTGTCTAGGTCCTGCTCTGCCCTCCTTACCTTCTTTATTTCTGCCCTGGTTTCCTCACTTAATCCCTCAATTTTCTGTGCTGCTTTTCTAGTTATTTTGTCCAGATCTTTTCAGCTCCCAAAGCCTCCTGTAGGTATTAGCACTTTTCTGAAAGTGTTCTCTCTAGTCTTCTTCTTATCAAGGTCTTAAAACTATTTTAGTTGAAGTTTCCTTAAAATAAAACACAAATTAAAAAACAGATGTGTCCACACACAGTCTGAATTGGTAATATGGTACTCTGAAAATGGGGACTTAAAATTGGATGTCTCAGGTACTCTAAGCTTAGGTAATTTTTCCTGCTGCACTATAGTTATATTACTTGCACAGCAACACTAACGTTATTTAAAAAATAAATTAAAATGGGTTTTGGTCTTGGTCAGTCCTGTGAAATGAGATGGTCTTTCCTCTAGGCCATGTAACACATGGGAATTCACACGGCAAGGCAGCCAGGCCAGGCTCACGGGCAGCAAGGCCATCTGTGCATTAGTGTGGCTGGACACCACAGTGTCTTTTTCCTCTGTTTAAATAAATGAGCAATCCAAGGTGTACACCGAGAAGCTACTCTGATAGTTAAAGGTTATGGTAATATTTGCCTGTTCTTTTAAGCAAAATGTTCATTACATGTTTGCATATGGATTCAGATTAAGTTTCCATGTTTGCTGTAATAGGAAGGATTGGGTCAATTCTGATTTTCTAAGAAATTCTGAACAACTTTGCAATTAGAGCATGAAAAAAAAATTAAAGAGGAAGCCTGACTGTTTTAATTAAGACATTTTATGGTGTGGTTGTCTGCACCAGCAAAGTGCTCTATAACTAATCAATATGAAACCAGAAGAGAACTTTTTCTCTCTTCCTGGACTTCTGTATCGAGCCTCTTTTAGACCTTTTGGCTTGTTCTTTGCTTTCTTCATATTCCTCATTAGAACTTCGCATCTTTGAAGGCTTTTACTACTGTAGCCTTTTCGTGCCTGTAAGTGGGGTGCAGGTAACCTTGAATCCTGCCCCTTGGAGCGGGATGGGTGCGAGCGCCAGCTCCACGCTGCACTTGCACCCCAGAGGGACAGTGAAGGCTTGGCCACTAGCGGCTGTACAAAAAACACTTGTTCATGATTGCTGTTGTTGTAATAGTTGTGAGATAGATCTGGACTATTGAAGAAATTACTCCTGGAATGCTTTCTAGGGCACATTTCTAAAACTACAGTCCCAGGACCATTTTTTTGTTTTACAACGAACAACAATTTACAGAATATATTGTTTATGTTGCTTTATATATCTTGCTTTATAGCTGTCTCTTTATTTAAGGATATAAACTCATGCACTTAATGCAATAGCTAGTGTCTGTTTTGAACACACTCAGTCACACGCTATGCTGGGCTGCTCTTGAGGCTCTCTGTGTGCGTAGGGAAATAATTACCCTGTGTAAGTTGTGCCACTGATCTTCAATAATGAAATAGAGAAGTACAGATAATGGCAAATATATTTTAAAATTTTACCATTAGAAATGCTGAGAGTCATCTGTAGGTGCTGTCAAGGTATTCTTAAACATCTGCTTAAGTAAGTTACTTTTGTGTGTGAGGAATAAAAGGGGTGTGTGGAGTTTCTTGTAATCCATGTGTCCGTGGAATCTTTTTTATTATTACTTTTTCTGTTTTCTATATGTAATTTTGCATTAAAAGAGGAGTTTTTGGCTAAAGTCCTGGCAAAGCCTCCTGTTTTTTTAGGAACAGGAGTGTTCCACTGCCTCCATAATGTTGGCTACGGTTGCTGAGCGTTGGGCTCATACCAGGCCAAAACCCCACACAGTCGGTATTGCAGAAAGCTGAGGGAAAGCGGAAAGGCCTTTAAGGATTCAGAGAACACCCTGCCACAGGCTGTAGCTTGCAGGTTGCTCTTCGGTGCCCCTGCTGCCCCTCGGGGCTGGGGTCTCGGGTTCTTTGGTGGCCTCTCTGCTGTCGTAGCTCGTGTGACACAGCCCGGCGCGCGACCTGCGCTCCGTGTTTTCGCACCGTGGCTGTGTTGGGCTGCAACAGGTCGTGGATGACCTTCCATTAGAAGATTTCAGTTTCTCCTCAGAGAAAAGTGACTGCACAAGCTCAAGGGTTTTATTTGTGGAGCAGCAGGTTTTTTTGGTTTTGTAGCTCTGAGAAGAAGGATTTTGGGAAGAAAAGCAAAGCATTTAGTCTGAAAGAAAATAACTGGAATAACTTCATAGGATCATTTTATCTGACTCTGAAAATAAATGTTCTTGTTTTGCCTAGGGATTTGAATTGCAGCCGGAAATCATTAGTTCATGACAGCAGGATATGCCCTTGGCATCTTCAAAGTACACCCCTCCTAAAATGTTTTCCATCCTAAATCAAGATGGAGCTTCAGCTAAGCTGAAGCCATATCATTCTCATTTGACTTATGTTTCTCTCTGTAAGATAATTTGGACTACATATAAAAACCCTCTGTGGATTAGTTCTGAGATGTAAATATTTCTTGAAATAGAATTTAAAAGATTATGTGACTGAGATCAACAGACAAGACATGTAAGGCAACTTGTATCCTGCTGTCATGTTACCACAGAGAAAACATACATATTCTGTTAGTCCAAATGAGATACCTGTAATTGCTGTACTACATATGGCTGGTATCTTGCAGCATCATTTGGTGTAATGAAATAACAAAAATCTTTTTTTTTTCCTTCAAACTGTTAAAAATGTACACGTTGTTTTATAGAGCATGTTCTTGCATAGTCCAGTTTCTGCAGGGTAACACAGTACTCAAATATATGCAGTTATTTTATTTTCATATGGATTGTGTTCTTGCAGCTTTGGAATTAGGCTGGCATAGCAAAATCTAGTGCGAGCTAAAAAACAATAGATTTCTTAGTTAGCAAAGACAGGTAAGAGATTGATAACCTGTAATTTTTTTATAACATTCCTTTTTGTGATGCTGGGAATTATTCTTTAGAAGTATTGAGGCAAGTTCTTCAAAGGTGGAGCTCAAGAGATGAATTAACCCCTCTTCTTGTTGTTTTGGTAATAGGCCATATGCGTGGGCTCAGAAAATATGCAGATCATGTATCCTGCAATCTTTGATCAGCTTCTGGCATTCGTAGAGTTTTCCTGTAAGCCCCCACAGTATGGACAGCTGGAAACCAAACACATCGCAAATGCAAAGTATAATCAGGTAATTCCTAATAAATCTCCTTCCTTTCATTTGGCTGCTGAACACAATTCAGCATTGCAGAGAGGTTGCTTAGGAAAATACGTTTATCCACATATAAAAGCTTGGCTGTGTGTGTTGAGTTTGTTTTATTTTTTCTTACCCTCTTCTGTTCCTTTTTAAATTCTACCTTCCTTTACTTTTTGTATTCCTCCCTATAGGAAAAGTCTTGCATGGACACTACACCTATTCACTATATCTGAATTTACCCCATGAATTCATTTAAAATAACTTGTACTCTATTTGATAACAAATGTAATAGAAAGGCATGATCATTTTGAATGGAGATGATGCCTTCAAGCTGCCAATTTTGGTATTGCACGTGCTGTAGAGAAGTGGAACATGTTCCATAGTTCTTTAAATCTACCTACTCAGCCCTTCACTAAGCATGACAATCTGAATCAGTGTAATCTAAGAGGTAAATGTTATGTATGTATTAATTCTTCTTATTCTGTTTGTCCTGCAACACATGGAATCACACTAGATACAACTATTTGCACCGGTGAGTTAAATTTCCTTAAAGATTGTCCTAAGTAGTTGTCTTGCATAGATTGCAACATTTCTCCCACTTAAATGTACTTTATTGTACAGTACATTGGCAAAGTCAGACTACCTTTTTTAAATTTTGTTGCTTGGACTATATTCTTAGCAAACCTTGCATGCAATAAATGGAGAGATCGATTCAAAATACACATTTTTTTTTATTCCTTAATTAGTACATCTTAATATGCAGGGCACTAATTGATTATTTTTTTTCCTAGGCGGAATGGGTTGCATTGAATTATGTACCATTTGCAGAGAGATCATTGGAAGTTGTTGTTGACTTGTATCAAAAGACTGCCTGCCATAAAGCTGTGGTAAATGAGAAAGTTCTTCAGAACATAATCAAGGTAAAGTTTTTGACATGCCTTTTTATGAAAATGAGGAGGGGAATTTTTTTTCTGCGGATGTTATTGATGAGGCTGTACATTTGGGCCTTTAGCTGGATCGTACAAGAATGTCAGCACGAGTATTTCGAAGTTAAGACCGAATTTAAAAGTTGTATTAAGCCCTGAAATTGCAACTTTAGATTTTGAGTCTTATGCACCTGTATCTGAAAAGCGGGCCTCTTGGTTTGACCCTGTAAAGATGCCTCCGAAGACCAGACTCTGACTTCTCAAAACCAGCTGCCTGCTGAGGTGTGAGGCGGGGTGTGTGTGTGTGTGTGTGTGTGTGTGTGTGTGTGTGCGCGCGCGCGCATGCGTGTGCACGCTCTGGGTGTTGGTGTGTGCTGAATGCTCTTTTGTGTGGTAGCTGTAGCTGTGGAATTTTGTGGGAGCAGAAGTGGGATTTTAAGATGGAGTCACCAAACTGGCAGCTTCTTTTGACCATGTTTCCATTTTAGGAAGTGATTTTGGTAAATAATCAAAGTAGTTTAAAAAAAAATAAATAAATTTAAAAAAAAAAAAAAAAACCTATGCAAACAGTGTGTGTGCTCCATGTTTTATCATTAATGAGTTTCATCTAGAGATACTAAAGCTGTGTAACAGGTTTTTAAAGATTTTGTTGTCTTTATTTGCTGTATGTTTAAGTTGTACTGTACATTTAATGTTCAAAATTCCACTATTCCAATTTTTTTTTATACTTGTGTATGTAATGTTGTTTTACATTCAACACTGACTGACTGAATGCCTTACAATGACGCTTGCAATTCAACTTTTTGCATTCTACAAAATGTTCAATTTCAGTTTGGCTTTTTTTTTAATTTTCTTTTCTTTGGGGTGGCTTCCTAGGAAGCAAGCTAAATTCTCCAGAGTTTACTCATGGTAATGAACTGTCTGCAGTCTGTTAGATGCTATGACAGCCTGTTTGTCAGGTTAATAAAAATGATAGATGGTAACATACAACAAGAATATTAGCAGGCAGTTTCCAATATAATTAGTAATGAATTGACTGGCTCCTAACTTTGTGTTTGGCGACAGATCTATGCTTTAGCCAGAAAGCATACAAATAGTCTTTATATTTTAAAAAGAGGTAAGATAGGGATATGTACTGTTATCCATGAAAATACTCACCGAGATGTACTGTGCAGATCTGTGGTAGATTTCTCGAAGCAACTATAAATCTTGTTTGAACTTTCTTTTGCAGACATTGAGAATACCTCTTAGTCTGAAATATTCTTGTCCCTCTGAAAGCACGTGGAAACTGGCAGTGTCTTCTCTTCTCAAAGTTCTCTCTATTGGACTACCAGTTGCAAGACAGCACGCATCTTCAGGAAAATTTGACAGTATGTGGCCAGAACTTGCCAATACCTTTGAAGATTTTTTATTCACTAAAAGGTAAGTGTTATTTTTTTCTCTCTATTTGTCTTCTCTCTTCTTTCTTCTTTTCGTAAGCATATTCTTGAGAAATCTGGCAAACATTCTTAAGTAATTTGCCTTAACTGACGCTTTAATAGTCTTTATTTGAGGGATATTTGATTTCTGACAATGATTTTAATGAATGAATGAAAAAGGGTAACCACTTTCAACAGGAATAGCTCAGCTGAGCTCCGAGGACAAGGCATAACTTTCTAATCAGGCCGTGGAATTCTGTGTGCACTCCCAAGAACGTTTCCTGTAGAAAGCTGAATACCTCAATTTATAGTTAGACATATGGCTGTATACATACGTGCATAATCTCTCAAGAACTGATAGCTGTATGTGCAGGCATGTTGAGAAAGTCCAAAGAAAACAACTACAGTGACCAATCCTGCCTGTGAGACATGGAAGGTGTATAAAATATGGTAAAAGGTTGCACTAAAGTAGTTTTCCCTTTAGGATGAGCAAAAAATGGATTTCTATACAGCAAAGACTGTTTGGGGCAGACATTACAAGAAACTCCTTTTTTCCAAGGAAAAATTAAAAAAGATTTAAAAAAAAAAAAAAAAAAAAGTTAGGTCTTATAGAAATTTCACATTGTCAGGCATCTTCTATTCTAAGTTTCTATGAACACCTGTGGATTAAAACCTTAAAGAACAGTTTTAATTGTGCCTCAAAGGAGGATGGGGAGTATGAAAAATTGAATTCCTTTACATCCTGCCTTCCTTGTGTGTATGAATGTAGATTTCAGTAATAAACTAATCTCTGTTTTTTTAATAGGAAACAGTAAGGTGATTGTGTGCCTAAAAGGAATAGGCTTTGTTGGTGGGGGTGTGTGCACTTCTTAAACACATGGAAATTCAACAACGAAACACAGCTGTGTTTACTAACAGTCGTAGAGTAGCAGATTGCCCAAGAACACACCAAAAAAGAAACTTTAATTTAGAGATGCATCCATTTTTGAAAATGTTGCAGTATGAGTTGATTGGAAATTTAGTTATAGGATAAGTCAATGAAAAAAACCTTTCCCTTTGCATATATATATGTGTGTGTGTGTGTGTGTATATATATATATATATATATATAAATCAAAGATATTAGGTAGTGGGAGGAACTTTAAAGAGTTCATCAAGACTAGGCAAAATGCAATTTAATCATCCACTATTTGTTTTGGTGCTATTTAATTTAAAATAATCTTTGCAGTAACTTTTTTTGTTGTTTTTGGTGCTTTTACTTCTCTGCTGAGATGAGGAAATCGGCCAACAACCTGCAGTCAATATTACTGAGGTTGCAATGAAGATTTCTCAAATTACTGTAGAAGGACTAATATGTCACTTTGTGAATACGTACTAGTATTAAAAGTAAATGAATTATTCCCAAATACCTGGAAGGCAGATGAAACATCTGTTTGGCATGTTTTTAAATGGCCCAGGTTAACACTGCGAGAGTTTGGGGAATTAAGGAGGATTACCATGGTTCTTAAATGCATTTCAAGATAAACTGCTGTCATCTGCCTGACTCTTGGCCAAAAATATCATCTGTTTTCTGCATTTGCACTGAGTGTTCGATGTATTTCTTGAACATTGTCCCCAGCAGAGAAACGCCCTCTTAACGTGTTGCTCCCTGAAAACAACCCTGGTTAGTGCTAGTTTTGCCAGTGTTTGCTCCCTCTCCTCCATGGGAGAATATTCCCTCTAGACGGAGGAAACTCAGTGCAGCTGGCAATATTTAGGTTCAGGGAATTTGGAAAACACCATTTGGACATCCTAGGAGATAAAGACTTGAATTGCAGTTGAAGTGCAGTTGAATTACTGCATTATCTGGATATTTAGCACTATACAATGTGTCTAGTTGTTCCCACTGCTTGTAATTAAGAACCAAATATAGTTAGAACTGGAATTAACTCTTTTCTGTTGCCATTATCTGTGGGTTTTTTTTTTCTCCTTCCTAATTCTGCTGGAAGTAAAATGTTTGTCAAGAAAGATCTTGCTTTTCCGCCTTTACTCCTGTACACCTTTTCATATTCCATACTTCCCACTATTTAAGTTTCTCTAAGTTCCATGCTATTACCAGTCCAAGCTTTATTCAAAACTAGGTAGATATCTTCCTCTCTTACCTGATCTTCAAATCTTACTCTTCAGAGCTGACTTGACAATGCTGGTATAATTATAATTATGAATTGTATGCTCTGCAAAACTTAAAAATACCTTGTTTCAGTCAGTCCCCCTGGCAGTGATGTGCAGCACGTTTACCTCGTTTTTCCCTTGTGCATTAAAATATCCCAGTGTGAACTTGCTGGTTTTTGTATCGTCCAAGCCCCCCGCTGGCTTAGGAAGCAAAAACATCCCTAGAATAGATACAATTCTTTTTTCACGGATGCTTCCAGTTTTTAGCCAATGCTTTAAACACTATTTTTTGGTCCAATTTAGCTCATAATTCTTTAATCATTATGGTCCCTGCAGTTGTATGCATCCAGTGGAACTGAACTGGCAGCAGTCAGGCCAAGGGCTTGGGTGAAGAACAGCCCTGGGAAACCTGTAGCCCTACAGCAGTGACCCTCCCCTTGGCCTGGAATGGGATTTGAAGCCAGGAGTTGAACGAGAGGAGATGGGTGGCTGATGTCCAAAATGTGACCTGGGTGTTTAAAAAGTCCAAAGAGCATCAGAAATGGTCTCTGTAGCTTTGTGCATTGGGAAATTTAAAATACAGCAACAAGTTGATGTAAAAGAAGTGAAATTTTACTCTCAGAGAATTAACAAGTTCTGAGCAACAAGCTTCAGCTGTTACATTTTTCTTTTTTTCTTTTTGTCCTAGCAAGCTCTATCTGAGGAGTCTCAATGATCTTGATTTTTATTTTAAACCGAACTGACATTTTAAAATTAATGCATTTCATGTAACTTCATTTACACAAAATCGTCTTGAGTAAAAGACTGACTTGCTTATTATTTCATATCATACCTCTTTCCCAGAGGGTTTTATAGAAACATGTCAAGCCATTATATAAAATAAAATCCAACAAATGTGCGTGTGTATAATTTATTAGAGCAGAAGTCTGGGCTCACATGAGGGAATTAAATCAATACTTTCCAGAGAGCTGCTGGAGAGCAGGGCCTCGTTGTGCACAGCAGGTCTCGCCATGCCCGGTAACTCTTCCTTGTTTTAGAGCCTTAAAACAAGATGCTTTGAAGCCTTCCCTGGCCAGCGGGAGCAGTGGTCAGAAGCAGTGGCCCCTGTGTGCTTCATATTGGAGCCCTGCAGGAATGTCCTCACGTGGCAGGAACCTGCAGCCTGAACGGGAATTTTGTGTGGTCTGCAGCATGTGCGTCAGGTGAAATGGGGATGACCGGGCTCCTAAGTGAGGTCCTAGGACAGTCTCTCTGGCCAAAAAAAAAAAAAAAAAAAAAAAAATCATTTAATTTAAGATGTATCATCATCACATACAAATAGGCACAACAGCAGTAAGCTGTAGCACAGGCAATCGTAAATCCAGAAATTCTATCCATTCCTTACAAATGGTGGGATTTCCAAGCTGTTCCATAGCTTGGTGATGTTATATGTAGTCGTTTTGAAAGGATAAACATAAAATTGAACGAAGGAAGACAATTTACTATTTGGAATCATATTGATCTTTTATAGAACCTTCCCTCAAATTGTTGCTGTTAATATTACTGGCGATTACATCAGCTCTTATAGAATATTCTATGCAAACTAGTGTTTATGCAAGATGTGACGGAGAAGCAGAACCTGCAGTTTTCCGTGGGTTTCACAATTGTTTTGAAATTTCAAAGGAATGTGAGCAGGAGAACTCTGGCTTCTGCTCTGCATCAGGCAAAGGGGAACGGCCTGACCAGGCCGGATCAGGTCGACATCCGGACTTGCTGCGTGTCGCTTCTGCTGGAGGAGCAGATGCCAGAGGAGGAGCGCAGAGCACCTCCGCAGTGGTAGTTTCCCAGCTACTCCTCCAGGCTCGTGGTTTATGGAGCTTGGAAACTTCCTGTGCCAGAGGCTGGTGCAGGACACCCGTTGGTACTACGACACTGATTCATATTAATTGTTTATGATTTGGCCAACCATATTTTGCATCTGTATTTCTTAGAATGTAATTCTGTGATGCAGAATCATAAACACGGAACCTTGGCATTTAACTGTCTGTTGAGTATGTTGAGTAAAATACATTCTTTGCTCTCCATCTTCCACTCCCACGCCCCAACTTCTCTCTTAGTCCCCTACTTTCAGCCTCTTATTTTGGGACAGAACTGATGCATCAAATACTGCATCTAGTCTGGCTTCCTGTGGTGTGATCATCTATGGCTTATTTTAATCGAAAAGGAATCCAGGTTTGCACTCTCTGAGATCAGATGCGAGCTGAGGTTTGGAAAGGGAAGCGATGGAAGGATCCACCTCAATAGCAACTGTATGATCCAGCAAGAGCTCTTGAGCAGAATCCATGAGGTGGTTGATTGTTTTTGAAATGGGAGGTCCCTCTCTTTCCATCCCCTCTGAGGACGTCAGCTAACTTGCCAGAAGCATAATTGGGAAAAGGGAAAAAATGGTTAATTTTCTGATAGACTGGAGAGTTTGATCAACTGAACAGATGGTCTAGTAGATAGAAGGAATGACTCAGTGGATGAGAGAGAACTTGCAATTTCTGAATATATAAGACAAAGGAGATTATTAATACAGGTAGGAGAAATAATGGTGTTGATATTGTAAGTACTTAATCCAGTCCATCAGTTTTAACTCTTAAACCTTAATTATATTTCTTTTTTTTCAAACCCTTTTCTGCATCATTATTCATAAAATGTTTTATTCAAAACTGTTCGTCATTACCATATACAGTGCAAACTTGATGTATGTAATAACTTATCTTTAAATGTAATGCATTTTCTCCCCGTTTTTACCTCCTGACATATTTTGTGAATTTGAAAGTATAATATGGTGTGTTTATTTTTAGTACACCTCCTGATAATCTCTCAATTCAAGAATTTCAGAAGAATGAGAGTATTGATGTTGAGGTAAGGAGAACATAGAAAAATGTATTGTGCTGTCAACCATACAAGGTAGTGACATTAACAGGTCCCATGTATTCTTGAAATTATTTTTGAAAATCATTGATTTGATATTTCTTGGCAATATTTCTTTTTGAAAGCAAGACTGACAACAAATTCATAAGCCCAGAATTTGCAAAAAGTGGGAAGCTGTGTACCCAAAACATTTTCTTGTTGTCATCTGGCATTCAAGGTAGCCTAAAGTAGATAGAAAATATGTGTTTCTAATAATCCATTATCTGATTCTTATTCTTTATGCTACTGTGAAGCAATTACATGGGTAATTATAAATGAACAGAGGAAGCTGCAAATGAATCCTAAAGCAAATGCTTCTTGTGTTTGAGGAGTGAGATTCAGTCAGTGCTAACATTTACCTTTCTAATTATTTTTTTCATTACAAAAAGCATGTGTGTAAGTGGAGAAATGATCCCAAATGATCCCATGTTTATACTGTACCGAGACCATGGTGATTGTAAAGGAAATAGTGTTTGGTTGGATGACACGGAAGGAAATGTAGAGAAGAAGGTATCTGGAATGAAGAGGGGCTGGTTGCCTTTGTCTGCAGGGAGTGGGAGCACAAGGAAAGGGAGCTGCAGGGAGGGGAGGGGATGTCTATGGCTTGGATCTCCTGTCACCTCTCCAGAGTGGCAGCGGGACCAGAAAAGCTTCAAGATAAGAAGGAGCAGTGCTGTCTGCAGATGGCAGGACGGTGAGGTCTGCTACGTGAACGTGCAGAGGGTTAAAACCGCTTGGTTCCTGACTGGGAACATCCAGGACAGGGATTTAAGGCCTTTCAGTTGGTGCGTGCTGCCCTGGTTAGATGGTTGCCTTCCACTCTCCCTTGTCGGTGTGTGACGTGGGTCACAGTGAGGATGCTGAATTGGGTGGAGAGGCAGGTGGAAGTTGGCTCTGAATGCCTCGTCCTCTCCTTTCATAACTGTAAATTTAATTTGGAGAACAGCTTCAAATGTCAGTGACAATCTGAGTGATAACTGCTTAAGAAACTCAGACAGAACCCTCCTCAAAATAGCGGTTCAGCTGTAATTTCTTAAACAAAAATCCCCAATTTTTGGAGTTACTGCACTGGAAAATATTTTTGAGGCTTCATTAGACTTGGATATTCAGATTTTTCTTGAACATTGAATCTTGTTTAATGCGTCTCTCTCTAATGTTAATAGAATTACAAACTTTAATTTCCAGCAAATCAGTATGACTATATTTATATTTTAGGTGGTGCAGCTTATCAGCACAGAGATCCTGCCGTACGCTAATTTTATTCCTAAGGAATTTGTTGGTCAAATAATGACTATGCTCAATAAAGGCTCAATACATTCTCAGTCATCCTCGTTTACAGGTATGGTACCTGACTGACAGAAGATACTGAAAATGGTGTTTAAATCTATTAGAAAGTAAAGAAAATGGTGACAGTACTTATTCTTATCAAAACTTGAAGCTTCGTGACATATATTCAGTTTAAATCATTGACTTTAAAGCTTACATTCTATTTCATAAAAGTTTTAAAGCATTTCATGTGCTTTTTTTTTTTCTAATTTTTTTTGTCTTCTTGTCAGTACTCTGTTCAGTTTGTGCTTGTGTTTCTTGGACTTCCTGCATAATTATCTTCTTTATGACAGTTGAAGTAGCTCCGGTGATTTTAGACAATTATAAGACAGACATAAAATCCTTTAAAAAAGCTAGTTTTATTTTAGCATGGCTAAATGATGTAACTAATAACGTAACTGGGTGGTACATGTTAGTAACTGTGTTTTATTTATATATATATTTATTCATATAAAATCTTTTATTTGGGGCGCTATTACGATTATTTTCCAGTCACCTTTTCTTAGAATGTGTTGATAATATTTGTCAGTGCCAATCTTTTAATTCCATAGGGGTGATATTTTAATTGCTTTTTGCGAAAAAGTTAGTTGATGGAAATGCAACATTTACTATTCTAGCTTGCACTTCACACAATTAAATAAAACATTTTCCTTTGACAGAGGCCGAAATAGATATTCGGATGCGAGAGGAGTTTTCTAAAGTGTGTTTTGAGACGCTGCTCCAGTTCTCCTTCAGTAACAAGGTCACGACCCCTCAGGAAGGCTACATCTCCAGGATGGCCCTCTCTGTGCTCCTGAAGCGCTCCCAGGACGTGCTGCACCGCTACATCGAGGATGAGAGGCTCAGTGGCAAATGTCCTCTGCCACGGTATGTCCCGCAGCGCCGGGAATCAGGGGCAGCAGCCTCCAAGCTGGAAGCTTGCAGAGTCTCCTCCAAAGTATGATAAAGTGTCCAGGAGCATTGGTGGGAATCACTGCTCAAGTAACTGTTGTTGAGACAAAAGTATTGACCTAAGCGTAGGTCAAATTGAGTAAATACTTAAAAATGTGAACTTATGTTTTGATTTCAGCAGAAATGTTTTTGATGGTTTAAATCCACAAGACTGATGGAATTAGCTATTTTCATTTCAAGTTAATCACGTGCATCAGTATTTTTAGACCAAGATATGTATGCTGTTGCTTTTCTAATAAATTTAAAGCCCTCTTAGCCAGTGACAGTTACGATGGTGGAAAAATTAAAGACCAATGATAACCACTGTGACATAATATCTGTTCAGTAGGCTTCACTGCAGCTTTTTAATGTAAGTTTCAAGTGAAATCTATATTCTTGAGATTAAATAGTACAGTTGATTTTTGCATTTTTCCTTTATAGGCAACAAGTAACAGAAATCATATTTGTTTTGAAAGCTGTGAGTACTCTCATAGACTCACTTAAGAAAACTCAGCCTGAGAATGGTAAGTTGCATTTAAACAACATGTTTCTAAGTAAAGATAAATTTATATCTGCTACAGAGACATGTTCATTCTTTTCTGTAAAATTTTTGCACAAATTGGAAAGGAAGGTACTATTTGTAAGACTAAGTATTTTGTAATTCTCTGTATATGTGCATGTCAGATAAATTGGAAACTCTCCCTTGGCCAGTCTAACAGTTTAAAATTCTAAAATGTGCTTAATAAAGAAGATTTCCATTTCTGATCACTGCTATTAAAAACAGCTTGGTATCTTCTGAAAAAATACCCTAGGATTTTAAAATATAAATATGTATAACTATATTTGCTAGTCTTGCCAGCTCCCTTTTCTCCTTATGGTGCCCTTTTAGGTTGCTGGTTGGTCTCATGCTCATGGCTGCAGTAGCAGGGGCTGGGCTGTTCGAATCAAGTCTTGCCTTCTGTTCTAGCACCTCCTGCCCCATATAATAATTTGTAGCAAAACTAAAGCAAAAACAAATCTTAGGCCTTTCTGATGGATGAGCAAGAGTTTAGCTTAAACAGCATATATAACGAGTGTGAGTCTCATTAATTACTTTTAATGGAATTATATTTTATAATACCCTTTTTTTCTTCTTTTTGTCTCGAGAAAGCAGAATGTACGTATTTATTTGAAGGGAAAACCTTATTTTGACTGACCGATTCAGAGCTTATCTCATTTGTTGACCTTTATTTTTATTTATTTATATTTATATTTATTTTTAAATGTGTGGGAAGGAAGAGTTAGCGGTGTCTCCACTGTCCTTGCCAGAACGGAAAAGGCAGGACCACGAGAACCTTCCCTGCTTCTCCTGGGGGCAGGAATGATGCCCCAGCTCACTGATGCCCAAGTAGATGGTTGATGGATGAATTTAAAGAGCTGAATTAAATGGAAGATGACAACTTCATTTGTAATAAAGGAGTTTGTCTTGTGTAATTGCAGAGATGGTTCCCATCAGAAAGTTTAGTCAGATAATAGATTTTTCATTTAAAGACTGTCTTGAATAAATATTCTTCTGTCCATGTTAATTGGTGGTCCCGAAGTTCCAGATGTTTGACCTTCTACCAGATGTTTTTAGGCAGTATCATTATGCTGCTTAATGCTGACTCTTGTGAGTCAGCCGGACTCTGCAGCTCTGGCGGAGCAACGTACCCACCACCTTGCTCCATCTCCCTTTTGATTTATCAGCAAAGTTGGTTGAGAAAGCCTTGTCCATCCTAAACCAAACTGGCCTTTTCCAAAGAAGTGGGCAGGGAGGTTTCCTGAAGAATGTGACGCCTCGCTTGGGGTGTGGGCAGAGTTATGTTTTGTCTGGCGACACAAAACCTGAGGGCACTAACACTTGGCAGGAAGGATGCAGCTGCGTGGGGTATCCTGAAGGCAACACAAGTGCTTCCTTAGGGCTCCTTTTCCTTAGAGGGGTGCAGTAGCCGAATCAGTTCAGCCAGACTGAACCCCGTCCCCTTTCCTGGGGTGACAGAAATGCTTCTCCATTCCATGTATGACAGTGATTGCTCGCACTCCCAAAGAGAGGCCCACTCCACACATTGGAGATTGGTTTCCTGTCAGTTTTATCTTTTAGTTAGTATCTTATTTTTATTACAAAGGAGAAAAAAAAAAAGGTATGAAATCAGCCAGTGAATTAACTTGATTCTTCTCTTTGCAGTTGATGCCAACACATGGGCACAAGTGATTGCCTTGTACCCAACGTTAGTGGAGTGCATCACCTGCTCGTCGTCGGAGGTGTGCTCTGCGCTGAAAGAGGCACTGGTTCCCTTCAAGGACTTCATGCATCCACCAGCAGCCAAGGTACAGAATGGAGAGTCTTGACCCCCTAAAACTTTTTCTAAAATTTTTGAAAGGAAAAATAGTATCCAAAAATGTTTGTTCCCAGGTGATCTTTCTCTGAGGAAATCTCTTGTGGCTAGTATTTGGCAACCAATGTTGACTGCCTTTTAACTGCACTAACAAGAGCTCAGTAATTCATGAATACAAACTCTATCTCAAAGGTTCCAGAGTGAGTAGCAGTGCAAACCTTTAATAAATTTAACTGAATAGTGGAATCATTTATAATCTAATGTACTTGCTACAGTATCTTGAAGTGGTGATTGAAAAGTGGGCTTATGTACAGCTTGTTGTGTATGTGTTAATGATGTTAATGATGTAATTAAAAATATTTCAATTCAGTCAGATTTATTCGGCTGGTGTTTTGCACCCTTTTTTGAAGTACAAATTGTACTAAAATTTTATGCAAGATGGTACTGTAACATTCCATATTATCTGTAACCAGCCTTTGTAAACAAAGGGAACTGATATACTTGTGTGTATAATAAATGGTACAGTTCTGTATAAAATAGTTGCATTTATTATTTAAATTCTTTTTAAAATACCAATAATGTTACATGCTTGAAAATGTATTTATTATAAGTTGTATGCTTGCATTTTTACTTACAGTTTGCCTTCTAATTGCCAGATATGCTTATTCTTATCTGATCGTGTTGTTAGTTTTTGCTAAATTGAATGTATCCTCTCTGTGGCCATTGGACACTTAAAGAAAGGTCCTGTGACAGAAGGTGGCAGCAGACAGAGATCAACTGATCTCAAACTTCCCAAGAGCTGACCTGAAATAAGGTTGGATATGCCCAAGTCCACTGTAGCACTTCAACACTACCATACCTCACTCCATAAAAATACGTGTTCAGAGATGTTTGTTTTATTCAGCTCTCGCCATCTTTGTAGCTGTAGCTTTGCTTTAAAAAAAAAAATTACATTAAGTTTGTCTGCCTTTTTTGCCCATATTGACAGGTGTCACTGGCTTTGAATTATGAAGGAAAAGTGATTTCAAATATCTGAAATACTTGTCTGTAATATTTTGTTCAATAATTAAGTGCTTTGTTTTGTAATGTCTTTTCAAACGAACAAATTGTTCTAACATTTTAATTATAAACTATGTCTGATATAAAATCATGAGAAGTGTATTTTTGAAGACAGCTAATCATTTAGAATGCACTAAAATTTGGCATTAAGTACAGCTCTCTTGTTTCATTTTCACATAAGACACTATTAAACAAAAACACTTTTAACAGTATTCCTTTTAAAGCTTGAATTGTGACTTAGCATGTTAAACTTTTATTTAATGCATTATGATTTCAGTAATCATATATTTTCAAACTATAATGTGAAAGCACAAAGGTCAAATGCATATATTTAAAAAAAAAAAAGCAGAGAGAGATAGGTGCCTTTCTGTGGATTTCAGAGGTTTTTAGGTTCTTGTTCCTTCAGGTTGTTTGTACTAAAAGCAATCATTATATCTGTTTGCTTTACCCGTTTACTGGCTAAAGGGCCATTCATTGATACACATGAACAGAAGTCAAAGTTGTGGGAGCCTCAAGAGGGAGTGTGAAGAGCTGCTTGGGTTAGAAGCACCACGTGTGGCTGCTGCTGTGCGAGCAGGGCTGCTGGCAGCTTGCTCCCCTCAGCCTCCAGTTTCTGCTCCTTCCCAAAGGTTCTCCACTTGATGTATAATAAATATTGAAGGAGCTTTAAGACCTTGTGTGTTTCTCTGTGACCTAAGTTGTGTGGAACCTCATCTTTAGGAATGAGTAGTTTCTAGAGAAACACATTTCACATTAGGGAAACAAGTGTCTCCTGTGAATGGAGTTTACGGAGCTTTGGAGAATGGGGAATGGAGCTTCCGCTCTGGAGAAGCAGTCCCTGCGTATCACAGTGTTGGGTCCCAGCTACAGCCAGGGACCTTATGAGCTCTGGTGAAGTGAAAACCTGGCAGCTGCTGCACTAACCAGAGGAGACCGCACCGACCCTGTGAGGCCACGTCCAAGAGCAGAGAGGGTGGTGGAGAGGGGCGGAATTTTGTTCATGCCAATGTTAACCAGAACATCCCCCAAGGGGCACACGCTGACCAGACTGTGGATGGGGTCGTTTCTGTTCATCTGTTTTGCTTCGGTGGTACCATGGATATATTCTATCTAATGGCGCAATTCTTCAGGAAACTCTTTTCAGCATTATCTTTATTTTAAAAGGAGGATATCTAGTGTACAAGTGTATATATCATTTCCCTAAAACTGTAGATTTTAGCATAGTTATGGGCATTAATCTTTTTAGAAATAGAGCATACCAGTAAGTTAGCTTCACTTCTTCTCCAAGTGAATGACCAAGTGAATGATGTGTGTGCTGTTCGAGGCAAGTTTGGGATGTGCAAGGTGAGAGGGACCATATTTACATCCTCCTGTAAGGCTTGTGGATGTGTGAGAACTACAGGCAGAGTTGCTTGGTTTACAAAAGAGACTTTTCCTCGACTAATTTTGTGTGTAAATAAGAATCATCCCTTTACTGTGCCTTCTTGTTCAGCAAAATATTAATTCTAACGTCAAGTATTAGAATTCTCTTTATTTGCAGCTTTTACTAAATAGTTTTGATGTCAAGAACTTTTTTAGATTTTTTTAAAAATGCCCCATTTTTACAAGATTTGTCTTGCTTGAAATAGATATATGTGTTCTTGAAGACATCTAATTAGGAAGAACATTGACCGTCCCGTAAGTCCACGTCCAAGTTGTTCTCACATGAGTAAGGCTGCTTGGGCCTCTGAGGTGCGTGGGCACCTTCAGACTTGGGGCCTGCACCGGGTCACTGAAATCAGATAGAAAGGGGTACAGTTGACTGTATATAAATACATACATTGGACTGTGTAAAAATACATGTATACATTGGAAATTAGAAGATAAATATAAAATTAAAAATGGAAATTAGAAGATAAATATAAATTACTAAGTGTGACCACTTCCCTATTATGTTTTATTTTTCTTCCCTACCTTGCAACAAAACACGTCAGTTTAGGAGTCCAAAGTGAAAATTTGAGGCCTGCAAATGACCGGGACAGTCTTTCCAACATACTGGATTATTTGGGAAAACTTGTCTGTCTCCACGCTGTGACCATTGTCTCAATCAAAGCAAGGGGTGCCTTAATTTTAGATTGAGGAAAAAGGAGATGGTTTTTAGGTAAACTTCACAGGAAAAGCTTCTTTCTTAGAGGTAACACAAAAATAATTGCTGTGTCTCTAGGGGACAGGAGGCTGTGTCTTGTCAGGGACCCGCATCCAGCAGGGCGTTCGCTCCACGCCCGCTTCCTCCGCCGCTTTCCAAGGGGCTGCGGAGCACTCCTATTCCTGTTGCCGTTCCCAGCGTGGTGGGCACTGACATGGGGTACCAGCAGGGTCGTGCATACGGGCTCTCCTTCCCCAGCAGATGGTTGGGCTGTTTCCTCCTGCGAAGCAGCAAGCAGTGGCAGAGGCGACCTGGAGCTCCTGCAGCAACGTAGTTGTAGTGAGGTGACTGCCTTGTTTTTCTTCTTCAACCTGTCTCTACGTATGGCAGGCACAAGCCCTGGTATTGGACATATTTTACACGGTTCCTTTAAAAGTCCACAATCTTGTGCAGTTCTTGGAAAAAACCCATGTTTCCTGCCCTTCTGCTTTGAATCTGTGCCTTGAATCTGCAGCCTATTGCTCCTTTGCTTCGTGGCCAAGCACCTCCAACATGTAATGTCCTGTCTCGTGCAGAGCCCCGCCTTAGGGGGATTCAGGTGGAAGGAAGAGCTACGTCCTGGACCTGCAGGTACTGGCCATAGGGACTAGCACATAAGGCTGTGTGACTGGAGCATATGGATTGTCACACTGGATGTCAGAAAGTGGATTTTCTTTAAATTGAGGTCCAGATGAGGGGCTCCATAGGGCCTGTATTTGTACACATGGGGTATTTATTTTTCATCAGCAAATATCGATAGACTGGTTACTTGCCTTCCTTGAGGAAATAAAAATTTCAGAATGGAGTTAGCTGAAAACAGGGGAAAAGACTTTCCTCCTAAAATGTGGACTGAGGGGACCTCCCATATTTGTTTCTCCTTTGAAACGTTGATAAGTTAATACCCTTTACTGTGTCCTCAGAAGCAGTGAGTTAGCGTCATTCACACTTTACTGTAATCAGTGGAGGTTCTAATGTTTACCTTCATAAAGGGGGAAAAACATATTGACAAGTGCTGACTGCCTTACAGGATCTGAGTATAGCTACTGCTTTGGAAAGTCCAAAGGGAATAGCCTCAGGTTCAGCATCTCGGAGTACGTGCTGGGTAACATCCTGACACCGCTGGGTTGTTCCAGCAGCATCCTTGCATGTTCTGGTGAGTTCATCTCTCTTCCTCTCCTTTTCCTGTTGGGTTCTTTTGTTTATTTTCTGATAATGCAAGAAAAAAAAACTATAATTGTCTAATATTGCGGTAGAGACAAAAAGTTCTTCTGTAGGATCTTCAAAGGCCACTGTAGTCATGAAACATCTCTCCATGTTTATTAAGTTTACTTGTTCAGGCAGAGGAATGTAGCTATGGATCTGTAGGGCACTACATATGCCCTGCTGTTTATGGAGACTGACGTGAGAGCTGCTTACTGTAACCGTGTGGCAGTTCCAGGCAGGTTCTCTATCTGCTCCCTTCTCCCCGTTAAGAAATCGTAATTGTAGAGTATTGTTTAGTCCTGTTGTTAATGTCATTTATTTAGGTATAGCTGTAAGAGATTTACACAAATACTATTTTTTTTTCTTGAAAGTAACATTTTTATTGTATGTGCAATTTAGTAAACATTTTAAAAATGCTTAAGTAAGTTTATAAAGTCACCTTTTACAGTCATGAGGCAGGGGGAAGAAGTAAATTCTTCAGAGTTCCTGTTTCATTTAGGTGTCGGGCACAAAAACAATGAGCTCCATAAGGATACCCTCCTCTTTATGGTGGCAACTGGCTGCCCTGTATGATGGGTAGCTGGGGGAAGACCAAGTTTTTATCTGGAAAGCAGAGTAACACAGAAGGCAAGAAAGCTGAGCTGCAGCATGAACTTCCTTTAGAAGAGAGGAAATATATACATATATTATTTCTTTTGGGTTTGGAGACCATTTTCAGTTGTTCCCTATATGGTAATATAAAAACGTCTGTTTCTTTGAGGTTTGTTCATTTTGCTGTTCAGATCAGAACTTCCTAAGCCATGCACCTAAGCAGGAATTCATTCTAACAAAGCAGTTGCTTTATTTATTGGGAGCAGTTATTTATTTATTTATATGCTGAGGAAAAGCAGTCAGTTACCATTTAGTCATGAAGGTTGCTTATGTTGTACAAAGCAGGTGTGCCCTTTTACCACTAGGAAGCGATCTGGTAAATAGTTACTTTCCTTTCTCTCTCCCTAAACCAGGTACAGGCAGTGGTTTAAGATTAGGATCTGATCATAGAAATTTGCTCTGATCTGTTTCAATCACTTACCCGTAGGTGCTTCCTATGCAATGCATTTCTTCCTTTTTCTGTCTTACAAAGTCACATAAGGATTCATAGAATCATAGAATGCCCAAGGTTGGAAGGGACCTCAGAGGTCATCTAGTCCAACCCCCCTGCTCACGCAGGGTCACCTAGAGCACGTGGC
>NW_020455467.1:864198-867436 GCF_003342845.1 Nothoprocta perdicaria | reverse complement strand
GATTCCTATGAGATCATGGTGCTGGGACCGCACACAGATCTCCAGTTCGTCCTGCTTATTCCCCATGCTTCGTGCATTGGTGTATAAGCATTTCAGGCAGGTAATCGAGGCTGAACTTTTCCCAGGAAGCATGAGAGAGGATCCTCTATAATCATGCCCTAGCTGTACTTCCCCACCACTGTAGGCCTGTTGGATATTCATTGGCTTACGTTTTACAGGATTGATTCCCCAGTCCATATGACACTCCCCTTCCCCCTTCCTGCTTAGTTTAAAGCTCTCCTAGTGAGATTGGCCAGCCTTTTAGCAAATACCCGCCTGCCCTTCTTAATATGGGTATTTTTTTTTGCAGAAAACCGTTTTCAAAATAAGCATATTTCATTCTGCCTTTTTTTTTAAGCTTTTACATTCTAATATTCATTAGAATCATGTCAGGGATTAAAGACTTGGCTATTGCTATTCAGTGTCATCAATATAAAAGCAAAGTTTGGAATCATCATAAGAATTGGGTGTAAATAGGTATGGGTTGGTTTTGGGGGAAAGTGAACAAAACAACTCTCCGGAAGCTACAGCAGCTTATTACAAATATAGCTAAGAAAAGGAGAAAAAAAGGGGGGAAGAAGAAGAGATTGGAATGAAAATACTGCTAAAATTAATAGATGAGAAGTTGAGGAGCATGAATGTGGGCTAAACTGATGCAGAAGTCAGAATTCCCAGAGTTCGTGCAAGAGCATAGGCTGCTCCCAGAAGGGAATGTGAAAAGCCCAAGATAAGGATTCTGGATGCTTAAGAATGTTTTTCTCCAAAAATGAATCTGTTAATAGAAATTGCCCTACTTTTGAGACATAAACTTCAGAAAATACAGTACTCTGTACATCCATTCTTCTTCTTTCCTTTGCACTGAGGTTTGACTAGTGTGTGCGTGTGTGTCCCTAATCTAGATCATATTGAAGAATATATATGTTGTATATTCCTTGCTGTCATCACAAAAGTCTGAGTGAATATTTAAGGACTTAAAATATATTCTTAATATATTCTCCTTACTATGATCTGCCTTAGCTTTCAATAGGTTCTTAATGAACTCCGTAAACTGAACTAAACTTCTCAGCTTCTGCAACAGTTTTGCACATTCCTCACTAGAGGAATTTTCCTCTTTTTATATAGCATGTAACTGATGCTTTCCACTGAATTGTTTCAGGTTATCAAGGTTACAGTTGTTTCTGTTACTTAGCACTTGGTGCTTGAATGCTTATTTTTGGCATTTGTCCATCTTGAATTCCTCAGCTTCAAGGAAAAAATTATTCTTTAGTAAGCATGACTCTGAAAGTCTTTGAACATCCACGTTTCAGCAAAGGAGGCTTAAATTGGAGAACGTAATGAAGGTGCTGACCTCCAGCTCCAGCAAGACTTTGCAGCACGAGGTGTGGGAGGCTGAGGGAAGCCAAGGGCTCCAACCAACACGACGTTCTGGAGCCTGGAGACTGGCCCCTGCGTTCACCTGCCCCTGGGAACGCGATGCGGTTGTTCTCGTAATCATCCTTTTGGCTTCTGTTTTAGTGCTCTTCACTATCTTAATCAGATTTCTGATTTATGGATAAATGAAAGTAGCTGCCAAAAAAAAAAAAAAAAAAAAAAAAGTGCCATGTGTTTGCTTGCAATATACTGAATTTGTGAAGTATGCTGAATATCTGCAGCATGCTTTTAGTGATAGTTGACAGCAAAATATAGTAAGTCTTGCAATATATGATAGACTACAAATATCCCAATTTATAAACACATCAAACCTACAAATCAAGAGGAAAATATTCTACAATTATTTGTCCCTTCACTTTGTGTGTGTGCGTGTGTGTGTGTGGATATATGTATTCTGTGATAACCTATGACTTACGTTATACTTTGATGCAGAAGTGCTGATTTTGCTCAAATAGAAAATAAAAATTTATTGCCTACAGAATTTCTGAAGGGGCTCATATTGTTAAGACTGATTTTTTTCAATCTGATAATTCATTAATGTGAAAGAGGTCTTAGCAGAGAAAAAGGAGTCATCAAAACATGACAGTGTCCTGTCTAAAACTACTTTTATACTATATTGTTGAAGTAGTCTAAAACAGGAGAGTAGCTTAAAAAAAAAAAAAAAGGAAAACTGCAGAATTAACTAAAAAACTTCAGCATCTTGACTGAGTGGGCTGAGCATGGAAGTTTTTTTTTTATTATTACGTAGCTATTGTCATATAATCCGCCCAAAATTTCGGGTAGGAGAAGCTGTGGAAGCCTTTTGCTCATCTATTTTTTCTTAAAAAACAAACAAAAAAACCTTTTGATTTTGCCAGTTTTGTTGTATTTCTTTTTCAGAATTAGGTTCTTGTGTACATCAACTGGGCTGAGTTAAGAGCGGCGGCTGCGCTTCATCCATTTCTGCGTAATAATCTTGCCTTTTCTGTGTGGCTCTCAAATAGAGCTAGAGCATCTCCCGGTTCTTGGGAGAAGTACTCTGTGTAGGAAACTGCTGGGTGTGGGAAAACGGAGGCGTGGGGAGAAGGGGCCCAGGAGGAGCTCGGGGCCTGCGTTGCAGAAGCAAAGGCCCCTTGAGCTGCTCGATGCCCCCGTTTGCTCATCTGTGCCACAGTCTGGAACTTTCTCGTCTCTGTTAAGAGCATGTGCACCCCCTGCACGTACAGGCACTCTCCGGTGCGTATAGATACTGGTATGTGTGTATATATAATACTGGTGTGTATTTTCTCCAGTGGCATGTCCTTGGTTTAAATGTCTGTTACATGGCCAGTGATCTAGGCTGACGGCTAATAGAGGCATCGGTTTTAAAAGAGGGAACTCAAGGTGACGAAATGTCTGTTTTCAGGGGACTGTTTTGACTGCTGCTTGTGCAACTGTTCCAGCTACACGTTTGCCGCGAGCTGCCACTACAGGCATTTTGTTCTCAGAGCCAGGTTCTGTACTCGGCTTGGCGCAGGAAGGCTGCACCCTGCGCTATTTCCACCGTTGTGAGCGTTTTGCTGCTCACAGGAACAAAACGGTCGCCGCTTTTCCCGCGCCCAGCGCGGGGCCCCGGATGGAGAGCGGCCGCCCCCCCTCCACTCCCGGCATCCCCCGCGGCCGCCCCTGCCGCACGGCGCGCGCCATCTTGAAGGCGCCTTCCCCCCCGCCCCGCGCACCCCTCCCGCCCCAAGATGGCGCCGGCCGGGTGAGCGACACGCCGGTCACGTGGGCGGCGGGCGGGCCGCCC
>NW_020455467.1:829766-863949 GCF_003342845.1 Nothoprocta perdicaria | reverse complement strand
CAGGGAGCGGGGCGGGCGGCAGCGCGGCCGAGACGGGCGGCGCGGAGCGGCGCGGAGCGGAGCGGCGGGACGCGCTGCACCGGGCCCTGGCTGAGGTAGTAGTTTGTGCTGTTGGTCGGGTTGTGACACTGCCCGCTGTGGAGATAACTGCGCAAGCTACTGCCTTGCTAGTGCTGGTGACCCTCGGCTGCGCCGGACGCACGGCCCCGGAGCCGCCTTTGTCGCGCGCGGGGCGGCGGGAGCAGCGGGAGAGCGGCGGGAGCAGCGGGAGAGCGGGCGCGCCGCTCACGTGGCGCCCCGGGAAGAGCCGGATCTGCCCCCGCGCCAAGATGGAGCGCGCGGGAGCGGCGAGCGCGGCCCGGCCCGGGCGAGCCCGCGGCGCCGCCAACAAAAGCCGAGGCGCGGAGCCGTCGCCCCCGGCGCGGGCGAGGCCCCGGGGCAGCCCCGCCGCCGCCACTACTCGTTTCCCCCCTTTTTTTCCTGTATATTTTGATTTACTTTTTGTGAGCCGCTGCTGTGAACCGGTGATGTTGCGCCTGTATTTGTGGTGATGGTGAGGGTGTCGTTTTGACGCGGGTCTCGGTGTGCTGACCACTGATTGCTGTGGCGCAAACGTGGAATGTATTAAAAGCGTTTACAATAAATGTGCATAACTGCCTCGTTTGTTTTTTAATGAGAGTTAGGTTTGCAGTCCTTGTGAGACCAAAAGGTAAGTGGGTTGCGGTTGCTCTCTTGAGTTAATGCCGAAAATCAAAGCTCTAGCTAAACGAGTGATTTACTGGTGCTTCCATTCACAGGTCTGATTTCTGGTACTGGGAAGAGTCAGGAAAACTTACAAATACTTCAGATCCTTTGTCTCTTCCCCCCCCTTCCCCCCCTTTTTTTTTAATGTCTGAACTAATTGCTAGTTTAAAACCCGTGTAAAGATTGCTCTTCTACCTTTGCTGAACATAAAGCGCCCGCCGGAACGTAGGAGGCACCGTAATGAGCAGATTTAATAACACTTCATTCATAAACTGCCACACATTAGCTAATGGCTTGGGCTTTTTCGTAAACTTCACTCTCTAGAAAGTGAATATTCCCAGGCTCACCAAAAAAATAACATGTTCATGACTGTTACTAATAGATTGTCTTTCAAGTAAAATAGCGGCTGCAGTTGTTGGCTCTCCACACACCTGAAACACTCTTGGGATTTATTTATTTATCAATTAATTAACCATAATTGGGTATGGAAGATGGATGCTGAGGTTGCCTGGTCGTGGCACCCGCACGGACTGTGTTTCCCGGGCAGAGTCATTCAGAAGTTACCGTGGGGTTTTCCTCGCCTAAATCCAGGCCTCTGTTCCAGCAGGAGGCGGGAGAGGCTGGTCCCTGGTGTGGGTGCCTTTGGGAGCCCCCAAGGGGCTGTGATCCCAGTGCTCCTTCGGAGGAGCTGTTCCCAGGGGGGACGAGGAGGAGGAGCCGAGTCTCTCATCCCATGGGAGGATGTCCTCTCCGCTGCCATCTCCTCCAGTTCCCAAGGATCCTGGATCAAGGCAGGATTTCACCCTCCTCGTAGGAAGGATATTAATGGGAGAGGGTTTGTTCCAGTACCGCTACCATGAGACGTTCCGGTGTTCACCTTCTATATGAAATGTCTCTCAAACTTTATTTGCCACCTGAGCAATCAGTTCTTCATGCTCTGGGTGGCATCGTCAAATTTCAGGAGAATGTTAAAAACGTGTATTAAAAACAATTAAATACTGCAGGTAGCAAGACTGTTGCGGAGCTGTTGGATAACACATGAGGTGACTTCTCCTCATGCCTAAATAGGTCTCGGTTTGTTATGTGGTAGGTTTTGGATGCACACACATGTGAATTATTCCTTGGGAAGTTACAGTCAAGATCAGTGACCCTTTATTGCAATTTGATGAATCAGTTTGGGGGAAAAAAAAAAAATAAAAAGTTGCATCCTGCAAATTAAAAGCTGTCTTGGTGGAATATCTTTGTCCATGGTATTGTTTCTTGCTGAATTCTTTTTTTCCTTTATTCTTCAGAGGTTTCCCTCGTTTCTTGCTGAATTCTTTTTTTCCTTTATTCTTCAGAGGTTTCCCTCAGTCAGACTTGTGTGAATTTGTTACAGAACCATTAGAATGGGCACGTGGCTGAGCTGATGGAATTTCTGCGTAAAGTTATTTAGCTCCTAGTATCTCTATTGTGCATTGTTTGCTGTGCTGGGTGAGAAAGTGCTGCAAGAAGCATCCTTGTGCAGCTTTTCTGAGCACTTCTTTTGACTCACGGCACAATAAAAACGCAGTGAGATTCATAGCATAGTCGATTAAGCTTCAGATGCTCTTCCTTGCCCATTGGATGTCTCTTTTTGCAGTGTTGTCTTACCTATTTTGTGAAGAACAGTCACCAGCTGCTCTCCCCTCCAGCTACTGCCTGTCATCTCTGTTCTGCAGATACTGGCACCCATCAGGCTGGGCTCTGGGATTCAGGATAGTTGCTCCCCTGCTGGGTGCGCTTGTCTGCGCTGGCACCAAGGAGGATGCTGCGCTCCCAGCCGGAAAACCAGGATCTGGGAAGGTGCCTTCGCTGGCGTTGGCCCCGTCCCTCTGCTGCCGTGGAGCCGCGTCCCGCACATAGTGAGGAGGGTCCCCTGCTGCAGCAGGGAGCAGCTCGAGGCAGTGAGGGGAAACGCGAGTTTCTCAGGAGTTAAGTCTGTAAATACCTAAGCACTGAATTAAAATATGTCAAGTGTGGGGTTTGTCCTTCAGTGCATTTAATAGAAGCTGCACATGCCGCTGTTTTTTGTTGGCCGCTTTCTTTACTCTGCAAGAAGAGGTAAACATT
This sequence comes from Nothoprocta perdicaria, assembly GCF_003342845.1. Lineage (NCBI taxonomy): Eukaryota > Metazoa > Chordata > Aves > Tinamiformes > Tinamidae > Nothoprocta > Nothoprocta perdicaria. The sequence goes on along the minus strand of NW_020455467.1, from coordinate 861,114 downwards.
GATGTTAGAAATTCCTAATGTTAGTGACTGCAAAAGAAAGTGAGCTGCATACTTCCCATTTAACTCGGCCTTCTGGCTCCTTCCGCTCTCCTCTGCCTAAGGGTTACCCAAGGAAATGATAGAGAATGGGCTGGGAGCCTTGATCCTAGAGCAGCTTGTGTGCTGCTGGCTGTAGAGGTGTGCAGTGATGGGTTTTTTCTCTATCAGAAATAAAAGTGTCATTACTCAAAAAAAGCTGTGGATGTTTGTGAAAGGGTCTGAGATATCCTTAGGTAACCCATGTGTCTTTTTGAGAAAGCACAACTCCTTTTTAGTTAATCAAGTTGAAATGTCCTGCAGCCTCTCAGCCGCACCAGGACCCAGGCTTGGAGTTTCAGCCGAGGAGGGATGTGTGTCCTGCCGCCCAGGCGGGCGCTGACCGGAGCAATACAGCAGGACGGTGCCTTCCCTGGGACTGGGCGGGCTGGCCTGCATGTAGTGCCAAGGGACTCGCTGCGGCCTCTCGTTTCTTATCCCTGTCCCAGACTTTCCCTGGAGAATGGGCTCTCATACTTGGCCTTGCAGTTTCATCTCTCCAAGCTCGCTTGTCACTGCTGCGTGTCCTTCAGGTTTCTGTGCTCGCCCCAGATTCTCTCTCTCGTTTGCGTACCCTGCTTGCCACTATTTCCCAAGCAAAGCTGCCCCTGTCCTTGCATGCAGCAGCTACTGAAGTTTCCCTGCGTGCGTCAGCCTCTTGTCACCGGGTGTAACGGCTGCAGCAAAAGGACTGGCTAGGGCTAACAGACAACTTCGTTCAGAACTTAGGGACACCAGTTTGTCAGCACACAAAGACAAAAGTCCTAATGTTGCATCTTTTTTTTCATAGATGTCATAAATCTCGTGCTGTAGATAAGGAAGTGACATCTCTGATGTCTGGCTCCCCGATCCCATCCCTGACGATCTCATCCCTTCTCTCCACAGTAACTTTTGAAAGCAAGAACTGTCTTCAATCACTTGAAAGAAGGCAGAAATTTTAAAAGAAAGCTCTGTTGTTCTAACCTCCATGAACATTCCCACAGGATTGAGATGAAAGAGAAGGTGTGGAAAGGCTGGTGTGAGCAAGGCCAGGGGATACTCGTCCTCTGTGAGAAGGGTGCGAGCTGGGGGTGAGGAGGGCTGGTTCGCTGCCCACCCTGAAGGGCCACGTCAGGACCTCCCCTTAAGTGACAGCCCCGTGGCCTGGTGTCTGTGGGGCGTGTGCCCCAAAGTGTCCCTTTGGTGCCAGGGCTTCTGGCCTGAAAGGCAAGAGAACCCCTGGGAAAGGCATCTGCAAAGAAGAGACAGTAAGAAACATGGAAGTAGAAGCATGGAAGTAGAGAAGGAAAGTGTGGCGACAGACTGGCAGCTGCTTGGAAATCTACCTTTTAATCTGGTTTCTGGTTTATCTGATAAAAAAAAAATCTGATTTTTACTTGAAGCTTGAAGCAGTTGTTGGGGCCTTGTTTTTCAAGCTGAAGCTTAGTTTTTAGGATAAAACACAGCTTGTTCCTTCTTCGAATTTCCACACCACACCTTCAAAAGGAACATTTGGTCCCAAAATGGAAATGGCAGTTTTGAGCACTGAGATTATTACTTTGTAAGAAATATTTTCGTTTATATCTCTTCTTGGATGCGCTGCAATGTGTAAAGGTGCCACTGAAGCAGGCAGCGCGGGCAGTCGGGGTTCTGCGCTCACGGGCCCGCGGGGCCCTCAGTGCGCGGCCCTCGCGGCCCTCATGGCCCTCGTGGCCCTCACAGCAGTTGCACTCCTGTCTCACGCCCTGTGGCTCTTAACACAAGGGGCTGAGTGCGCATTTGAAAACGAGCTTCTGTCTGCAAGCTCTGCGCTGTCCCCGGTGTTGGAGCTGGTGCTGGGGCCATCATGACCTGGCAGACGTGCTGCTGTGTGGAGGAGCTGCTGACAGGCAGGCAGGCAGCAGGAAGCTTGGCCACCGTGTGGCTCCATTCTCCCACCCCCCCACACGGGGGGGACGGAGCCCCCTGCTCCGTGTGTCCTTGAGAGGTCCTTGGAGCCGGTTGTGTCTCTCCTTGCACAACTGAGCACTCCGTTATGCCTGGCGGAGGAGGAGGATGCCGGGGAAGCGAACACGTACATTAGAAACGGAGGGAGGTGTTGGGCCGAAGGGCAGTCCTGTGCGAGCGCTGGGTCTGCACGGCCGGGCCCCTGCTGGAGGAGCTGGAGCCCTGGGCTTCTTCCAGCTGACGAGGTCACCTCTGTGCTGCGAGCGAGCAGCTGCGCTTTACCGCCTGGAAGCGGCTCCTGAATTTCCTGGCCCTGCTGACAGCTGTAGTGTGGGGATTATTCATCTGTCACATACCTAAGGGCTGCCCTAGCAAGCATAGTTTATATGGAGGTCTCAGATAAAGCACAGCCCTTCAGTACCTCCTGCAAAGTCAGTTCGCTGCTGTATTGCACCTAGTTCTTGCTGACTGCTTCTAGCAAGGCCTACCTCAAGGCCATTTTATGGGCTGGAACAAGGTCATCTACAGCAGTGTGCTTGAGCTTTGTATCTTAGATGTTCTGTCATCCTTGCTTTCCAGTCTGGAAAGTTGTCCGCACCTCCTTAGGGGTCGAGGTCAAACTAGAGTTTATCCCTCATCAACACCAGGTTTTGGTTTAGATAAACGCAATACTTAAAACCGAGTCAGATGCTGAGATTCTGTAGCCCACAGATGTGGTGTGGTAACCCCTTGAGCCAGGCTCATTGCTGGTGCCGTCAGTATGGTTGTGGCCTTTTATACTGCAAAACTCGAGTACAGGCGACTGAAATGCTTCTGTCAGAAGTGGACACTACTGGTTACTTACACAGAGCCTCCTATTTGCTACAGTGCTAAAATGTTGGTGTGAAACGTTGCACATATGTGTTCAGTGTGAGGGCCGGCACCGCTGTCCTCGCTGAGCGCTCACGGATGTGGCAGCCTGGCAGCCACAGTGCCCTTCTTTCCTGGTCCCTCGAGTTCCCTCCATCTCTCATGACCTACTTGTTCCCACACTGGCTCTGGAATGGTTTCTGCCTAGTTGTGAGAGACCCTGGTGTCATAGGTTATCTATGCTCTGCCCATGCTGTTCCAATACAAGCTTAGGGGCCACAGCACAAAAGAAAAAGGATGGCACAGGAGGCAAGTGCTTCATTTGTACATTTTTTTTTAATGGTCGAAAAGTAAAGACAATCTAATGAGGCTACAAGATGCAAGGCTAAAACAAAGTAGATTGTGCTACTACTAATTAAAACCCAAACAAAACGATCGCTGCAAGCCCTAGAGGGACCCAAGGCCCTGAAATATTAATGCAATATGTTCTGCTTCACTCCCTTCCCCAGGCATGAGCCACCTACATCTCTGCTGCCGGGACAGGGCGATGCCGGAGGGGTCTGGGCCTCAGCCGGGGTCTGGCAGGGCCTCCGGCCGCCCCGCGAGTGCAGCGCAGTGACCTGCAGCGGGGGCGGCCGCGAACGGGCTGGTGCCGGGGGTCCCTGCTGGGGACGCCCTGGTGCGTGGCTCAGCTGGGCCCCCTGCTCATGTGCGAGCCCGGCCACGTGCAGCCGGGACCTGCTGCTCGCCCCAGACCTCCGTCCTGCTGACACCGGGACCACGGAGTACCCTCCTGCCCAGCTTTCTATTGACCTATCCCCCTCCCGGGGGATCTGATCAGGGGAGGGAGAGAGGAGGATGGGGCAGCCTCTTTTCAGGGGTGGCCACTGATAGAATTAGAGGAAATGGCCACAAACTGAAGCATTAAAAGTTCCACAGGGACTTAAGGAAAAAATTCTTAACAGTGAGGGTGACAGAGCACTGGCACAGGCTGCCCAGGGAGGCTGTGGAGTCTCCTGCTCTGGAGATCTTCCAGATCTGCCTGGATGCCGCCCTGTGCCCCGTGCTCTGGGTGTCCCTGTGGGTGCAGGGGTGTTGGACTAGGTGATCTCTAAAGGTTCCTTCCAACCTTAAGGATTCTATGATTCTATGACCTGTGTTGGGAAGAGGGCTTGCAAGGAGCTTTGGAGCAGTTGGGCCTGACTTTAGAGGAATGGAAAGAGGCAGAGGGAGCCAACTACAGAGCTGAGCGATGTAGAGGGCTGGTTCTGCCCTGGCACTAAGGCCACAATTCCCAATTCCATATACAGCTGCCAGTATTAAACCAGCTCCTGACAGTCTAGAAGGTAAAATATCATCCTTAGCTGCAGGGATAGGACATAGTGATTGGTAGGACAGTAAATGGGATATTTATTTAATTATTTACTGTTACAGAGCAATCAAAAATGTCTCATTAGTTCCTGGCTGGGATACTTTAATACTGTCAAGTGCAAAGTAACATATCTAGTAGCAAAAATGTAGGCTATAGCCACAGGATGTGTTGTATAAAGACCTAAAAGTAGTTGGAGGTAACAGATGGCAACGCTTAGTCTGTTATATAAAATTATTTGTAAATGTCAGAAAAAAAAACCTAAGTCAAAAACTCCTGCTGGTTTAAAGAGCATGGTGTGATTATATCTGATGGATAATATGGGTGTTTGACAGGAAAACAATAAAGTGGCGCTGGCATTTCAAAGTTGAGTCTAGGTGGTGGAATAGGGGGCTTCTCCTCTGAGCGTGTTGTTTGGGGCTCCTCCTTGGGCAGGAAGGCTGTGCCTGCTCAGCACACGCAGTGTCTCCTCGGGCCTACCCGGGGTCATCAGTGATAACCTGCCCAGGCCAAACCGAGGCAGCAAATGCTGCTGATGCTGCCCGTACCAGCTGGGCTCTGGGGCCACCACCACCCAGAGCACTGACCTTGGCTACTTGTGGTTGCCCCCTTTGCCTCAGTTTTCTCCTTTCTTTTCTAGCTTCTCTGGTGTGGCTTTAATAAAGCCTTGGGGAACCAGCCCCAGCCTGTCTTTTGCAGCGCTGTACCTGGGTTGAAAGCCCTGTCTGATGTGGTGTGAATCCTGCCAGAGCTTGGAGTGACCCATGAGAGGTGACCCATGTCTTCCTTGTGAGCAGTGAGCGTGGAGGAGCTAGCAGTAGCAGCATGGTATCTTCCCACCTGCTCAGCGTTTGGGTTCTTTTCTCCCCTTCTCTCTTGTTATGTTCATGCCTCTGTTTGGACAACATCTTTTTTTTCCCAAGACTGTCAAAATGGGTATGCTTTGCATTCTGTATTTTATATATCTGAAACATCAGGGAAGGGATGCAGTGAATCCTTAGGTTACACAGGGAAATCATTTGAAGGGTATGGTGAAAGTGTGAGGGTGTCTTTCTCCTCTCCATTCCTCTATAAAGGGCTCCTGTCTTTCTAGTCTCATTGACTGTGATAGAGTTAAGCAGATTAAGTAGAAGATAATGAGATTGTTGGACTCATAACTTTGCTGTTTAATGCTGTACAAGGCAGCCTCGTGTTGACACTTTGACTATCTTGGTCCGTGTATACTGCCAGTATTAGTACATCAGGGAAACTGTATTTCATTAAGCAAAGATGCAGAAATGGGGCTAGTGTCATCACAGATAAGTAACTTGCTGTGAACTTTTGCTTCAGTGCTTCATTACAGAGAAATCAGGCTTCAGTTAGAATGTGGTCTTTCCTTCATACACTACTTGATTATTGCACGCAGCGAGTGGTGCTTTTAATTCACGAAGAAAGTGGCTCTGCTGAGGAGAATTCAAAGAAGGAAGATTCTGCAAAAAAAAGTCTCAAGATACAAACCATCTATATTCAGCTGGTCAAAGAAAAAGATGGCAAGTGCACGTGTTAAGTGCAGTGTAAGGGCACAGAAGATCAAGTATTATATCATGAATTTCCATCGTCAGGAGTAATTAAATGTGTGAGTAGTTGACTGTGAAAGGTGTCAGAACTGAAGCGTGCTAAAGGTCTTAAAGTTTTCTCTTTAAATAACATGCACTAGTTTCAGGATACACAAAAAATTACATGGCTGTTGTATTGAATGACACTTGTCACTGATACTATTAGGCCTGAAGCTGTACCTGGGAATGGATGTTTTCAGTATCAATAGTCTGCACATTTCTACTTGGAGCTTTGGGCACCAGACCCTTCTTTGCTGATGTCTTAGCAAAAAGTTCCCTCGCAGATTTCGTGCTTAGGAATCAGCAGTGCTGCCATCCTTATTGTTCTAAATTCCCCAGCCCCACTGAGTCCAAAAGATGCAGCTGTGGGAAGGGTGTTTTCTTCTGCGGTACAAAAATATGCAGAACACCTATGGCTGTTAATTGAAAAAAGTCAATGTTTTCCTTTGACTGTTCTCTTCCAATGGTCAAGAAAAACTCATGAACAATAAATATACTGTTACAGTACAGAAAGACACATCTTTTTTTTTTTTTTTTCCTATGAAATAGATTTTTTGCATGCCTTTCATTAGTGTTTTCTTGACTTTGTATGCTGCTGACTTTGCTTCCTAGAAATTATGCTGAGTTTATGTTCCCAACTCTGGTTCCCAAGGCACAGGTCCACCTTCAGCTTCTTTGTCCTTGAGAGTGGACTCAGTGTTGTCCTCTCTGTCCTTTGGATGGGGTCTTTTGTACTTTGGAACTAGTCGCTTCTTTTTCTGGAACTCCAATGGGTTGTGTTTAGTGTCATCCTTAGTGCTGGATGACACTTCTGATGGTCATCTCCATGTATGTGATAAGTATGTGGGTCATGGGATGTGCCTGGAGCAGTCTCATCACTAGATCCCCTTTTGGGTCCCATCGTCCTTCCCTTCATGCAGGCAGCCTCCCGTGGGCACCACACGTCGCCTCCGTGGACCCCGGCGCCTTCGGTCTCCTTCTCTGCTCGCAGCAGCACCTCTGCCCGCCGCGAGCTGCCCGGCGATGGACACCCCGTGTGGTTTAAACACTCGGCAGGCAGCGGGACGGCCTGGGCAAAGTAGTTCTGGATACGTGAACTGAAGCTACCTTGGTGCCGTGGCGCGGCTGTACGCACCCAGAGAGAGGCTCCGTGGCTTTCACCGCTCCATCAACCAAGTGGAATGAACTTGGTCGAATGAATCCAAGTTGTTGACTTGGATTGCGGACAGCAGGTTGTTTGTGCTTGGAAGCTTGTTCAGCTATTGCTACTGCAAGGATTTGAGGTCTCTAAATTTTTATAAAACTTTGCTTAAAAAGTAGCCACATTACCTGTGCAAGGAACGTTTGTCTTCTCAAACATTTTTCTTTCTCCAGTGGCAGCAGACTTTGCTTTCCAAGTTACTGAAAGTATTAGAAATGTCCTTCTTTCAACAATATATTTGATGCAAGTCCTTCTTGTAAGGAAGTCCTCTGGAAGGCAACTGGGGCTGCTGTATATTGCCCCTTGAATTAATGCAGAGCATTTGCACCGTTTAAAGAAGCATCAGAGTTGCTGCTAAGGGAAGAGACTATCACTTAGGCTAAACGTTTAGATCAGAATCTAAATTGTGGTCTGTTTCTCACAAAATGCCAGGAAGGCTGTGACGAGATAGCTATGAGCCCTGTGATAGCCGACAGTCTCGGAAACAACTATGCACATAACTGCAAAAATAAGCAAAGATGCTGCTAGAAAAGCAACACGTGCCATTAAATCCCCCTCCCTCCTGTTTGTCCAGTGAAGCCTGAATGTGGCGGTCTGCAGGATGTGCTGCAAATATCTGCACTTATGTTGCTTGTAAATGATAGAGAATTGTCTTCTTACATTGTCTTGATAATGAATACATGCTGTTCTGTGTAAGAACATACCGCTCTATATCAAGGACTATGTACATAAGCAAGTCTTTATTAATTGCACAAGTATTAAATGAAAGTGTATTTTTCTCCACTAATAACTTCACTTCTTGCTTGAGTTTCAATCTTTGCTTGCTAGTTTTTATTTACAAAGTGACTTAAGTTCTTCAAGTGATTATGCCCTTAGAAGGGGAAAAACACTAAAATAAGGACAGATCTTTAAATATACTTGGAAAAGTATATGTATTTATGCTTTCCTTAGCATGAATGTATCTATTCTAGCACATTTTCACAGCTTTGCCTGATGGATCTTATTTCCTTTTTTTTTTTTTTTTTTTTCCTGATTTTGACCATTCCCATGTGACTATTTTCATTACCCTTTTCAAAAATGTACTTACTCCAGAGAGAATCTTAAGTCTGTGGCTGAAATCAGACCCATTTCAAACATAAACTAATGACCTCATTTGTCTTGCATAAAATACATATTTCTTACTTTTGTTGGAACAGCTTTACCATATTATGTAATGAATGTAAAATACATCTCCTAATTCAATGTTATTCTTAACCCCTTCCCCCTCTTCTGAAGTTGATTACTTCTTCATACTGTAGTGCTTTACATCTCTCATGGTGCTCAGGTTTATCAAGATGATATCAAATTTAATTTTGCAGTGAACGGATTTGTGGTATTTTTTATTTTAGATAATTCCAATATTCTCCCTATGCCATCCTGCAAATGTTAGTGAAGACTCAGAGTGATCTATTCCAAGAATGGATTCTGGTAGGACACATTTCTACATCTTCTTCCAGTTAATGCTATAAGCAGTGCATCTCCTCTCTAAAATTAAGTTTAATTCCTTACCAAACAAAGCAAGTTCAGTCAGTCCTGCTTGGTTTCTGATGACCAACTTGACTGCTACTTAATTATCGTCCTCTTGGTGCTTGAAATTGTTTACTGACATTTTTCTGGCACTAAGCTCCGTATTTCATTAGAAATACTGACTTACAAGCCCCTCTCCACTTATATATTGAAGTAGTTCATGTAGCTGCCATTTTCTAAATCTCTCTGACCTCACCTAACAGTGATTATGTAGAAGTAATACTAGATAATCTCACTTAAATGTTGCTGTTTCCTTACTTCTCTATAAACACATCCCTAAGAAGATAAATCCTAAAGCTTGTGCCAACATATGTTTAGATTCAAAAAAAAAAAAGCAACATGGGGTGAAGGAGGACGATGGTGGGTGACAATATTCGCAGGCCTATGCCAAGAGAGAACACTTGGAATAAAGGCGAGCAAATACAGACAGGGATACTCACAGCTTTTGAGTAACTGATGCACAATTCGCATTGACAAGACTGGTTAGGGAAGCAAAAATAAAGTTAGGGAGTAAATTTCCTTTCCTGAAGGATTAGAAAAGAGAGAAAGAAGGCAGAAAATGGAGAAACAGGTAAGTGGAAGAGAGGCGGCACTATCAGCAGAAAGGAAAGAAAATGAGGACAGAGGCAGTTTGGAGCCCCAGGAGAGTGAGGGTGACAGGCTGTGGAAGAGACCGGCGGGAGACAGAGCCATTCAGTGGACAGCAGAAAGAGGGGAAATCCAAGGAAGGTACAATTAGCATCAGAAACATACTGTGCACATTAACTGGAACCTCCTTCGGAAGCCAAATGGACAGGCTGGCATGAGATCAGACCCCAAAGTGTGTTCACTAAGAGCAAAATTACACCATTTGACCCTGAAAACGGTGAGGATGGGGCTGTGGAGATTTCCTAGGGCGGCGGCGGAGCTCTCCCGTGGCTGGGGAAGCGAAGGCAGAGGCACCGTGTCCTGCAGGTGCTGGGAAGGAGACTGACAAGTTTAGTCAGTCAGTGGTCCCTGGTTCTTTAAGGGATGTGTTTGTGTTCTGGCTACCCATTGAGATTCAGCTGAAGCCCCTGTTGGGGCAGGGGGAGGCAATTAATAGAGACAGAGCTACATTTACTTATAATCCATACCTGTGTAAACACACGGGCAGTATAAATTAAAGGGCATAGGATAAATTCTTTGCGGGCTACGGCATGGAGAAAGAAAGATGGGCAGTGCTGTTAGAGTAATATCCTAGAGGGACTTTGGGACTAGGAAAAGTAAAACAGAATCCTTAAGGTTGGAAGGGCCTTTAAAGACCATCCAACCCCCCTGCACATGCAGGGACACCCAGAGCACGGGGCACAGGGCGGCATCCAAGCAGGTTTTGAAGATCTCCGAAGAAGGAGACTCCACAGCCTCCCTGGGCAGCCTGTTCCAGGGCTCTTTCACCCTGCTGTCAAGAAATTTTTCCTTAAGTTCCTATGGAACTTTTGGAGCTTCAGTTTGTGGCCACTTCCTCTAGTCCTATCACTGGCCACCACCGAAAAGAGGCCGCCCCCTCCTCCTCGCTCCTCCTTGACATATTTATAGACACTGATCAGGTCTCCCCTCAGCCTCCTCTTCTCCGGGCTGAACAGGCCCAGCAGGAGAAGGCATTTTGCAACCTCATGAGAAGGCTTATGTGAGACACTTGCAGAGTGGCAGAAAATAATATCTGGGTTTCCAAGAGCCCCTTTCCATTGCACGCCATAAATATCCACATTTGCTCCTAGTGTTGAGCTCCATCCTGCCTTGCGCAGCTCTTTTCCCCTGTGCTGGTCTCTCTCTGTAGGTCTCCTTGAACTGCTGGGAGGGAGCAGGTTGAGGCCTGTCCTGTACAGAAGGACAACTGCGTTCAGCACCGTGCAGGTCCAGTTCCCTGGCACGCAGGAGGCTGTGGAAGGAGGCCGGAGCCAGGGCAGCCCGGTGGGGTGGGCGCGCGGATGGGGACGGGAACAGCTTTCCCATGCACTGCTCCCCCCGGGTCACTGTGCGGAGGTTACACCCTGTGGCACAGGCGTTCCCACTGTTCAGGTGTGTCCTGTGGGCATCAGCTTTGTTACTCTGACACGTTTGGGGCTGTTGTTGTGGTTGTCATGGGCCTCCCCTTTTTCAGTGAGAGAGAGTCATACATGTTTGTTTTTCATTCTCTTGACAACTCAGATGAGATTATTTGAGCTTTCTGCATATTTGATAACTTACTGTATTGCCTTATATCATTTTTTCCATGTTAAAGATAACTGTTGTTGCTTAAAAACATACCCGTTGCGTATTTATTTATTTATTTTGCTCTAGGAAGAGCACTGAAGTTTCCCTTTGCCTTCCATCCTGTCTTGTCTTCTCTGCGCAACAAAATTGCGTCAATCCATGCTGACATTTCAGGAGTGGATGCTGCACTCGTTTCACCAAAAGAATAGTCTTACAAAACTAAAGCTAGATATAGTTATGTGTCAGTAGATAGATACAGTGTGTAACTTCTATAAAGAAGAGTGAATGCTACAAACAGGAAAATATGTGAAGCATTTAGGTGTTTCTGCAACCTGCCCTTTAAAAGGGCAAGAGGCAGCAATCTCTCGTGCCAACCTCCATTATCTCTCTGGAAGCTCTTTCTTGTTTACTGTAATGCTCATTAACTAATGCTGTTAGCAGGCTGCTTTAGATTCCCACCAACAGCAAAAGAAAGAAAGAAAGAAAGAAATCTACATACACATATATGTGTATATGCCAACAGCTTACACAACCAAGCCCAGGCGTCTGTTTGTGTGCAGCTCTAAGTGAAGCTTTACCATTTCCAAACAAACGAGGATCTTGTCCACGCAGAATGAATTTTTCGTACTTAGCAACATTCGTAATGCTTCCAAAATAAATAAATAAATAGAAAGAAGGATTCAAAATGGTTCAGTCGCCAACTGCCTTCGACTGTCTCCCTGGGATGCTGTGCCAGCCCCTTCTGCTCCAAATTAATAAGGCCAGTCCTGAACACACAAAGCCCAGACTGGCCAGCCATTCTCCCGGTGCCTTCGCTATCGTTACCGAGGTCAGATAAATCACTCTCAAGCTGCTAAATCAATGACCATAAATTAGGGCTCTGTTTTCACAGCGCCTTGTGGGAAATTCTCATGGTTAAATTAATCTAGCAGCTGCGGTGAGCAGCACCTCCCACAAGATCATGTCTAAAGTTCCCCCCCCACACACTCCCCTTCTTCTTTAAAGGGGAACCATGCCCGAATTCCTCGTTTCCCTCTATTTTGTTGAGCTAATGCTGGGATCGAAGCCCTGCGTCCGCCCGGCTAATTCCCGCTTCAGCAGTGCCCAGCTGCTCGAGCCGCGCGGCGCAGACATTGCCTCGATCCCCAGGTGCTGCTTCTCCATCTGCGCCGCGCGGGGAGACTATTTACAGCAGAGGTTAGGCCGGCGATTGCTCGGATGGAAAACTCATTTCTCAGCCTGGCTTTTATTTACACTCTTATTAAAGATCCTTTCACTCACGCTGGAATGGCAGCTAGTGGCTGCAGGGAGCGTTTGGCGTGGAGCCAGGCAGCGAAATTACCATGCTGATGAGAGATAGCCTGCTCCCATGTTAACCTTTCCCTGCTCTCCCCTTGCCGCCTGCATTTGCATGCAGCAGGATGATTACTGCAAGAGATAGCGGGGACAAAGGGATGAGAGAACGGTCGTCAGCTGAGCTATTGAGGGGCCTAACCAACCGTTTGTGACCAATTTGGAAAAATCTTTACTGCCCTATTAATTTCCTGCGCCTTTCCCTAATTGCTATTAGCTTCCTTCCAAAGGGAGCTGCGCTCGCACAGGTCTCCTCTGTCTCCGGGTGCTGGTGACCAGGCCGCTGGTGAGGGATGAGGCCTCTCCTTCCCGCCCAGGACACAGGGCAGGTGGCGCCGGCCGCAGCAGGGCCCCAAAGCGCCTTCCCAACGGACACGGACGGACAGGCCCGCTTGCCGGGGGCCGGGCCCGTTCTGGAGCGCAGCCTGCGGCCCGGCAGGCTCCCGATGTTGAAGAGAGGGTTATTGAAGGATTGAACCCTTCACTTGCTTACGTGTCTGTGCCCCACATTTTTGCCACTGCCCAACTTCACCAGCCCTGCGGGTACCTCAGCCCGCCCCGCTCCGTGCGGCCCAGGCGCTGCCCCTGGCCGGGCACAGGCAGCTTCGCAGGTCCGCGTGCCTGGTGCCGCGTCCCGACACCTCCCCGCAGGCCCGGAGGAAGCGACTCGCTGCACACCTATGGGTTACCCTCCCAACAGTGAACAAAAACGGCATCACCCCCAGCTCCACTCAGAAATAACCCTTCCTTTGGTCTCTTTGAAGATGCGGCACTGGGAGAAAGGGGCGTCTTGCTACCTTCCCTGAAGGAGGAGGACGTTAGTTCACTAAAGCATGTCCATATTCCCAGCTATATCCTGGGTAACTGACTGCGAACGTGTGTGTTCACACACCGCTGCTTTCCTTCTGCTCCGGGATCAGGCACAGGCAGATCATCATTTCCACAATGCAGTTGCTCTGCCAAGTGCCCTGACATTTTTTTTTCTTCATATATATATATATATATGTGTATATATATATATATACATATACATATATATAACTGCTTGTTTATCAAAACTCCGTTTGTCCATTTATCTAATTTTCAGTTAGCTGGCTGTTGTCCTTCCCATTTCCTAATCGAGTGTCACTGTCTGCAAGCACCAGGAAACCTTGGAGGAGAGAAGAGCAGAGAAGCTCTGCTAGGAAATTTTACAAAACCCTGGATCAATCTGTTTTTTTTTTTTTTTTTTTAAATTCAAACAGACCTTTTCTAGAACACCATTCTTAGAAAAAAAAATGTAACCACAGAAAGATTTACTGGCTGCGCATTGTGTTTAATATTTTTTTCCCATTCATAAAATACTTGTATGTCTGGACATGAGACTTAGTTTGGAGGATGTGTTTTTATTCTTGTCTGACTCATTTGAGCTGGTTTTGTGCTAGTGCTCAAGCGGAGCAGGGGTGAGCACATTGATGTCCCACCGCGTACGGGCCAAATACTCCGAACTCCCAGGTGTAAAAGTCAATTGCAGGAATGGTGGTGGAGACCAAGTACTGCGAGGGGTGAGACCTGCCAAATATGTATTTTTTTTAATTGGAAGCAAACTGTACTCATTCCTTAGAAAATGCAGAGTAAATGCATGCTAATAACTGCAAGCAGTGTCTCGAGCTCAGCTGGGTGAGATGCCATTGATTTTTGGCTGCAAACCCCCAGGGAAACCTGGAGCATGGTGAGTAAGGAGACGTTCAGTGCCATGACCTATGGGACCAGCCCAGGATGGAAGGTAAGGAGGCACAGCACAAGGACAGGAGTGTTCCTCCTTTCAGTCAGAATCAGCTCTAAATTGTTTGTGGATCTTTTAATTCTTTAAATCTCGGGCTCTTTGTGTGCTCTTGGCAGTTTCCTGTCGGAGTAAGTGCTTTGCCTGTGTCTAGATGCTGCAGCACTGCAGCGGGATTTGGCTTCTTGTCGTGCTCGTCCCTGCTGCGACACTGCTCTGTGCCACAAGCCCCAGGGGTGCCAGCAGCACAAAACACAACATTGGAGAGATACGGACGGGCAGACCCAGTCTACATATTTTTGATGTGACTAAACTGACGGCAGATGTGTCAGGCTGCTTTTACATCTCCATCCCTTAATGAAGATCGTACTGTACGGAGGCATGGCCTCTATTCAGGAACAAGCTGTGCTACCTGAAGAAGTGGCAGTCTAGTCACTTGGCTACCTCCCACTGATACTTACACAGGAAACCCTATATTTTCTCGCTCTTTTACTTCAGGAATATCTTGCAAAAAAATCCACATGGTTAAATCTTCTCTTCCTAGAGCGAAAATAGCAAAATTTCGCATTTGTTTGCTTAGTGCCTGAGAAGTTGGAACAACACAGAGAAAAAGTATGAACTGTCCTGTCATGAGCTAAATGCAACATCTGAGCTTGTGTGATGAGCTCAGGACTTTCCAGCTCTTCACTTACTGAGAAGTGGTTTCCTTCTTAGAAAAAAATAGGGCCAAACAAAAGAACTAGGGAAACAAAGGCTGAAAAAGTAGAACCCTCTCAAATCTTCTTAAACCCTAAAAGTTTCCCTTTTCAAAAAGCAGAAGCCACATGCCTCATGCATGCAACTGTTTCTTCTTAGGGATCACAGTTTTAGGTTAAAATAATATCTTGTCCCCTCCTACTCAGCTTCCAAGCCACTGCAGTTGGTTGTTCGGACTCCTTGCAGAAGATCATCCTAAAGGATGGAAACAGACAGCCAGGAGGAAAGGGCAGCGACACGTGAGCTCTGTAGAGCCTAGGGTATCAGGCACTAACACACCCAAGAAACAAGATGTTAATCCTTATCTTAGGTGACCTAAAATCATAAAGACGTAGCTCTCATCTGTCTATGCACCTAAACAATTAGTCTCATTTAAATTAGTTGCAGTAAAAATCTATTTTTTTTTCTACTGCAGCACCCTCCTTCTCCCCTAAGTATTTTGTGGCAATATGTGATGTAGTCTCATTCTGCAGCTGCATGTGGATTCTTAATTGTTCTTAAATTATTAAGAAGGAGTCTCTAAATGTTCTGTTCTTTATCTACCTGTTGATACGGTTTGTCTACCTTGATTTTACTCCTTTTTATTATCCTTGTCTTCAAAGTACAGTTTCTCCTGGAACCATTTTATGCCCCTAAAAAGTTATGGCATCCTTTGCTTTGTGAAGTGGAAGGGTTTAAAAAAAAATGCTTCGTCTTTCCTTCTAACAAGAACAGGATGTGCAATAACTTTGGTTTATATAAGCCTTCCTGGACAGCGCTGGAGTAACTCTGGAATCAATAAAAGCTGCAGGATAGTATTATAAAGAAGTAACCTTCTTTTCTTTCTTTTTCTTTTTTTTTTTTTTTTTTTTTTCCTGTGGAGGCATATTGTTGTACAAAGATACATTAAGAAGAAAACACTTCGGGCCTCTGTTTTACAGTAAGTATACTAAGTACCATAAAATACGTGGATTGTTCCTTTACACAGCTTAACTGTGTTCAGTAGTAAAACGCGAGTCTATAATGTCACCAAGCACTGATTTATTGCGTACAAGCATTACAGAAACCAAGTGTCCAAATTTAGAGTTGTTCTTACCTCGAACATGAAAATAAATAGGCCTTACCCACCGCAGCTCTTACAGCATTTTGGCTGCAGGGGACGGAAAAGCAAGAGCAAGAGCGGGCCGAGCCGCTCCTTGCCTGCCTACCATGGCAGTCCCGGTTGCTGCTCGGCGCCTGCCCCTACCCCACTGGGTGCCTGTGGTGCTGGTCACTGCTCAGTGCCAGCCCCTACCCCAGTGGGTGCCAGCCCCAACTCCGCTGGGTGCCTGTGGTGCTGGTCACTGCTTAGCACCAGCCCCTACCCCAATGGGCACCCGCTGGCGGGCAGGCAGAGGGGCGCTGAGGTCTGTGCGGCCATTTTGAGCTTCACTCCCTGCTCCCGCTGCGGCGGCGAATGGTGGGAGCTACCAAGGAGCAAGAACCAGAGCAAAAACAACAAATCTCTCATCTTCGCAGGCCCCGTCGTGCTTGGTGATCACAAAACTGGTGGGAACGATGGCAAGACAGATTGAGGGGACTCCAGCTGCCCTTGGGCTGAACGTAAGGGCAGGTTAGAAGCAGGAGAGCTGCTTGTGCCACACGGCACAGCCTTCGCAGCGGGGTAAAGGACACCCGCCTGTTTTCTTCTACCTCTTATGCGGAAGGGAAACCAGAGCCACATTCAGTGCAGAGCAGGAGGATGAGGAGGGACGTGGCGCCTGCCCAGCCATTAAGGTCAGTGTCTGAGCTGGCCCCTTCTTGTGTGGCCCTGATAGGGCAGAGCAGCTGCCGTCCACTCTTCCCTGCGTGCGCGTGAGGCACCGCGGGTGCCGCAGGGTGCTGCCAGCGCCGCTCTCGCACCCTGGCACCTCCAAACACCTCTCTGCTATTGGCGCCTCGGCGACACTCCAGAAGCGGCAGCTGCCTTCAAGTCGCGTGGGCCGCTCACCCGCACAGGGCCACGCCTGGGGCTGAGGGCAGCACCGGGGCTCAGGGCTGTGCCTGGTGTTGAGGACAGCGCCCGGGGCTCAGGGCAGCACGCAGGACTTGGGGCTGCACCTAGGGCTCAGGGCAGTGCCCGGGGCTCAGGGCTGCGCCTAGGGCTTGGGGCTGCGTCTGGGGCTCAGGGCAGTGTCTGGGGCTCAGGAGAGCGCCCGGGGCTCAGGACAGTGCCCAGTGCTTAGGACAGTGCCTGGGACTCAGGGCAGCACCCGGGGCTCAGGGCAGCGCCTGGGACTCAGGACAGTGCCTGAGGCTCAGGACAGTGCCTGAGGCTCAGGACAGCGCCCGGGGCTCGGGACAGCGCCCGGGGCTCAGGACAGTGCCCAGGGCTCAGGGCAGCACCCGGGGCTCAGGACAGTGCCCAGGGCTCAGGGCAGCACCCGGGGCTCAGGGCAGTGCCCGGGGCTCAGGGCAGTGCCCGGGGCTCAGGACAGTGCCCGAGGCTCAGGGCAGTGCCCGGGGCTCAGGACAGTGCCCGAGGCTCAGGACAGCGCCCGGGGCTCAGGACAGTGCCCGAGGCTCAGGACAGTGCCCGAGGCTCAGGACAGTGCCCGGGGCTCAGGACAGTGCCTGAGGCTCAGGACAGTGCCCGGGGCTCAGGACAGTGCCCGGGGCTCAGGACAGCGCCCGGGGCTTGGGACAGCGCCCGGGGCTCAGGACAGTGCCTGAGGCTCAGGACAGCGCCCGGGGCTCAGGACAGCGCCCGAGGCTCAGGACAGCGCCCAGGGCTCAGGACAGCACCCGGGGCTCAGGGCAGTGCCCGGGGCTCCGGGCAGCGCCCGGGGCTCAGGGCAGTGCCCGGGGCTCAGGACGGTGCCTGGGGCTCAGGACAGTGCCTGGGGCTCAGGGCAGCACCCGGGGCTCAGGGCCACGCGTGCTCTGCCTGGAGGCCCTGCTGTGCTCAGGCGCCCCACGGGCTGCGCTTCATGGAGGCTGCAGCGACCCTGCGCTCGCCGGCCCGACCGCACTGCCACCAAGGCACGCACTGGCACTTAGGTTTTCAACAGTTTTTTTTCACTAGGTTTTTCATTATACATATGTATTTTATATATATATATATTATATATATATATAAAATATATATAATATATATATAAATATATATATATAAAATATATATATATATAAAATTATATGCACCAGATTTCACCATTTTTTCATTATATATATAATTTAAAATTTTATTTTAAAACTTCTTTGCACATACACTTCTTCAGCATCTTCCTCTTTTTTTTTTCATTGCACTGAAAAGTTTCAAAAAACATAAAATATATCCCTTTACTAAACATTATTTGTTCTTAGGTTACAAAAAGATTAACATTTCACAGTCACAAAGCATAAGTACATCGGTCCAAAACATCTTCCTCCAGCAGGTCTTCCATTCTTCAGGACATACAAAACCTAGACAGTTGTACAGATCTCAAAATAAGGTTACTTGTCCAGTGAAGGAAAGAAAAAGGTGGCAGCTATATTTTAAAAAAATAATAGAACTCAAACCAAAATGATGTACCTATGGAAGAACATCACCAGCAATAGCTTAAAAATTGGAAAAAAAGAAAAAAGGAAAAAGGAGTGAACGTGGAGGTGGACAAGAGCATCCTCCTTCAAGTACATCACAGGTAGAAATACAGCAGCACAGTTACAGCATCGTTTGGTCACACTCTATATGGTAGCCACATTACTACAACTTCACCTAAGACACATGGAGGAAAACTATTTACATACCAAGAATGTAAGGAAAAAACAATTCCACACAGCCTGCAATTCATGATTGATACAAAAGTGTTGAAACTATTGGTACAGAAAATGCAAAACAAAAGCAAAACGTTGAGGCCAGAACACACACAGCAGTTTGGAGCATGTGGTGTCCTTAAAAACCTAGCCGAAGTTCAAAGCCAAAATCGGCCCAAATATCAAGTGCAGTTCTTCAAAAGCATCTTGGAGGCACAGATTCTACCACGCGTCAGACCCGCTGTGGTCACCTGGATTTGACTTTAACATGGAAACCCACTGCTAATCCGGCAGACTAAGACTACGTTTCCTTTAGGTTGTTAGTGCTGTTGTTTTTTAGCATTTCTTTTATTAAAAACATTCTCTCTCCCGCGTGAAGCTATTGAAAACCTGCCCTTCAGACAATAGGCTTTTGTGTTCAGAAAGGAAGCGTCCCTGCCTACGGTAGCTTAACACAAGGTGGTTGAGTGCCCCAGAAATTTCCGACTTCCTCCCCAAATTAAGAACGTTTTAGCCTGCAGCGCAAGTGAAGGTGTCCGAAAGGGCTGCGCTAACCCCTGCAGGAGCGGCGGGGGAGAGCGGCTGAAGCTGCTTGCTTTGGGCTGGCTGTGAATCGGCCGGCGCCGGGCACCGGGGCACCGTGGCGTACGCTGAGCCCGGGACACGCTGGTTCCTTCCCTGCTACCCGCCGAGCAGTGCTGAGCTGCCTGCCCTTGCAAGCAGGGCCCAGCGCTGAGTGAGGGCGGCCCCGTGAGCCAAGGCTCCTTGTGGCCAGCCTGTGCCACCTGGGCTACCAAGGGAGCTCCACGAGCAAAGCCGTTGCGCCGCCAGCACTGGGCACTAACCAAGATGGTGCGTTGGGGGTATCATGTTTGGGCTTGACTTTGCAGCCTATCTGTCTGTCCTGAGTGGGGCTTAGGAGTGTCATGGAGGCTGAGAGCAGTGGCAGGTCTGGGCATGGCCCAATCCACGCACTGCTGAAGAACAGCGTGGGGCCAGCACATCCTCCCTCCCGCCCTCAGAGATGCTGTGACTCCTAAATCATCAGCTTGGAAAGTGGGATGGAAACATTTTCAGTCATCCTCGCTTCACAGGCAGCACCTTCCCAATGAACAGCTGCCGTGCCCTGTACGCTGTGTTTCCATGTCTGTATTTACACCGCACAAATGTGTGCAAGTATAACAGACAGGAGGGAAAGCAGGGCAAAGCACAGCCCGTAACTGCAGCCACCTACACCTGCCTAGGAAGCTTCATATTACTCTTGAATATTCTGAGAATATATTAATATATTAATATATTAATATATTAATATATTAATTAGGGCGTGGAGTTCACGCAAGCTGAACATCAGTCCCATTCAGGCCCAGGGTGTCTCCTCGCTCCTGCCCGTCAGCCCTCTCCAGGGAAGGGCTCGTGGCCGACGCCGCTGTGCCGGGCGCTGCCAGTGCAGAGCAGCACTGCCCAGCGGCAGCGCCGCACTCCCAGAGCCAGGGTGGGAAAGCAGCCCAGTGCCGCCCGACTGCTCCGGCACCTCACCTGTTCCCACAGAGCTGGCCACTCTCTAAAGCACCTCCCTAGGGGCGCATTTAAAGACACAACTGAATGAGCAGACCCATCTTCCTTTGCCTTTGGTTTCGTATTTTGGTGAATGTTACACTGGAATTAATTTCCACCACGTTGTACTTGGTGGCTTTTTACGACAGCCGCGGGTGTGCTAAGAGGTGCCTCACGAGCGACGACTGACGCACTGGGCTGCGAAAGGCCGGGCTGGGGCTGCGGCCGCTAAGCGCCCGCCCCGGCTTCCCTTGCGGCCACGGCGCTCGGCAGGGATTGTCAGCAGGAGCCATTCGCTAAACGGGGTCTGATCACTTAGGACTGCACAACTGCATTGCAAAGACACAACAGGAGTTACAGAGACGATGAAAAGCAGTTTTAGAAGTTTATTAGGCCAAAAAAAAAAAGTGCAAGAGAAAGGTCTCTTGCCCAAGCTCCAAAACATATGAGGGGCCATGAGAAAAATGTTTTAGACTTCAAGCCTGCGGATCTGTTTTCACTGAGCTGCACACAGAAAGAGAAGTAAAGGGAAAGGAGGAAAAAAAAAAACCCACAAAGATAAGGAAAGACGAAGCGTGGTCATCCAGACCCAGACACGCCACTGGTTTATGCGGAAGCTCTAGGGCACGGAACGCTCCCATCCTGCACCCGGCTGCCTCGCGGGCAGCCTCTGGAAGGGCCTTCAGGCCCAAGTCACGCAGCTTGCTGCACGTTTGAGCTGCCCCCACTCTGCTCTGCCCCCCTGCCGGCTGCAGCTCCTACCCGGCCTCCCATTTAGAGAAAGGGAACTTCAGATTCCCTGTGGCTGCTGAACGGGAACTCGGGACGTGTTGGAATGAAACGTCTTGTCGGCTACACCCAACACGCTGGGGAGCCGCTGCCCCCACGAGACGCCCACTGGGTGCTGGGTCAGCGCCTGGGCTTTGGCTGCCCGTGAAGCTTTCATCCAAGCGGGGTTAGCAGCTCCGGCAGGACGAGCTCTGGGGGCAACTCCGGCTGATCGTGGCTCCCCAGTCACACACCTGTGTGTACACGAGAGCCGCCCGATTCCCCTCTAACCCTGCCCGTGAAGCGAAGCGCCACCTGCCCCCCAATATGTAACTTGGCTCAGCTGGTTTCCTCTTGGACTGCTGCTTTTACTCTGATAAAGCTTTACTCAGATTTTCTGTCGTTTAAATTCATTAAGCAGTGCTAAGCAAGGGCTGATGAAGTGAGCCAAGGCGGGTTAGCTGTCACAGAGATCTTCTGATGTCTTCAGTATCAAAAGGACTTCTTGATAACTTCTTTAACTTCTGATCACAAGCCAAGTAGGCAGGGTACACCGAGTGGCAGGTGAGGCAGGGAGAAGAGAAATGATTTTCTTAAATAGATCGCTCTCTGGCTATCCAAACTAGCCCATAACCAGAACAAACCATCACTTCAAGTAGTAACTCGACTGAAAACACACTCAGGAGCCCAAGCAATTTACTGAATCCCAGCTGATGGACAGGCTCTGTGTTCAGGGATCCTTTCAACAGGATAAAGCAGACAGAGCCATCCAATGAATGAAAATCCCTGATCCCAAAGAAACTGCGGCTCCCAGGTAAACACCGCACAGAGCGGGGCTTGCTCGCTCTGTATAATCACCGTGTTCAGGCAACAGGGAACCCTGACAAATAATTCCTGATCCCAGAAGAAATCTTTCTGTACAAAACTGGGATCTGATCTCCTGGACAAATTTGCGGATGGCTGTGTTAGCTGCAGCAGAACAGACATAGTTCCACTGAAAACAATTTCAGTTTTCCCACTAAAACATGTAGAATACAGGAGTATGGAGTCCCAGAGTGCTACTGAAGGAAAAACAAGAGGGAGAAATGGGAATTCAAGGGATTACACAAGTTTGAAATTGTCCACAGATAAGTCATGAAAACAACTTTTTAAAGAAAAAAAATGGAGTATCTATCTTATATATATATGAGTGTGTGTTTGTGTGTGTATATATATATATAAATATATATATGTACTTTTCTAAATGAGATGTGGCCTGAGTCGCTGCTCTGAATATTTGAGGGTGGATTTCAGGAGTCTCCTTGGCTTCTGATACCCATTTCTACTTCCACAACTAAAATGGCTCTTCCAAGCTACATGGTAAACTGAAAAATATTAACTTCTGCTTCAGGTCTTCACCTGGCGGGACCACAGAATCCGTAACACACTAGCAGCATATAAATCCCGTTCCTGTTAAGCACCAAAACCATTTCTATAGGGGAACTGTAATCATAAGAGATATCTTTAGTCATATACAGTATATGTGCGGAGCCCACTTTTCGGGCAGAAAAAATACCCCTCCAGCATTAGTTTAGATTAAGATACATCGATTGGGAAAGTCCTGGCCAGGCTGTCACCCACACACTGTCTCTCAGAGGCCCTTCCCGAAACGCCGCCCCTCCCGTAAGCACTGGCGAGGCCGCTTTCAGGACTGCTTGTTGCCGTGTATGAGAGGGATGACATAGACAGAGATGTCGTCTCCGGAGCCCAGCCTGTCGTTGGAAATCCTCCAGCCGCGGTCCTTGAGCACGCCGCGGGCGCGCATCACCAGCTCCTGCGCCGCCAGCGTGTACCTGCGCGAGGGCAGAGCGCCGTGAGGCGGCGCGCGCTCCCCCCGCCCTGGCCGCCGCCTCAGCGCCGCCAACGGCCTCAGCGCCGCCACGGCCTCAGTGCCGCTAACAGCCTCGGCGTCGCCAATGGCCTCGGCGTTGCCACGGCCTCAGTGCCGCCAACGGCCTCGGTGCCCCCAGCAGCCTCGGCATGGCCAACAGCCTTGGCGTCGCCAATGGCCTCGGCGCGGCCAACGGCCTCAGTGCCGCCAACAGTGGCAGCGGTGCCGCTGCGGGGGAGGCCAGCGCGGCCACAGCCCCGCCTCAGCGAACAGCAGCTCCCACAGAGCGCTACCCCTCAGCCAGCTAAGCTATCTGGGGAAATAAAAATCTGGGGGGAAAAAAGGAAAACCCACCACATAAACCACCCGCCCCCACCCCAGAGAACCCAGAATAAAACGGCTTGCTTTAGAAAACGAGACCTTCGTGCAGCAAAACACCTCCTGAATGAAAAGAAACACGGCTCTGCTCATTGCAGAGACAAGCCACTGCAAAGGAAATGATTTGAGAACAACGGATAAAGCTAAAAATCAAATCCAAGCTGCATTTTTCACCGGGTGGGTACACTGCCTGTTTTCCTTGAGTGTAAGAAACTGGAAAATGAAATATAGTCAGATTAACAAAGTCCACAGTCTTTTCACATCTATGGGTTCAACAGAAATGCTCTGAATGTGTGTTGTCAAGTGCTTAATTTAATGAAATACTCACCAGTAGTTTCATGATGCTCCAAAACTCCCCAACGTCGGAGGCTGGAGGGCACTGTGTTTGTAAGAGTCATTTTCTGTCCTGAGGAACTGCACACGGGGCTGGATGGGGCAAGGGTGTCGGAGTCGCGGGCTGGCGCAGAGTGTGCTCTGCCCTGAGTGGGGCTTTGCAAGCCGGACTACCTCTACATGAGACCTTATTCAAAAATCCTTCCGATCCTAATGCAGTATTGACCAAAAATGTTCTCCCTTATTGTTTTTCCTGTGCCTGCTATATCAGCACAAATCTAGAAATATCCTCAGAGAAAGAACTGCCTCGTTATGGATAACTGACTCCTACCAAGCGTTTTTTTCCTCATCAGTTCAACACCTGGCTGAGTTCTTCTGAATTTGGTTGGGTGGAGGCAAACCTTTCTATAATTTACCAATTAAAAATTAACATTTAAAAGATTCACAAGGAAAAATATTGTGCCTGCCTGTGCTTTATCTGAAGCTTAAACATCAATCTCTACAGTGATGCAGGGCTCTAAAAAGCGAACCGCACAAGCAAAGAGAAGGCAAGTTCCCCTTGGTAACTAACAGAAGCCAAGAAGGACATGTAGGCTGTGCATTTTGGGACTCTCTTTTCTAGGGGAAACTCTCTAGTCAGAAATGGTCTGTCCAGATCTAAGAAGGCAGGACAGTCTAAGCCCACTGATGAGAAGTAGAGAAGAAAAGGGGTTTATTGAGTACCCAAGATTGTTCAAATCCAGAAGTTTGGATAAGAGAAGGGCCCAAGGGTCCATTTGCACCAGGCAAGGCATGAACATGGGCACACGGCTGCACACCCTCTGCACAGCTGCTTAGTCCCATAGCCCTTGAGGTGTAAGAGCAGGAGGTAACAAGATACACTAACTGTACTGTCCTAAAATACAGGATGAGATTCTATTTTGTAAGTGAGGAAGAACCTGCAAATATAAATGCAGACACACTTGCATCCTTCATTTTCCAAATCCCCAAATCAGATGCTGGGCTAAAGAACAGAAGGACCCCACAAAGGAGGCAAGCAACCAGAATATTTATTCACAGCATGTCTGATGCTGAGAGAATTTTGGCTAAGAAAATCTTTTTTTTTTTTTTTTTTTTTCCCTCAAGGTTTTCTCAGCTATTGTCAGAATTTAAGAGAAGAAATCACCCATTATTCTGGGAAAAGAGAAAATTTCCCTTCCTCCTTTTTCCAATTAAGAATGGCTCCCCACATCTGAAGAGTGGAAAGGAAAAACTATTGCCCTTTATTGTGTAAAGGCTTTGCTGCTTAGTGTTTGCAGAGGATAACGTTAAAAAAAGAAAAGTCTTTAATAAAGCAGACATTTCTGCGTAGACGGAATGTGAAATACACCCAAAAATGTGAAAAATGGCACGTTGAAGCTACAGAAAAGGATCGGGCGAAGGCAGCAGCCACGTAACATCCCCTCCCAGTGCAGAGCTGAGCTGCTCTCACCAACCATTGCCTGAATCCCCCGGGATGGCTCTGCAGGGCTGGGTGAAACAGTCCTGACTTTGCTCTCCTGCCCTTGGAGATGCCCGGGCTCATGCTACACAGGACAGGATTCCAGGATTTCTGTGGGTAACAAACACTCCTAGTCCTGATGGGAAACAGCAATAGGAAAGAGTCCCAAGAGCTTTCAGAGGCCTCTAAGATCGTGTCCATCACACTACAAAATGACTCCTCAGACAAAGAAGTGACATATTTCTCCCTCAAAGAGTTAATCACCTAGCATAATAACTAATTACTCTGCAGGCTAAAATATCCCAAATCTTTCTCTTTTTTTTTTTTTTTTTTTAATACATACTGCTGTCAGGGTATAAGGAGGTTATTTTGTGAGATGGATCCACGATCTGCTGCAACAGGTAAGTTCTTCAGAAGAACACATTACCAAACCCAGCGGGCAAGTCTCTTACCTCCGTCATTTTTTCTACATCCCTAGAAATTCCATGTTTCCAGTGAATCATCTCCCCAACATATGTCACCACACCCATCATGGAAATTGACGTTTTGTGGGATAACATTTCCTTTAAACATAACACACTGCTAATATTGCAAATAAGATCTTTCCTGTCACCAGCTAGTGAAAGGAATGAACCCTGCTCCGCAATCTGAGCTGCTCTGCTGCTGTAAATTCATTAGTTATACCTCATTTGATCCACTGTGAAGCAATTACGTGTAGCAATTACGTAAAACCTTTCACACAGTACTTTAAACCCTTTAAATGTTCTTTATAACGAAGTAGTAAGAGCAATTCCACAAAGGTAATTTTCATAAATATCATTGCAAACTGCACAAGAGACTGTTCTAATTACCTCTTGCAAGCTGGCATCAGAAATATCTTGCCAACACTATTTGTAAGTCTCTAAATGACCTGGCACAAAGTTACTCAAAATAACAAATTAATTTCCAATTCAGATGTCCATTCTTAGACCACTAGGTCAAACACTAATAAACGTGTTTGTTCTAGCTCATCCTTCAGCAGTACCAATTCTGGACTGGTACAAAGAGGGCCTAATCCTCCACAGTTACTGGGGAATTAGACAGTAAAACAGCAAAAATAAATCTAAAGCAAACACAAACTGTTCTTTAGTGTCTTATTTTTTTTTTGCCCATCGTAAAATATTCATAGAAATCACTTACAAGCAGAAAGAACTCCCATCCTACTACAACAGATGTGTTGGTTATTACCAACTTTGGGATGACCCAACGGTCAAAACTCTTTTGATGGCTACTTGCTCCATGGGGGCTATGGGAGAAGGGGTGTGTGGCTATTGCTGTAACTCGATGGACAAGTGCACTCGGATGGCATTAGTACCTGACAGGTAAGACAGGTGGGAGGGCAGATGGGAGTTGGGAACCTTTCCCAACTCTTAGGTTAGAATGGAGACAGGATAAAGATAGTGGATTTCAACAGGTACCTTTGCAATAAGAGATTCAGGGGTGCAGAAGTCAGAACAAAACCTATTCAGATCAAAATGTTGAATAACCCATGAAATGTAGAGCATTTTCATGGGAAAGCAGATGGTGTGGGTTACGGCCACCCTAATTTAATGGCATAAAGACATCATACAGTGGAGAGATGCCCAGGAAATGGCCCTCACCGACCACGTCTGACCTCGTCCCAGGGAGGAGGCAGAGAAACTTCCACGTCTTGCTGAAGGAGAGATAGTCCCTGCTGTCAGTTACACCACGTGTCCTCTGCAGTGCGAGGAGATAAGGAAGGTCAAAGAGCTGCAGTTCCAGCTTCACACTAGCCCTCTATTCACCTGACAATGAGGCACTTGAGCAAAATGTTTCTCCGTGCCAGGATAAGAAAATACTGCTTGCAATTCACTTTGGAGTGGCCGTCACCGGCCCTTTCCCTGCCGTTATCTTTCTTCCTTGCTGATGGCGAATGGGACTGACTCCAAGAAAAGAGCCACTTACAAACATTAAACGCTGAAGCACTTGGGGACTTGTTTCCCTCTCACCCTCAAGAGCTACCCCATCTGAGCAGGGTAGCTCGAGCTCTCCCACAGCCCTGAGAGCGTTCACTTGGCTGCTGAGGGGCCCCAGGGTTTGTTTCTGCCCTCCCAGGCCAACTGGGGCTGCCCGGAGAGCTCCTTTCTCTGCTCCCAGCAAAGGAGCCTGCGCTCAGGAGCAGCAGGCACGTGGCCTTCCAAAGAAGTCTCTGGAGAAGGATGACACTGTTTCCACTTCCACAGCCCTCCCTTTTACAAGCAAGGGCCTACAGATCTCTAGTGTAATGGTTTAAGCACAGGGACAGGAAACACAGAAGTGGGCAGGGTGATCTTCTCAACCAAGAAAGACACTGCTCTATTTAGTTGTTGGGGAACTTTTGTTCACTCAACAAAAGAGGAAAACTCTTCCCAAGTAAGAAGAACTAAAGAGAGGGGAATGATGATAATTACTTAGGATACAGCTATGGAATGAAATAGAATCAAACTAAATGAAACAGAAATAAACTTCCCATCTAATCTGTGGGTAAAATACCACCAAACCTTCCATCTCATTTGTCACTGAATCTGTCCTGTTGCTGCTAGACACCAGGCACTCACTTCTGAAGATGGGTTTAAAGGTTGCAGCATGATCAGAAATGTGTGGGGACCACGCTGTGTAGTGCATATACACACATACACAGAGAGAGAGATGTGCTGGTAATAACCTAGAAAGAAAAAAATCTTTAGTGTAAAATGACCTTCCAGAGGAGAATTAAGTAGAAACCAGTGACTGCTGGAGAAAGAGACCTGCTGCCACGTTCTTTCAAGACTTCATCCTCCTACAGTTTCCACGTGACCTTGTGGAGCAAAGAAAATAGATCCCATGCTGAGATGCTGTGACACCCACCTTTCCTTGTATCGGGTGCGCAATCCTGATAGAAAACATAGCAACTCTTTCTTTAGAGGCTTCATCCAAGTCATAAAAACATCTTTGCCTAAGTGCTGTCTATTTACTGAGTGTTTTTCTTGACATAGTTCCTTCTACAAAAATACATTATCAAAAAGCACTCTCACTTGCACAGAGAGCTAGAAACATCAAGGAAAAGCACAAACCTGTGGGGATCATCAGGGTCACAGTTTGGTAGAAAATTAGTGACAGCTTCTGCCACTTCTTCATTTAACAGCACATCCCAGAGTCCATCAGTAGCTAGGATGAGAACATCATCTGGCCCATGCTCATACTGCAGAAGGTCATAGACTCTCACCTGAAACCAAAAAAGAAGAGGCATCCATGAAGGTGGCAACCACTGAACATGTTTGTGAAAACCTGCTGAGTTTGGCTCCAAGTTCCGACCTGAAAAACCTCGGGGTCGGTCTCCACTTGATCCTGGAGCTGCATGAGGTTGGTGTGGTGGCCAGTGACAGGCAATGGGTGTAAGCTGAAACACAGGAAGTTCCATCTCCGTACGAGGAAGAACTTCTTTACTGTGGGGGTGACAGAGCCCTGGAACAGGCTGCCCAGGGAGGCTGTGGAGTCTCCCCTGGAGATCTTCCAAAGCCTCCTGGATGCCGCCCTGTGCCCCGTGCTCTGGGTGTCCCTGCTGGAGCAGGAAGGTTGGACTAGATGGTCTCTAGAGGTCCCTTCCAACCTCAACCATGCTGTGATCCTGTGAGGCCTGGCGGGGGCCAGGGCAGCACCAGTGCTCGGGCTCTCACCTCGGCCGGGGGCCTCGAGGGCTCCCGGAGGCGGCTGCAGGCATCGTGCCGGCTGCTCCTTGCGGCCGGCTGCCAGCGCAATTCCCGCCGAGCAGGCGCCGGCTGCGGCGTGTGAAGGAAGCTCTTCCCTACCACTGGCAGGGCTGGGCAAATGGAAGCTGAATTATTTATTTGATGAATCTGTGATATTCATTTAAATGAAATATTCGCAAATAATTGTTTTTACTATTTGTCCAGATCCAACTACCCGTGGAAAATAAATTGCGTGTGCTCTGCAATGACATAACAGCCAGTATCTCATTTACTTTTCTAGACCTGATGCAGACCCTGTACTTATGTATTCTGTCTGATCAAGTAAGTAGTTCCACAAAATGGGGCAGAATCGTTTACTTTGTCACCTATGTGCACGTGTAAGGATTTCAGTGGGCAGGGACCAATTCAAGATCACAGAAATGAGGGCTGTGCTGCCATCCAGAGGGACCTGGACAGACTGGAGGACTGGGCGGTGAGAAACCTCATGAAGTTCAACAGGGGCAAGCGCAGGGTCCTGCACTTGGGGAGGAATAACCCTGGACACCAGTACAGATTAGGGGTGGACCTGCTGGAGAGCAGCCCCGCAGAGAGGGACCTGGGTGTCATGGTGGACGACAAGTTGACCATGAGGCAGCAGTGTGCCCTGGTGGCCAAGAAGGCCAACGGGATCCTGGGGTGCATTAAGAAAAGCGTCTCCAGCAGGTCGAGGGAAGTGATCATCCCCCTCTACTCAGCCCTGGTGAGGCCACATCTGGAGTACTGCGTCCAGTTCTGGGCTCCCCAGTACAAGAGGGATGTGGAGCTGCTGGAGAGAGTCCAGCGCAGGGCTACCAGGATGATCAGGGGCCTGGAACATCTACCATATGAACAAAGGCTGAGAGAGCTGGGTCTGTTCAGCCTGGAGAAGAGGAGGCTGAGGGGGGACCTGATCAGCGTGTATAAATACCTCAAGGGAGGCAGTGAGGAGGAGGGGGCGGCCTCTTTTCAGTGGTGGACAGTGATAGGACTAGAGGAAATGGCTTCAAACTGAAGCATCGGAAGTTCCACAGGAACTTAAGGAAGCATTTCTTCACTGTGAGGGTGACAAAGCACTGGAACAGGTTGCCCAGAGAGGTTGTGGAGTCTCCTTCTTTGGAGATCTTTAAAACCCGCTTGGATGCAGCCCTGTGCCACGTGCTCTAGGTGACCCTGCGTGTGCAGGGGGGTTGGACTCGATGACCTCTGAGGTCCCTTCCAACCTTCGGCATTCTATGATTCTATGATTCTATGAAATGACTTCTCTGCAAACCTGCCTTTGGATGATGACCCCATGCCACCACCATATGAGGATGGCTAAAGCCTGGGCTAGAGTGGGGTAGGCACAAAGGTGCTGGGAGTCATCACTCAAGCCTCCAGATGAGCAAAGGTCATCGTAGGCATTTTCAAATAAGCCTGGGTTTGGTCATATTTCTCCCTCACATGCCATCTTTCAGCAGAGAACCCGCCAGCTCCTTCAGTCCCCAAGTCACGCATGGAGCACCTTTGGGAAGCGCTCACTGGCATCTAACCACCAGTGTAATGATTAAGCACTGTCATGTTTGCCCCGCCACAACAAGTGTAGTATGAAAGCCGTGCCACCAGGCCTTGCTGGAAGCTGCGCGCCGTCTCACCTCCCTCCTGGCGCTCCTTCCCCTCAGGAGCCGTGGAGCAGGAAATGCGCATTAAATGCCCAAACTTTTTAATGTAATTATGATTTTATGGGACTTCAACTAGTACCAGGGAAACGGTCACTGAGATCTTGCTGCTAATTCTCACTGTTCGCCCT
This sequence comes from Nothoprocta perdicaria, assembly GCF_003342845.1. Taxonomy (NCBI): domain Eukaryota; kingdom Metazoa; phylum Chordata; class Aves; order Tinamiformes; family Tinamidae; genus Nothoprocta; species Nothoprocta perdicaria. The sequence goes on along the minus strand of NW_020455467.1, from coordinate 830,780 downwards.
TCACTCAAAAGCACAGGGGTCATCTGTAAAACATAACCCTCACTTCATTACCTAAGGTGGTGGATGAACAAGGACTTTGAAGAGGATTAAAGTCAAGGCAAGATACTCTTTTCATTGAAGTATATTCTCCTCATTCAGGTTGAGTGGAAATTATATTCTAGAAATGATTTCCATATGCAGTACAGGTCTCATTTCAAGCCATTCATGTCATAGTCCCCATCTCACAAAATTTAATTGAACCTACAGCAGCCATTAGTTTCAACTTAGGTATCACCAGGGCAAGCTGGCCAACACAGCGATGAACCAGCACGGTGTGTTTGTGCCGATCTCTCGGGTACAGGCAAGGATCTCCGAGAGCACCACTCTCAATCTGCTCAAGTGGATACGCTCAAGTATCCACTTAGCAGCCCACGTCTCAAATGAATAACCAAGCTTCTAACATTGGCAGGAGGAAAAACCTGTCTCCCACAGCTTTCCCACACACAGAAAGTGCCTATTAAACCAAGAAAGCCTTTTTCTCAGGAGCGTATGTATGTGTGGGTAACTTGTGAACAAGGTAACTATTTCCTGGAAGGAAAATTCTTGCGAGTCAAGCGCCTCCAGAAAGGTGTACCCATGAGAGGGAATTATCAGGCGCCTGAAGATGTGCAGGGAAGTGCGGTGGAGTGGGCAGGAAGGGATGCTTGGCTGGTGCCAAAGCTGAGGTGCTTTGGTACCTCAGCAGAGTGCCAAGGTTACAGAAAACAAGTGTGGGTCGACCTCAGTCAAGATGGTTGTTTACAAGGAGTGGCCAGCACATAAGATGCGATGTTCACCAAAATGAAGTTTTGTCTACGCTGCATTTTTTTTTTTTTTTGCAGTAGAAAAACACTAGGGCAGCAGCCAAACCCACACAACACTTAAAGGAAGATAAAATTCTCTTCCTTCCTTCCTTCCTTCCTTCCTTCCTTCCTTCCTTCCTTCCTTCCTTCCTTCCTTCCTTCCTTCCTTCCTTCCTTCCTTCCTTCCTTCCTT
>NW_020455467.1:821226-829552 GCF_003342845.1 Nothoprocta perdicaria | reverse complement strand
CCTCCCTCCCTCCCTCCCTCCCTCCTTCCCTCCTTCCCTCCTTCCTTCCCTCCTTCTTTCACCAGATTTCTAGAACACAACTGCAGGTGTCTCCTGCTGACACAGACAAGTTTATTTAGAGCAGGGCAGTCTGTTACACGCTCAGGTTATGCCTACAGGCTGCTCTGCCCCAGTGCAGACACGAGTCCGTTTGCACCCTTCCCTTGCCTGCTGGCAGCTTCGCTCTGCTTCTTACTTCTCAGGAAAGCCGGGGGTGACTCCAGCCCCGCAGAGCACAGGGGAGCAGCCCCTCAGGGACACGCAGGCTGCCCAGGACGAGCAGGGTCCATGTAAGAGGTGCCCTGGCCGGCAGGTCTCACCGAGCACCCACCCGACACTTCCAAGCACGCTGTGACATCCTAGAGTCTGCTCAGCACCTGCTGTAGGCCAAGCGCAAAGGATTGGGCTAGGCCACTATTGGGGACAGTAGAGAGGAGCCCCGTGGAGCTCCCCAGCACTGTGTGAATTTTGTGTGAATTTTGTGTGGTTGAAAGCAGCTCCGACGTGCAGGACGTGCTCAAGTTCCAGAGGGAGCCTCCCCAGCTACTGTCTCTTCCCCGCAGCTGTGCTTGAGGAAATGGAACCACAGGGAGGCTTGAACAACGTTCTCTCTCCGCGACGTGGTCGGCCCAAACTCGCCAGCAGTGCAAAGCGAAATACGGCCCCGCTAATGCAGAGGAGGGGTAGGGGTTGCCTTAACTTGCGATGCACCCGTGACACATCTCCCAGCAGGTCCTTTGGGAATCTCGACCCCTTCCTTAGGCTCACTCCTTCAGAAGACAGACATCAGTCCCGATGGTGCTCCATGGAGTTGGTGTCCTCAGCCCCAAACTCCTTGGACTGTGGGCGCTCTCCTCTCTGCGAGACTTGTGAGCCCCTCTTCTACTGCTGTGACAGTTGTTCTCCTTCTTTAACTTCTCTTTGGAGCATCAGCCATCGAAACATCCCTCGAAAGCCCCTAGTCTGCTCACCACGCGTGTACCATGAACTGCCGTCCTGCTTGACGTGGAACAGCTGATCTGTTCTCCAGCTAACCCGGACTCTAATACCTAGCAAACATAAAAAGCTGCTGACCACAGGGAAAAGCACAAACATCCGTGACCACAGTGGCTGGGCTGCACTAGGTTTGATGTTGAGTGGCACTTACAGAGCTCTGCTGAGGTTAACAGCTGGTGCCCCCACTGAAGACCACAGTTACACACGATCTCTCTCTGCAGTCTGTCACACATCACCGTGTTGTGTGTTGAATTTTCAATTCAATTCAATGTATGAATTATATCTTCAATATAGATATTTGTTTCTAACACTGCTCACCTACAAACATGCTGGAGTGCAGAGAACACTCTGGCCAAGCAAGGAAACGAACAGGTGGGTCAGACTTGTATTTACATTTCAATGGATCCCCCTGCCTGATAAAAGCTGCGTTTGGCTCGGGAGAAGGACCCCCAACCTCCATGGAAGCGCTAGGGCCCGTTGGCCGGTTTTGCTTTGAAGAGGCAGCCCACGTGGGTCCCTGTGGCTTGAGAACTGCCGCGAGGCCAGCGGGCTCCGAGGTGCTCCCGGGGAGCCCGTCGTGGGGGACTGAAGCCCAACCACCCCAGCAGCAATGCGCTGCATGCGGCGGCCTGCTCTGTGCATCAGCCCAGCCACTGCCATCAACAAAAGCCCTTCTTAATTGTATTGGCCCTTTATATGTGCAGCGTTATCCGACGCCGCTTCCCTGGCAAACGAGGAGATCTTTCAATACCACCCTCCAAGTAATTTATATGTAAATAATAAAAAGCGGGTCCCAACACCGCTCCCTGCAGCACTCACCAATTAATCTCCTCTTAGCTTTTTACTGCCACCCTTTGTTTCCTGCCCTTTAGCCAATTTCCAGCAGACGGTGCCAACTTTCCACTTACTCTATGGCTTCATATCTCTCATACTAATAACCTGTGATGCAGAACAGTTTCTCAGATGTTTTCTGAGAAATCAAAGTGCTCATGCAAGACCATCTATGATATTTTAATTCTCTCAGAGACACAATCCTGAAGGAGTTCCAGCTATTAAAGAGTGATGTTTGCTTCCTGAAAGCACCTTGAGTCCCCCTGAGCAAATGGTGCTTTGTGAAGTGTTTGCCTTGCTTGTTCCTCTCGACATCGTAATTCCTACAGATTTCTCCAGAAGGCAGATGTGAATCTAAAATGTTTTCCCTTGACATATTTGTGAAGTTGTCAGAAAGATTTCACTAACACATATGAAAGGGGCAAAATTCTCTGTGGTCGCTTTAGCATCGTCGACTTTGATGACTGACTTTGTGTTTATCACTGGCAAAGGCCAAATTCTGCTGTGAGGGCCACGCTTCTTCCCCCAAATGGCTGAACTGCTGTTTGAAAAATTTCAGGACGAAATTTTGCTTTTCATATGCAACAAGAAGACCCTTGCCGAGTTTTGAAAGGCAGAATTTCCTGCTGAAAGCTTTCAAATGAACTGTTCCATTATGAAAAATAAATATTTAATTCCATGCCAGAGAGCCTCAGCCACGGCTTTGCCTGCTTTGTGCTATTCCAGTTCATTATAAAAGGCTCAATTCTCTAGAGCTCACCAACCTGCAGAAGTCCTCCAAATCTGGTCTCGTAACAGCTGAGCCACTCAATCCTGATTACATTTGTCAGTCTTGGCTACATGACTTCTCCTCCCATAGCCTGGCACCCTGTCAAAGTACAATTTTATACTATTCTCAGATTACTTCTAGCCCTCTTTGTGGATGTAGCCACGGAGATGCTTACCGCCCCTTCAGATACGTTTTTTACAGTGGCACAGATTGGCAGAGTTCTGTTCTGCTGGAAGGAAACTACTCCGAAAACTCACCACACTGCCCAACCTGGGGAAGGACACTGTAATTACGGCACAGAAGTGGGAGCCAGAGGACTTGGACTTGCTCTCCGTCACGATTTGCTGTGCAGCCTAATTTCCTGTGCCTCCCCTTTCCCAGGTCTGGAATCCAGACATTGTGCTTCCTTGTGCTTTATACAAACAATTCAAAATCCAGTGCTACAGAAGGGCCAAATGTGACGGCTGCTTGACACTGCTGTGCTCGCTTCCAGGCTTTCCAGATGGCAGGATAAAGACATTGCTCCTTCCTCCGGGTTTCTGTGCAAGGTGCACTGCCCACACGGGGACAGAGCACGGGAGAGAAGAAAATGGGAGGAAAAGCTCTGGGATCTCCCTGGGAGGAGAGGTGGTTAGGAAAGGGAGGTGCCAGGGAAAGCAAGTTGGAGCATTATGTTACTGCCTAATAAAATCCAGGTTTGTCAGAGCCAAGGTCTCTAAATTGAGGTGGCTGGTCCTCTGTCTTTCCTGCTCCTGCTCTATTACATTTCTGCTAGATTGAGCTGTGAAAGGAATATGGAAACAAAGCCATTTTTTTTGTTTCCCTTTTATGAAGCAGTTAAGAGATCCTGCAACGTGGACAGCATACGAAGGGGATGCCATATTCCCGAACTTGAGCAAATGCACACGAATGAGAAAAGCCCACGAGAAGCTTTGGTTTATACACACAGACAAATCCTGCAGCAGCAACTGGCAGGGATGATACTGCTGAGACACTGTGTGGCAACTATTAACCACCCCAGAAACACGGGGTCTCAGCATGCCAGGAAGAAAAATAAATAGGCAGAATTGCACCATTACACTGGCACGAGGCAAATCCATCATGGTGATGAGGGCAGAGCTGCTGATTGCCTGGCTAAGGAGGACAGGAGCAGGTCCCAAGTGAGGGGTACCAAGCAATTAGAGAGGGGAGAGTGAAGCTACCAGACTGACAGCAAGGCAAGCGAAGGCAAGGGCTGTGCCTGGGTCCCCTCCATCTCTCTGAGACAGAATCTCTCGGCACCTCCCCCCTCTTCTTCCTTTTCAAATAGAGTCTCACAGACATCCTAGCAAGCTCAGTTTAGTAAGTTGGTGTCTTCCCAGCTGTGTTACATCATTTGTGTATTTGCAGTCTCACACTGCCGTGAGCAAGCAGGCAAACTCCAGGCCAGATCCCACGGTTAACACACGGTTCAAGCATGGTTTAAAAAAGCACCAGAAAGCCAGCGAAACTCGTGGCATCTGGCAAAGTCTCACCTGAAGGAGTTTTGCCTTTTCATGCTCAAAAAGGCTGGTTTGCTCCCGCTTAGTATTTTATGGAAAATCTGTGTAATCCATTCCTTAATGTAGGAATAGGAATATAATTAGGAAGAGTGAGGTTTGCATGTTTCTTCTTGATATACAAGTGTGCTCAAACTCCTCTAACAAACCTTTATATCCTGGGCCTGCCCTGATGGACAGCTCTCTTATGAAATGCTAAGTCTTTGGTGTTCCAACACTGAATATGTTTGGAGCAAGGCAAGTCACAATGATGGAGGGATTTAAAACAATAGTTGCCAAACAGGTGAGTAGCAGTGTCACTGCCACAAATATAAATACTGTGCGATCCTCTCTGTTACCATTTCATTCCCAAATGTTATCATTTGGGAATCCATAGTGCTTTTTCTGTCATTATTTGCATATTACATAAGATCATCATGCAGATTTACAAAGTGGGTCTGGAAGGGAAGGGGTAGCCAGGTGGAAGCACCAAGCTCTCTTCCAACAGGCTCTGGGGGTTTGCCTAGTTAGCAGCTGATCTGCTGTCCTCTGTCTAGCATAGGGTTCACACTACCATGGAAGAAATCCAACACGACATCTAGTTCTCCCTGACTTTAGGTTCATGTCAGCTTCTGTGAGGGCCGCGTGACCCAGGTTTAAAAGCAAACGGGAGCACATGGAGGTGAGGAGGGAGCAGCATCTGCCATGCTGGACGTGGCTGCAGGATAACTGGACACAAGTGGAAAAGGGGTACCTGGTATCGAGCAGCAGGAGGAACTTGAGCCATGAAGTGCAGAGAGTGAAAAGGCATCACTGCCCTGAGAGGGGCGGGGAGAAACCAGAAGTAGGGCACATGACAAGGCAGTTTATAACATTCCTGATCCCACTATACTAATAACTTTCAGCTTCTGTGTTACAGAAACCTTTGGAAAGGGTGGCAGGTTTTTTGGATCAGGCCAGAATATGGTTGGAGTTGCATTCAGGATGAAAGAAAAAGGACAGTGACTGCATTTTTTTTCCCACTTCCACAAGGAGATAGCTGAAGCTGGACTGTTTTACCTCAGGAGAAGAGGACAGGAAAGGTTTGATGTAGATATTGGAGTCATGCACCTTCAGGTCATGGTCTCCCAGTCCTCGGGTCACCCCAATTGTTGCCATGACCCGAGCCTGGAAACAAAGAAAAACAGTGGGATCAAATACGGCTCCATGCATTATGCCAACAGGAAAAGAGAAAGAACAATCCCATTCTGTAATTATTATTGTTGGGGATATATTACCTTTCTTTTCTCCCAGAAACCCTGGAGTTAACAAAGCTAGCTAACTTTTAGCACTCACATCTCCATTTCTGTGGTTATTATAAGCTTTGCATTTGTCCACACCCCAGACAGTCCCCGCTCCACTTACACTGTGACCCTCCTAAAAGGCTAAAAAGGCCTGACCCAGTCCCCTGGCCGTCCCAGACCAGTACCTTATGCTACCAATATGAAACAATGAAATAAAGAGGTTAATAAAAAAAGCAAAAAAAAAAAAAAAAAAGATGAGGAGCTTAATTAGATAATTTGTTCAAGAAACCTGTGGCCTCTTCCTATATATATTGCCACATACTCGCTCCACCAAGGGAATACCAAAGGCCCCGCAGGAGCACGGAGAGGAGGCTGCCCCTGTGTCAGTGGATCCCATAAAGAGCAGGAACTACGTGGCACTGACAAAAGCAGCTCTGCCGCGACCTCAGAGCCACCATGTCCTTTCGGAGCGTCCTTCTCTGCGGCACTAGCAGCTTCCCCAGAGCTGCCAGGTGCTTCTTCACTGACACATCCCCAAGGAGCCACCAGGCAGACTGCCTCGCAGGGACCCCAGCTCTCTGTGCATCATTCCCCGAAATTCGAGTGCAGCTTCCAACCAGGACAGCTCATTGCACCAACAGCAGGGAGTGAATGACCCAAAATTATATTGCCTCACTAAATCTTAGCTCCATAAGGCAATAAGAAAGTAAATTAAAAAGACGTCCATGAAACATTTTGGAAATAATTATAAACCTAACCAAATTTAGAGATAAGCTGCAGGTTTGAACCTTCAAAACTGAGGCCGATTTTGAAGAGCGCGTGTTTCTGCATTAAGATAAGACCCTAATGCAGCAGGGGCTCACAATTTAGAAGCACAGCAAGCACAGCAGCATCTGCAAACTGACACCGCCGTGTCCTTATATTGATCCTACTGCTGCATCCAGCTAAGCCTGCTGGGATCAGCACTAATAATCTCCCTTTCTTAATCATGGAGCTGGAGACAAAGTGCACCCAAATGCAATGGTTCTTTCATTTCTTTTAAGAAAAGCTATCAACATTCACATCAAAAGATTCAACAGCAAGTTCATGCACCCTAGCTGAAGAAGATATGCTGGAGGGGTATGATACCTCCCAAACCTCACCCTGATCCTGCTCCTTCCTAGTGATTTTTTCTTTTTTAATCTCATCTCAGATCTTTGTGATGAATTGTTATAAGATACCTTCCTGCTGTGCTCAGCAATCGCAAGCGTACATTCACCCAGCCTTAGTTATATTTTATAATCAAACTAGGAACGTTTTGGATCACTTACTGGTCCTGTTGGTCCTGTCATACTCTAACCCTCTACAGTGAAACCAAACCCACAGCAGCCTCAACTGTGAGTGACTACGTTGCCTACAGAACTGCTTTTTAATGTCTCGAGCTCCTCTCCTCCCCCACCTACCCCAGCCATGAGGCTGATTCATGACAGACACAAGATACTCTTTCAAGCTGTCAAAACGATAAAATAAGGAGATACTCAGTGGAAAACACTGGCATGCTACAGGCTAAAGCGAGTGGTAAACAGCTCAGAAATCTTCCTTGCTTTGGTCTGTGGAAAGCAAACGTGCCCACCTTCTTGCCTTCTCCATATATAAGAGGAAACTTCAAGTCGTCTTCTTCAATGGTTTTGTACGCCCTGTGGGGGGAATAAACAACACTTATAAAGCTTGCACTCAATTAGTGACCCAGGGCCCTGAAACAAGTGCATTTTTTTTAATCGTTATTTTTCCTAAGGACTCTGCTGTTGAGCCGAGACATCAGTTCCTTCATCTGCAGATTTTTTCCCTAAAGATTTGTGCCATTTGGCCAAAGGAAAATTGACCATCAAGAAGTACCCAACACACCAGGCTGCTCTGCTTTCCTATAAGAAAGCAGAGGTGAATTGGAATAACATCCTCACAGGGGAGATATTGCTGGCCGTGGTAGCAGCTCTGCCATAATGCAGTGCCGTAAGTCCCCTCCCAGTGACTGAACTCATGTTAATCCGCAGCGGGGAAGGACAAGTGACCCCGAGCACAGCCCAAGGGCGCAGCAGCTCTCAGAGCCTCTTCCCACCTCCCCAATCCAACTGATGGGGTGAGAAGGGGAGCGATGCTGCCAGCGAGGGGAAAAATAGACGCCTGTCACTCTCCTAGATGCACAGATCCTTTGGTTCGGTGCAGCATGCACCCAAGGGACCCAAGGGCTGGGAACGCTCTGGGCTGCAGCACGTCACCCAGAGCAGGCCAAGCTCCTGGGACGGCACTCGGTCACGTTCGCGTTAAGGCGGTGACACAAACCAGCAGGAAATTAAAAATTGAGGGTGAAATCCTATATCGTAACTCAAGTCCCCCTCCCCGCCGCTTCCCTGAAGTACGGCGTAGGCCTGGGATCAATCAGGGTGTTGTTTTACACGGTTATATAGGCTGCATCCTCCAGGCACCACATGGTGAGCCCCAGCCTTGAGGGCAATGCACAGATGGCAAATTCAAGCCCCACCTTTACACGTCCTAGCAATCACAGGTATGTCTGGAGGTAGGAGAGGGAAGGAAATAACCCCAAATCCCCAATGAAACAGCAGTGAGGGGCTCTACACCTCCTGTTCTGCAAAGCACTGAATGTGTGAAGCCCCAAGGAGGGACCAGGGCAGGTTTCCAAAGAGGCAATGGATACTTCTCAGGAGACCACATGGTCGAGAACATTTTCTACACAGATTTCACAGATTTGGCAAATACATTTTGGGGATCTCTACAAGAAACAAGAAGGAGAAGGCACTTAAATGGCATTTTTGTAGCAGGGGAAAGGACAACAGGTCAGTTTTAACAAAAGAGGAGAGGAGAGGAGAGGAGAGGAGAGGAGAGGAGAGGAGAGG
>NW_020455467.1:746738-820951 GCF_003342845.1 Nothoprocta perdicaria | reverse complement strand
AGGAGAGGAGAGGAGAGGAGAGGAGAGGAGAGGAGAGGAGGGGAGGGGAGGGGAGGGGAGGGGAGAGGAGGTACAGATCATTATACGTAGCGAGCAAAATAAAACTTCCCCAATGTTGAAACCCTAAGTCCGCATTTTGTTGGGAAGGAGGGGTCAGTCGTGGGTTTGGCCCTTGCTCCTTCCTTCATTTCCAGCAGAGAGGCGAGCGTCCCTGCCTCGCCCCCCAGCAGCCGCCCTCGCCCGCACGCATCGGCCTGGTTTTACCGCAGCCCGACCCACCCGTGGCCAGGGCCCCAGGGCCCCAGGGCCCCATGGTGCAGAGGCCTCGCGAACGCCCCGCTGGCCTCAGCAAGGCCCAACCCTTCTCGCCCAGGCAGCCGCGCTTGGGCTCCAAGGAAAACGGGGTCAGTCGAGGCCGTGTAGGGCACCAGAGTCAAATCACAACCACAAAGCCAAGACGACAACAATTCCTACTGGATTTGACGGCTGCTAAACATATTTATTACAAACAGCTATCACGACTAAGCTAGTGTGGCTAACTATTTGCAAAAGGCACTTTAAAGTTGTAGATGAGGCCATTCTTTACCCACGGATTAGATCAGCTGCAAGATAATTAAAACACTTGAGAGACCAAGGCTCGTGTTTTACACTGTCCTGTAAGTAGCCAGAAAGGAGGATTTACTTTCCTTCCCTCCTCACCTCTTCATGTAGAACACCCTCATACTGATTGTGCTCTAGGAGGAAGGGGGGAAAAAACACGGGCATCTTTGGCCAAATCTCCTTCATGAGAACGGTCCCCACAGCTGCAGCTCAGCATCTCCTACGGAGCCACCACAGGGGACACCTTCCACCTGACACACGGGGCAGAGGTGCTGCGAGAGGCCACGCTTCAAGACATGAAGCTAACTTGTTTCTTCAGGAAGCTGGCACGGCTTGGGCCTCCTCGAGCGATGTGACCAGGAGAGCAAGGCCCAGAGGGCTGCAGGGATGTGTTTTGTAGTTGCTGCATGAATTGCCTCTTGGGCTCGGAACTTGGGTGTCAAGCCTCATCTCAAACGTACTTCTTGTTGTTGGCACTGCTATTGCCTGAAAAGAAATACCCAGACACTGAAAAACAACGCTTACAACTCTAAATGTAGCAGTGCAAACGGCACAGATGCACTGAAGAGCAACTTGAGACCCCCTAGAAAAGCACCTAGGCCCTACATTGCTAGTAAAACGGAATTAATAATATATGAGTGTGTGGTTTCCTGCAGGAGGATGATGGAGGAGCTTTCAGCTAGCAGCTCTGCAACGGCACTGGCGAGGAGGAAGGAAGGAAGCTGTGAAGTCCTGTTTGATTTATGCTGTGCAAAACCTCCTGTTTATTTCACAGCCTCCTGGACTATTTCACTTGACTTTAAGTAATAAAGTTGCATTTATACATTCCTGTGCTGTTTACAGAGACAATGTAGTGCATATAAAGATATAATATAGCAATAGGTATATCAAACACAGACATATGGAAAACCTGAGGGGGGGTTTGTTGCTTTTTCTAAATGCCAACCAGTCTTATTCAGACATCTACGTAATTCAGCCTGTCTCTCTCTTGCAACAAACACAGACACAGGGCTGCAATTCTCCACCCTCATCTTCCTTACCTGCATCTCAGAAGAAGCCAGCGGCCACCAGGACGTGCCAAGAAAGGTCCTAAGGAGAAGGCTACACTGCTGCTTGCTGCTCCCAGAGAGCCTAAAACCTATCAGTGTTTCTGCCACATAAACCTTTATTCTTCCCAAATGGAAAAACTGAGGGGAGGGAGAGGAGAGTTTGAGAGAGATGGGAACAGAGAAGGCAAGCTCGTGCCCAGCAAGATCTAGCTGCATTTTTTTTTCATTTAAGTTCATTGCTTCTTTTCATTTAAAAAGATTTATGAACGGCTACTGCTGTCCAAAAATACTGAACTAGGGCTTGACACATGTACCACCCACAAAGTTACATTTGGACTCAGGACCAACATTTTGGAAAACTGGGCCAAATCGCACCAGGAGCCAAAAGAGATGTCAAAACGAAAGAACTAGTACTGAGATGATGTTACTCATATGGTAATTGGAATCTGTTCTAAATACACAGCAAAAAAAAAAAAAGTATATATATACATCTCACTGGAAGCTACTAAATGCACATGGTAATCTATGGAACAGATATCCTATGGCACTCACAGTTACTAGCAATGCTTAATGAAATGTCCTTTAAATAAAAGATTGTCAAAGTTATCTGCAATTTTCTGGGTGCTGAACTTGAAAAGTTGGTCAGCTCCCAAATACAAATTTCACAGTTAAAATCCTAAATAATCTCTCACATGTGTTAAGCATTCTCCTGCCATATAATTTGTTCTTAAAACTGTCCATACTAACATACATGCAAATTCATGCAGGAGCAGAAGTTGTTGTAGAAAACAATCACAAACCCAAACATTACATCGAGTTTGTTTTTACCACAAACAACACAAGTTTCCTGCTAATGAAAGGTATTGCATTGGCATCCCCAGGCACAACAGATGGTAGCAAAAACACAACCTATCCTGCCCTGCAAGACTCAGTGTGTGACCGACAGGGGAATCCAGGCTGGTGCCCGCTGCCTTTCCGGAGCACTTGGCTTCAGCAAGTTTGTCCATATTTCATATCTCTGCTAGTGACGCCTGGCAATGAACTGAGAATTACACCTATTTACAACAGAATTGTCAGAGGGCTTTAGCTTGAAGCACAGCCTGCTTGGAGCACAGACAGAAAGCATCAGAGCTTCCGAAATGTCCTGCTTCTACTGAACAGGAGGGTGAAGGCTCTGCCTTGAGACAGCTTGGTGGATATGGGATTTTTTATTTCTAGCACTGTTTTGTTACTAACTCTATAAATCTACCCAACAAGGCAGCCTCTAACCCTCCGTTCAACATTTCTTGGCTCTACCACTAGAAAATTGGATTTTAACCCTTGAACAACACAAAACTTGCTAGAAAAGAAGGAATTTCTCAAGAGAACAATGGATTGGAACTAATTCTTTGTTTAACAAGTCTCAAATCACCAACTCAAAAGGGACTGGTTATCTCTATTGTCTACTGAACACACACAAAGCAAAGTGAGCAAGCGTGTGGGCAGGCTTTCCAAGAGGAAAGGATATAGAGCACAGCTTGGGCATGGAGCCACTGAAAATTACACAATTTGCATCTTGAGCCAGCCACAATTTTTTGGATATCCTTATACAAATGTGCTTTTGCAGAGTCAGGATCCTTAAGCCGGGCAGTGCTGACATTATGCATCCTCTGGACAGGTCAGCTGCCATGTCGCAGTGCCTCAGTTTCTTGCCTGTGTCATCTATTTAATGCACAGTTTAAGGAGGCAAAGAGAGACAAATATAATAAAAGCACACCAGCCATACTAACATTTGTTAAAGAAAGCATGAAATTAAGAACATATCTATTGAAGAAGACAGAGGCATATGGACGTACACAAAAAAGAAAAGAAAGAAAGAAAAAAAAAGCTCTAATATGGTGTCTTTCACATAAAAGGAAAAATATGCCATCTTGAAATATCCCTTTTCCCCAGAAAAGGCAGAACCCCCTCCTTCTGAACATGAAAGTATAAAACAATTCATTTTAGGATTCCTACTTCTGTCCATATGGACAGCTCAGCCTATCTCTTATTTAGAAATGTATATATGTGTATAAAATTTATATATGATTTCTGTCTGGCTCAATTCAGAGCAGTCATTGAGCTCTGGACCTGCAGGCAGCCTGCACTATGCTGCACAGCTCTAACACCAAGGTTCTTAGCCAGAGATGGGCAAATCAGAAGAAAAAATGTCATTAGGTTTATTTACAAGTATCTTTGCTTGCTTGCTGGCTTTGGGCTCACAACAGAACAAGAACACAGCCAGCTCTTTCAGCTCGCCTCACCCACAATACGGGACTGAAATGGGGATCATCTGGGAGGATGGAGATGGGTGTTAAGGAATGAATGCTCCAGGGAAACGTCCCCCGTGGTGTCAGATGGGGCAGGGAGCAAGCGACAGCTCATCCTCCTGCCACAGGGCTGGAAACTCCTCCAAGGAGCAAGCAGCCTCCTCTCCGCCGGGAGCAGAGCCGTAAGTCAATCTCTCGTGACATTGCAAAGAGGATTTCTTAGGGAGCCAGCAGAAGTTATGGAGAATGTACATGACTTGGAAAAGACAGGGAAAGGGTCTGGACTAAGAAGCAGGAATTGTAGAAGAGACTTCCCCTGACCAGGTGGGAGATTTGCTTCAGCTTAAGATGCCTCATTAAGCCCATGCGAGTCTTTCCTTTGCAATCACCACTTTCCAGCTCAGCTCCTGGCCACCACCACTGGCCTGGAGCTCTGAGGTGTCCTTGCCTGTGCAGCACACGCGAGTGTGAACGAAGGCAGCGCTCAGTGGCACAGCCATGAGCGTCACTACTGGGGCCAACCTCTCGAGCTCACTTGACCATTTGGCAAGGGCATTTCTGGGGCACTTTTTTCCCTTTGTCACAGCAAAATGTTACTTTTTTTTTTTTTTTTTGATTTACCCTGCCCCTAAGGGTAACAGTAAGGCTCACCCTAAGGGTAAGGCTCAGCTCCTGTGGCATGTGCATGCCTGGGGAACACAGAGCCATCCATCACTGTCAGGATATGCGCTGTACGCAGCGGCTCTCCCGCTGTCCCTGCAGCCACGGCTGCAAATCCAGGAGAGCTGCATCACAGGCACGCTGCAAACAGCCGTTGGCCTCTGCGGAGCTGGGCCTCGGATGCGCAGCCGGCACCGAGGGCAGCGCTGCGGCCGCCCGCGCCGCGGCCTTGCCGCGTTACCTCACGGTACCTCATGCGGAGAGCTGGGCTGCCGCGCCCGCCCACGGCCTGCTCTGCTCCCTCCGCTAGGCCCTCGTGGTGCTGAGGTGGCCCCGAATCATTAAATTATGAAAATGGAAGTTGCTGGGAGGAAATTAATACCAGGCACGGCTGGGGAAAAGGCTGCTTTCTTGTGAAGTAATTATGAAATTACAATTTGATCTCTCCCCGGCGATTGCACAAAGGATGCGGCTGAGGTCTCAAACACAACAGGGCAGCCAGGTTCGCAACAGAAGAGGCACAGAAGGTTGCACCAGACAAAAAAAGCTCAATTAAAAATGGAGTGGTGGTGGGGGGGAGATGACTTTTTGTAAATTACATGAATTTCACTAAAAGGTGTAATCAAGCAGGTTATGGCACAGGGTCTGCAGACTTCCAATTACTTTTACAAGTTGGAATCAAGCTGCTAGGAAATACAGCTTATCTGAATAAGACTAATAATGCTAAGCTAATTAGACCCACCGGCATTAGCCGGCAGATAAATCCAGGCCGAAAAGAGGGACACTGTCACTTTAAATACTGCCTTGGGATCCACGGAAAAGCTAATGAGGAGTGTCAGCCGGGGCTGTTTTATTAGGTGGTTCTCCAGAGGATATAGCCTGGGGTTTCTGCAGCAGGGCTCCTGCGCTTGATTCAATAAATCAATTTATAGGAGGCGGGGGGTGTGGCGCTCCGGGGCTTCCCTCGACCTGCTCCCGCTATCTGAACGCGCAGCCAAAGGGCACCAGGCAGTGTGGGGAGGAGGGAGAGAGCGGCCGCACGCACAACGTTGTCCGAATCAGCTCAGGCTGATTGTGCCTAAGCACAACGCGCACGTTGGTTCCTGATGGACTATTCCAGATCGCCTATAAGTGATTAATAAAACCTGATTTTTTATCTGTTTTGGGAGCTGGAGTCACAAATGCAGACTGCAAGGTGGGCTGCACAAGAGAAGCAGAAGGCCTCCATCCCAGAACAAATAAAATGACCTGAGAAGTGAGGTTGCTTCTTTAAATGAGATGCTTCACGGCCAAAAGGCATTCCCAGCTGGAAGGAAAGGGCGAGCACAGGACAGGCTGGTGGCAGGCCAGGAAGCAGGCAGCGTTTACTCCAGAATAAAATGTGTTTTGCCCCGCGCGAGCCCCAGGGCAGCAGCCTTCCTGGTGCGGGATAAATTGCAGACACACCAGCGATTCCCTGGGGCAGGCTGACCGTTGGGTGGCTAACCGTGTGCTAGGACACAAGCTCAGCAGACACCGAGCTCTGCTGCTGGAGGATGCCGAGCGCTTGCCTGGAAGGGACCACTCTCCTGATAGCCGCATCCCGGGATTTTAACCCTTTGCAAGAAGCTAGGATGAGACCTGCTGCTTGAACCAACTTGGATGGGGTATAGTTTGGCTCTGTGTAACCTCTGGGGGCAAAGGAAGCCACAAACAAATCAGATCTAAAAGTAGACTTCTGGTCCAGGACTCTTTTGTCACTTCAGACCTTAAGCTCCTCTGCTTTAATGCAGAAAGGCTTTTGCTTTTGTTCTAAGGAGGAACATAGAATCATAGAATCATAGAATCATAGAATGCTTAAGGTTGGAAGGGACCTCAGAGGTCATCGAGTCCAACCCCCCTGCTCACGCAGGGTCACCTAGAGCACGTGGCACAGGGCTGCATCCAAGTGGGTTTTAAAGATCTCCAAAGAAGGAGACTCCACAACCTCTCTGGGCAACCTGTTCCAGTGCTTTGTCACCCTCACAGTGAAGAAATGCTTCCTTAAGTTCCTGTGGAACTTCCGATGCTTCAGTTTGAAGCCATTTCCTCTAGTCCTATCACTGTCCACCACTGAAAAGACATAAAACATAAAACATAATTTGGAAACATAATTTGGAAAACCACATAAAAAAAACCGTAATTTGGAAAACCACAAAAACGGACACTGAGAGGTAGTGCTCTCTGGATGCCTCCAGTTAAATGTGGTGCCGTGAGGACGCTCCGGCCCTGCGGGAGGCTGACAGGGGAACGTGGGCAGAAATAGCTCTGCGTGTGCCTGTGTATGCGGGCCGGGAGCACGATGCACCAGAAAACCACACAGCAGGTTTCCGCAAGGGCTCTGAGACGCAGTGAGAGCCAAGCACTCAGAAATGCATGCTCGATAAGGGGAAAAAACCACAGAAATTGCTCACACTGGATTCATTCATGGGTGAAGCAAACTTACCGTGTCTTGAGTGAAGGGAGAAGATGGAGAATATTGATTCTGTGTATTTGAAGACAAACACTAGGGTATATTAACATCAGGCCTGCTTCTTCTTCGCATGCTTCTACCTCACATTACCTACACCCTTCTTAACATTGGTAACATTTTGCTTACGGGGTCCCTTATGCTTCTGCTGCCTGGCCTTGCCAAAGACACCAGAATGACCTTGACCATAAAGGCGCATCCTCTGCAAGCCATGGATGCCAAACTCCCAGAACAGGGATCCAGCTGTGGGTGCCCATTAGCAACACAGCTGCCTGCCTTGCAACCAGCTCCCATCCAAGCGCCACAGGGCATTTCTGGCCTCGACCTCCCGCTGCAGAGAAGGGGCTGAGGGACGGGGATGCTCACAGGAGAAGGGAGATGTTGGTCCCGGAGCAATTACAGGCAGCTCGGGCTGGCGCTGCTGGATCAGCGGTTGTCTTTAATGCCGCAGGGAAACTTGGCAGCGCTGGTACCGCTGTGGGCAGCCGAGACAAAGCCAATGTGGAAACTTCATGGGGGAAAAAGGGAAAAATTAAGTATGTGGTGGAGGCCAAATGCAGTATGACAGACGCGGAGACAATAACCTTTTGTAAGGCACCCAGCCTGGGCAAGCCAAGCCATTGTTGAGAGGCTGCATCGCTCCGGAGCACAGGAGAAAGGAGAGGACAAAAAAGTCATGCAGCTTCCAATAGAAACCACGGAAAACGTCCCGAATTTTAAAATAAAACAATTCTTTTTCCAGAGGATGTATCAGAGCTGCATTTTACACCATCTTTCTGAAAGATCAGTAATTAAGAACAAGAGCAACTGCTTTCTGCTTCGATTGCCCGTGTACTCACACTTGCAAACGGCAACATCCAGGGAAGTCATCAATCAAAGAAGATTCTGACAACTGATCTTCTGCATTATAAGCAAGAAAGGTTTGACAGCGTTTTGGTGTATGTAGATGCTCTAGCTGGTCAAGGCTTTACCTGACTTTTTCTAGAAAAGGAATGTATATGCTAACTTATTCTCCATGACAGAAACTGTCCTTAGAAAGAGAGATGTATGTGGGCCACTGTGATGCATCAATTAATTCTAGAAATTAGAAAGGGAAGAAAATAGAAAGAAAAATCTTGAGACAGAAAACTATTACTGTGCAATACCAGCCAACTCCAACTACCACCTCTACAGGCTACTCAAGCCGAAAGCCAACATCTTGCCTGCATTTTTAACCATTAAAACTGATCCAGATTTCAGGATAAACAGAAGCAGATTGTTTATCCTCCACTTAGGAGATCACCACACACAATTCCATGGAAAACAAGTCTTCCTTCAGCAAATACCCTGCAAAAGAAACCTGGAACTTTATTTAGAAAGACTCTACTTTACCTAAATACAGAGCAGGGCAAGTCCCTCACTACTTTATTATCCTGAAGCAAACAACAACAAAGAAGGTATCTGATCATTAACTGTGAGAAATTAGCTAAAAAGATTCTACTATTCAGGGCATTTTCTGCTTCCAGCCAAAATTCATAAGAACAGCAGGGAGAGGCAGCATCACCACGGTCTCCACATGCTTTGGCTTGGCATAGGCAATCTCTTTCTGGGTCACCACTAAGGTGTATTTAGGCTTGAATACTCAAGTCACAGTTTGAGTATTTGTTCTTGGATAGTTGTTTGCAGCTAGGCATGTTTGTGCTAAACTGGGGGCAATCTGTGTACCGACCACATTCAAATCTGTAACTGGAACAATATGTGTCCAAAACTTCAGGAAATCTAGAAAAATCAACAGGAAAATCAACTCACTTCTCTCCCTTTCCATATGCTAGGAACAGTTCACACAGCAGTACTGAAAAACAATACACTGAATTAAATCTGCAGCCCATTTAGACTTACCCACTATTGCACTCTGAAAATGTTGCTCCTTTTCATTTATCTTTCTTCTAATGCCAAATATTAGCTATGCAATAACCATTTCCATAAAGGTGAAAGTGCTATGCACAGACTCACCAACAAGGCAACTGCTCTACAGAATTATCCCTTCTTTTAATTTTAAATAATTCCAGCCCTGTGTGCATCCTGACATCCTGCTGGTGCTTCTGCCTGGAACAGCACAGTGAGCAGAGCTTCTCACTGAGCTCTCTTTGACGTGGCTCTCAAGTTCACAGGGAACTGCTAACATGCACAAATAGATATTTTTACCGCTTCATGCTCTGTTCAGTACTTATCAACATGGACTTGATCATTCATGTAAATCATTTCCTTCTTTATAGTTCCTCACAGTCTACGAAGAAGAGCTGTATCACTTCCCATGCTGCTGCTTTAACCACTAACCTCATTCCGCTCATTCCCTGACTACTACCCAACTGGGAAAAAACAAAACAACTCCCCATGAAGCTGGAGAAATCCAGCTTGCTCTCTGATCACGAGGGAAAAAATGCTGCTCCTTCCCTTTTCTTAAGGATTTTGTGGTTTATGATATTTCTGTAGATGCCCCTGCAAATTAGCTTTATTTTCAGTAGCATCTCTCATCTCAAAAAAGACCTTCTGGAAGTCTGTGCTAAGTCATTCTTTACAGATGCCTTCAGAGAAGTCACGAATTCAGTGAGAAACCTCCCTTTGCACAGACTGGGCAGTCTGTCCCAGTATCTTCTAAATACTTTGCTACAGAAGTGCTCAGTTCAACTAATTTACTCTTTTTGTTCCTGTCTTTCGGATCATGCCTGAAGCTTTTTAAATCCAATGTCCGAATGGGATTACGTGTTTCTACTATCAACTGTTTGAGGTGATGGACAATGATGACTGCCCAGATTATCCTATTCTATACAAGTTCAAAGCTTCAGATTACATTGATAAGCTTAGGTAACTACTGAGCCATGAAAACATCATACGTATGGGCAGTGAAGTATGGGACAATCAAAAGCATGTGGGGCTATAGGTCCACCCAAGTCTGCAAACTTGCAAGAGCTCAAGCTTTTTCATCCCTTCAGCTTTCCTCCTGCATGAGCATTTGCTCTGAATGCTCAAGCACAACCCGCATGTAAGGGAAGGCCATTTACATATCTCGGATCTCCCCATTTACAGGTCACGTACAGAGCACATAGAGCTTCTCTAAGTGAGGGGAGTCCCTGGAGAAGGAACCTCCTGAACTGACACAAAACAATGAGGACATTTAGCCACCGACAAAAACTCATCACTCTTCCTGTCTTCATTTCATTAAGCCAACGCTTTTCATTCAAGCCTTTTCATTTTAGGCTGGCTATGACTTTTTTTCAGATAGGTCAGTGTCTAAAGCAATTCCTCACGATTATCCAAATCAGGGGCCATCTGCACTCCTGCATGGGAGGCAGCTCTTCCCTTTGCAAGCGTTTTCCAGCATGCAAAGGAGAAACAGCCCACTGATCCTGATTCTATAAAAAGCTACCTCAAAGACAGGGAAGTTGCTCAGTTTCCAGAAAGATCCCCTGGCACATGGGCCCTTTTAAGTGTTTTGCTCCACTTTGAGTGCCCGCATGCTGAAATGAGTTGAGGTCCTGACAATGAAAGGAGGGCTCCAACTCACTAAAAATGTCAGCTTCTAGCAGACATAAGATAGGCTGGCACCAGCCACAAGTGCCCCCGACGCAGGCACGGCCGGGGCAAGGCCGACGGCAGCTCTTACCAGCCGGTCATGTTGAAGTCGCGGTAGAGCATCCTCTTGCCAACCTCCTTGCGCTGCACCCTCCGTGGAAACTCCAGGTGTGTGAACTCATTTCCCAGCAAGTGGGGCTGCATGTAAGCCTGTGGGCAAAAACGAGCCACAGATAGCACACAAATATCATAAAACACGACACCATCCATTTTTAATGAGCTAATATCACCATCCCTTCCTGCTCCCTCCCCAGTTTTTTCCTTCCCTCTTTTTCTGTACGAGGAAGATGACAAGCTCCATTTTGGCCAGCAGGGTTTGCATACGCCAGTCCTGATGGACTGGCTGCAGCTGCAGCACGAGTGGTCCTCTCCCCCTCAACCTCTCTCAGTTGTTCCCCCCAGTTCTCAAAATTTGGCACTACTAACGTACACTTCATCCAACGACCCTGAAGGAACCTGTGGAGCTAGAGGGACATCTCCTTCCGTGATTTTCTTTCTTTCCTTGCTTTTTAAAAGCAACTTCTTTCACGGGGAATACAATTCAAGTAGCAGCAGGTTTTGGTTACAACTGCCACAAATGTTTTTTGCTGGTGTTAACGTGTGCCTGTGGTGGGTGCCGTCCGTCCTGGTGTGTCAGCCTCGCTGGCAGCGGCCTGCGGTGGTACCTGGCACCGAGCACCTCCAAGCCGATGGCTCTGCAGGAGGCAAGGCAGCTGCACTTGCTTGTCCATGCACAATCTTTTACATGGCATTTATACACAGATTATCTGACATGGTAAGTTAGGCTTTTCACATGTATTTTTTCTTACTGAAATAGCCCTCACTTATTTTCAGTATTTGCATAAACAAGCCCTTTCCCACTCCTTCTCCCAAGACACACTGCGAGCGAGTTCCCTGAGTCAAACTGCTTAGAGAGCATTAGCTGCAAAAAATAAAAGTTGTGGTTCTTAACCTTTCTGCAGATAACTCCTTCTTCTCTTATCCAGGCAGTTAAGGCAACAAAGTCTGTCTTATCTCCAGCAGCACCAGCCATCAGGCCAGGCCAAACGAGCTGCCTTTGGTTGCTGCACTTGTCATAAACGTGGCGCTCATCAAAGGCAGGAAGCGCTGGGAGCCCTCACGGAGCTCCCTGGCAGCTCCCACACGGCCCCTTCCCAATGGAGCACTGCCTGCACTGAGGGCTGTGCGTGATCTCACTGCACTGAACAGGAGCTGGCAGCGCTCGGCACGTCCCGGCTGGCCCTGCCCGGACAGCGCAGTCCCTTCCCAGAGTGGGGCTCTGTCCAGTCCTCCCTCCGCACATGGCTATGGGAATTGCAGCTTCTCCGGGAAGCGGCAGCCGCCGTGTCCCTCCAGGGCCACCTGCCTGCATCCCGCTCCTCCCTGCAGACTGAAGCTCCAGCCACTTCCCACAGAGCCCGTCCACACGAGGCTTTCTGCCCTTTCAGAACACTGGTTTCTTTTCAAAACTATATACAGCGCTGCGTTATTTTTAGTTGCAGTGCAATTAATACATTGCATCCCCAATGATTTGTTTGCTGCATTGCTACACACTGCCTGGAGAGAGATGGACTTTCTGTGGTGTCATTTACTCCTCGCATTTGGTGGCACTGTGAACAACAAAGTCACTGGGCTGCTTAGAAAGCGTAAGGCAGTTCGTTAAAACGCACAGCCTGTCTTGCTTAAATGGTTACAAACCACATCTAGCTAAAGACTAGTGCTGCCCATCTGCAAAACAGCAAGCCTTCTCTTAAGCAAAAGGCTCATACCTGACACCAAAATGGAGTTCCTGAACCAGCGGATTATCAGATTACTCACTGTGCTGGATCACGGGATCAGAAGAAATGAAGTTAGAGGCTTTTAGCATTTTTTCCCTTGAAAACAAGAATTTCCTTTATTGAAAAGGGAACGCGATTGGGAGAGACTGCATTTCATGAAGATTTACTCAGATGGAAAGTCTGAGGTCACAAGTGAAATAAGATTAATAAAGCTGGCAGAGTTACCAGCCGACTGCTAATGTTCAAATAAGATTTCTCTTCCGCAGCCAACCCTCAGTGCTTGATTTACAATCTAGGGATCTTAACGTGATTCTAATATTTTGGCGTCAGTGGAACAGAGGGAAAGGTGCAATTTGGAGGCTTCTGGTGGCTGTGAGCTGAATTCTTATGTGAATAATTTTTAAGTTATTCTTGATGTTTCACTGGTAACTCTACAGAGAGCAGAATGTTCTGCTATAAGCCTCAGCTCTTGCTTTTCAGCCTTGTTTGCTGAGCACTGTTCTCTATTTACTACAAGGCTCTTTCCCGAATACCCCAATCAAGCTCTGCTGTGCAAGAGAACCAGAAAATAAACAAGGCGCAACACTGTAAAGTCTACAAATCTTTAAAGCAGACGTGCAAGCAGACACAAAGAAATCCCTTCAACTGATCAGAAACTAGAACACCAAGTGAACTAACTACCAGCACTTCCACAGAAATGAGGCACCCTATTTTTTGTATTTTTCAGTTTGAAAGAACCTTCTTTGGTAAGAACTTTCTTTGATAAGAAATATTGTTCAGAGAAACTGGTATCACTTACCTCCTTATTAACAAAAACAGTGCTTGTGAAACACTTTATATATCCTTATGAGGCCTGGTCAGACAGCATTGTTATTCTGTGGTGTGAAACTGGAGCATCTTCCACAATTTTTTTTTCCAAAGCTCTTAGAGGTTTTTGCAATAAGTCTGGCATATTCTGTATCACATGTTTCTGGTTCTCAAACTTTTTATGCTGTATTTTAGGGCTAGATGTATTACATTCAACATTAGTTGTATAAAACATTCTGCTCCAGGAAATATTAGCCATGTCTCTTGCAAGGGCCATTCAGCTCCTGCTGTGTTCTTTATTTAATTAATATTGATCAGCAAAGTTAATATGAACTATGCAATATGGAAGCTAAATATAGACTTACACATTAGTGTCTTAGATAACAGTGTGGAAGGGAAACTTGTACATATCTTATTGTATCTTACAGGTGTTTTTCTCTCATCCCTTTGCAAGCCCTGTGATTTCCAGCCATTCCTGAAGACACTGCTCTGGGACATCATCTGGCAGTAGTTTTCCTGCATTACATGGTATTTTCAGGCTTGCTATTTTCACCTATATCAATTGTATTCTGCATCATCATCATTTTCCTATATTGTGCCATTTTCTGCAATTCATTTTCTGCCACATGGTACTAAAACCCAAAGTAACAGGTGCAGCACAATATATCCAGGAAATAAAAATGCTATAATTTTAACTGTCCATTATCATAAAGCAAAGTGGAGGTTACAAAGTCAAGTAGGTGGCAGCAGAAGGAAGTGAGAGCAGAACCCATCTCTGGACTGGTCTTTCCTCTGTTATGAAAGGACAGGACCCTTTGCATACAACCATGCATATCTATCCCCATAGTGCCACATCTAAATTAGATTACCAATACAGTTCTACACTGGGTGGTACATACAGCTACATATGCATCATATGGTCTACAAACTACTAGAGAATGAAGAAGCTGATTTCTAACTGCAGCGCTGAACTGAGAGTTGGGAGATGAAGGTTCATATCTGTTCTGGCTTGAATTTCCCAGACATCCTTCAGTAGAGAAATTAGTAAGTAAAAAAATTAGTAAGTAGTAAATTAATTCAGTAGATAATTAACTCTCACTTATTTTGTTATCCAGGTGAGGATTAAGAAAACACGATTTGCCAACTCTTGCTTGTCTAGGCTTGCGAGCCGTAGTCTGCTCGGTGCCAAATGCAACAAGTATCAGGGCTCGTTACTACTGATGCCTCCTCAATCTCGACGGGTATTAAGGAATTAAATTAAGGTATTAAACAGGTATTAAGTTCTGCCCTGACAGCAGTGGCAAACTGGCTTTGGCCTGAGGACGCTGCCTGGCTGCACGCACGGATGCAACACCCAACAGCGCCGTTTAGACCTCAAATGACATCTCTGAAGAGCGACTTTGGAAACTAATAGCAACACGTTCATCTGCAATAGCCTCATTCATCATTCCTCTTAAGCACATTTTCTGAGGAAATAGGTAACAAAACCTAGGCCATTTGCTGTTGCTGTTTAGGCTATCAGGATTGAAATTAATAGCCTCCTTCAAAGAGAAAAGGAAAACTGCCTCGAGCAATCTTAGCCCACAAAACTGCAGAACGCACCAGAGCAGCTCCCTCTCTATGCTGGACTTTGTCTCAAGACATACTGATATGGAAAGCTTGAATTTTCCTGCAGAAAGCACTATGTAAAGCTTTACATGGCAGAATAGAAAGAAGGAAAGAAGGAAGGAAAGAAGGAAGGATGTGAATGCCTGATGGTGGAAGTGAAGCATTTTGTGCACTGAGCCTCTTGGTGAGCTGAAGGACCAGGGTGTAACCCTTTCCCCTAGTGCTCTTTGACTGAAGGACTGCCTTGCAGTGCAACGTCCTCACAAGTTCCCTGATGCAGGAGACTGCCCTGACCCAGCAGGGTCCATCCGGCCTCCTTGAAATCACAATTGTGATGGTTGGAAAAGACCTTCAAGGTCACTGAATGCAACCATAAAACCATCAGGAGGACCAAGGAGCAGAGCTGCTGGTGATCTGTGCTGTCCTCTCCCTGCAGTGGGTGAAAGTGGAGGCTGAGGAATGAACACGCCCAGAGTTACTCCAAAGTCTGAACAACCAACTGCAGAGAAATTGTTGTTTTAAAGCCGCCACGCCAGGGGGCTATGCTCAGGCCTGTCCATGGATGCACAGCAATAAAACAGCATTAAAACAGAAGCTGGGGTTAGCAAACCTTTACACTTACCCCCCCTGTTATTCACACAGCACCAGCTGCAGCACATTTGTGTCTACGTCTGGCTGGAGGGTTGCCGTAGCCATAGGATCTGAACAACTGCTCATAGGACCTGAACAACTCACCAGCCTGCAGCCGTCCTAGCCCAGGGAAGTCAGAGTTCCCAGGTCATGGCACAAACACCGAAGATGCCAGTTAACCTAAAGCAGCCCCCTGCGCGGCCAGGCGGTCAGCAGGCACCGAAGGCCAAGCAGAGCTTCTTCCCCACGACTGTATGAACAGTGTCCACAGAGGCAGCTGACGTGCAGTAGCCAGGGTGCTGCCAAAGAGCAGTGCTTTTTGAAAAAAGAAAATTCTAATTTTATTCAGAAGGGACAGAGTAAATACAAACATAGAAATTTACAGATAAGAAGTGTGAAAATGATGTACTGAGGGTGCAATGACAGAAGAATCTAGGGACAGCTTAAGATGAGTACAGAAAATTATTTGGAATTTCACTTTATCTAAAAATCTTCTCACCAGGACAGATACAACCTTTGGAGTCTAATGTTTAAGCCAGCCTTATAGGAAATCTCTTTTTTTCTTTCCTTACTAGAGGGAAATTGTTACTTATGGAATGTTATGTTTGAAGCCATCTCTAATTCTGTTTCACGCTCTTGCCGTCCTGCACGTATTTTCTTTGAACATGATACCCATAGCTCTGGCACATTCACTGCATATAGAAATAGAATAAACAAACAAAGGTAAAGAAATTTCCAAAGGAAACAGCAGAAATGCTTTTCAGATCAGTTGGTGTTTTCAAATACATGCCAGCAAGGACATCAAAAGAGCAAAAACCCCTTGTAGGCAATGCTTTATCTCTTATTTCTTAGAGAAGTGCCAGACTCCCTAGATACTAAAGATACATTTTATCTTAAAGGAAAACAAATTATTTTAAATTTAACTGAAGTATAAATATTTATTATGCTCCTTTGCACTTGGTTTTCGGAATATGAACACTCCCAAAGTAGTATTTCCTCTGAAATTTTCAGATGCAAGGCAGGGAACTTCATTAGGAATCGAATGGGACAGCTAAAGAAAAATTTATATTAGTCCTCTACAAAACCTCCCTCCCTGCCTTCAACAACCTGCACTTTGCCTCGTTCCAAACCACAACACCTGGGCCAGGCTGAAGAGAAACAGCACCCTAAGAGCAGGCAACTCCAGCAGCCTTGATCTAGGGCCCCAGGACCAGACAGGGCTAATAATGATAATAACGAGCTAATAAGCCCACACTGGCTTAAGTTTGAATATCTAGAAGATAAAACCAGGAGACCATGGGAAGGAGAGCAGAAATGTCTCTGATGTATTAGGAAGATATTTTGATCAATAGCCCTTGACCAAAGCAATTTGACTGTTTTCACAGAAAATAACAAATCTGTCTTGCCTTCTGTTTTATTTCTTGGGCAGCTTATCAGTCAACATGACTTGGTGTGAAAAGCATCCTACATCTCCTCAGCTCTTCTCCCTGTCCCAACTTTACAGGTCCTGCCACGTTAAATGAAATTAGTCTCTCTCCATCCATCCTCGCCTGCAACCATTAACACTGACTGGAATCAGCTGCACTTTGGGCGCCTCCCCCTGAGCTGGCTCTGTCCACCTGCTGCTAGAGCACAGGAATAAACCCTGCAGTCGTGCCCATGTTCACAAAGTGCAGCCTGGGATGGTTTATAGCGTGGGGATGGATCGCAGTTCTGTGCCTTGTTAGTGTGTGTTGGAGCCCTTGTTACCCAATGCTAACGAGCTGCCAATGTGACCACTGGCCTCCCTGGAGGGGAGAGGACCATCTTCTTTGTCACTTCCACTGTTTCTTCCTCCATGTTTGGCTAAAGGACATCTGTGGCCAGTCACTGGTGTTTGGCAGGTACGTGGCCCTCCACTGAGCCCCAGGCACTTGGCAGCAGAGTGGGTGCCCCGTGGGGTTAGTGAACACCATGGGGAACCAGCAGCAGCTCGCGTGGTCCTCGGGTCTCTTACCAGATACTGAAGTCGCTGGCGTTCGGTCTCAGGAGTGAATTCTGAAGACATTGGAATGACTTCCCCGTTTCGGATTATTATAGCCCTGCAATTGTAACAAAGGCTCATCAGTCATGGAGGAAAAAGGAGAAAAAAAAAAAGACAAGGGAAAGCAACAGAAAACCATAGGGCACAGTCAGACATGCTTATTCTCTGCCGAGCTAGAGTAAAATCAAGTCATTTCTTTTCTACTGAAGTTATCAGTGGAACAGAATAACAATTCCTGTCCTGCACTCTTTAAGCTGGATGACAACACGGTATATTTGTATATGCCAAGTTCTTTTCAGAGCTCACAAAAACAGGGAAGCAACAAAGACAAGAGTTATTTCAGTTGCTGTCTAGAGGGTATCCTTAGTGAAATCCAGACACCCACAGGAGATGCTGCAGAATCACTGACTGGAGAACAACTCTTTGCAGGTTTTAATGCCAGTTGTGGCTGACACTGTCTGACTATGGCTTCAATGACTCACGCAAGGCCCCTTCCAGTTGCTGACTGGTCATATGCCATGTCAGAACATCTCTAGTCTAACAGCAAGCAGAAATGGCAAAGCAGATCCCGTTTAACACCAATCTAACTAGCTACCTAGCTAACTAGCTACCAAAACCTGCCAAAAGAAGACAAGTAATGAAATGACTATAGATCAGCTAGATTTCACACACATTTCTGCAAATGGCATAAAGAAAACTTTCAAACATCTGTCTGTTGCATCTTAAAAATCCACTACGCTGCATACAAAATGTGGTCTAATTCTCCCCTGTCACAATCCCACTGGCTGAAACACAGTTTCAAGGCAGAGGGATTTACCCTGTGTTGCTGCTGTATCTATTGCTCAGGTATTCACCCACAGAGTTGTATTCTCTGACTTGCCTGCTATTTATGCAGTCCTGTAAGTGTAGCACCACTTGGGGCTTTAGGAGAGCTGTGGGAAGCATATGCACCCTCCAAGGTTTAAGGCCTGGTTCGGAGCTGTTCCCCAGCTGTACAGATTATTTCACCACTTGGATACTAGCAGGGTACCAGCTCTTAGTCCAATTAACCCAGAATTTCATCCAGACAAAACAAGTAGCTGACAATTGGATTCAGATTTCTACAAATTTAAATTCTTCTCCTCTCTGTGGTCTTCATGTCCTGTTGCTGTGCTATGTCCATTCTAGATTTCTCCTGATAATTTGATCAATTTGGTGGCATTACTTCTATACCAGATATTCTTACAGCGCTGAAATGCTGTAACACGAGATATTGTAGCTGCATGAACACAAAAAACCCTCATACAAACCAGTTTTGCAGAATCAGTGGCACTAGGCATCTTCAAATGTTTAACTTTTAGCGTTCTGGATGCAATACCGGAGAAAAAACTCTCCAAACTATCACAAATACTGCCAGCAGGCACATGGAAGGAGCACTATTGGAGAGGAAGCATCTGTCCACATTTATAAGATTTACATGGCAAAAAAGGGACAGGTACAAGATGGAGCTGCCCTGGGCAAGGCTGGTAAGGTCTGGTGATGGGAGGAAACAGCTCCTCTGTGACAGATAGTGAAGTTTGAGTTAAATTTGCCCCTTCTGGGCTTGCAACACTTGTTTGCAAATGATCCAGTGTAGTGATTAGAGGAGCCTCTCCCTGGCTCTCCCCTGCTCCAAAAAGGAGCCCATTGCCCATGGGTGAAACATGGGTAGATAGGGTGGTTATAACACTTTAATTTCCCAAGACAAATTTGTGCAGATTTTTTTGATGGAAATTTTCACTCTTCAGTAGATTTGAATATAGCATTGATTCACAGATATGCCAGTCCGATAAAAAATAATAAAGAGTTGCTGAAAACTGGTCTTCAGCATTAGCAACACAGTTGGATGCTTGATCAGCAGTGCAGATGCTCCGAGTCATTTGAAGACAAATTAAGAACCCAATCACCTATTTCCTGCAGTGACATTTTTTTTTTCCAGTTTTGAGCTACAGGCATTTATTCAAAGACAGGGGCCAGGTTTCATAAGCTTTTCATGTGGGATCTGACTCAGTGGCGTAAGCCTTGGTTTAAAGGAAGCCTCTGTGGGTTGAGCACAGGCACAAGTTACACAGAAGTCTCAAAGGTGCTGCTCACAGTGACCAAATTGCCACAGGTTGGTTGAAGATCAAGGGAGCTGATCACACGGTGACCAAATTGTCACAGGTTGGTTTAAGATGGGTGCAAGGAGCCAAGTGACCCACCTGGAGGAGCTAGTACAAGAGCATCTGCTGGTGGAACTGCTACTGTCAGGCTGATATTTTAGTTCTTCTTTGCCTCCCCACTCATCACCCTTTTGTGGGAACTCTGCACGTTA
Organism: Nothoprocta perdicaria; assembly: GCF_003342845.1. Taxonomy (NCBI): domain Eukaryota; kingdom Metazoa; phylum Chordata; class Aves; order Tinamiformes; family Tinamidae; genus Nothoprocta; species Nothoprocta perdicaria. The sequence goes on along the minus strand of NW_020455467.1, from coordinate 801,076 downwards.
AGGAGCACTCGCACAAGTTTGGGATCCAGCTTTGGCTCTGAACACACTAACATGTTCCTCTGCATACTGATTACCATCATTCTCACTCCCATGGTTAGAATTGGGCCCTGAGGGACTAACATCTTTTAAAAAGCAATTCAGAGGCGAGGGGGTCAACTTTTCATGACTTATTTTTACAAGAAATTGCAGCCACTTGGGATGAAGAGCACAACCAGCACAGAAAACATTTTGCAGGGAGAGGCAGATTTAAAGCAATTATATTAATACCTGACAAAAAGAGAGCCTCAGTTTTATGTTTTTATTAATTATTGCTTCCAGGGGCTGGACTATGTTCATCTTGCAAGTTACAACTGCTCGTAAGAGTCCAGTGATTTGCTCTGAGGATGCGGCAGGCCTAAGCTGGCAGGCAGGGAGCCGAAGCTGCTCCGGCCGCTGCTCTGTGCTCAGCTACGGGAGGTCACCAGCCCCTCAGCAGCCTCTCAGCGGTATCAGCTAAATAAACACCAGCCCTTTAGGCCGCCGGCGAGGGCAGGAGCGGCGCTGCTCCCGCACGAGGATGCCCTGAATGTGAACGGGGGTTGATTGAACGTGTTGATGGGGCTCAACAGCAGCCGGGCAGCCCTGGAGGACGAGGCTGCTTCAGACCCCAACCACTCGTTCATTTACACCCGCACCGAAGAAGCATCAGCAAGATACAAACAAAGGGTTTTATTTCTCACCCTCTCTTTTACCCCGGAGTGAACAAACCAGCTGCACACTCTTCTCCACCCTCGAGGCCTTTACGTCACTTTGATCCCCTTTTGGACCATATCCTGTAGGAACCTGACCCCATCTTCTCCTTCCCTGTGAACCTGATCCCTTCGCTCCCTTCAAAAGCTCCCCGGCCCAGCAGAGCCCCGAGCCCCAGTGCCCACCCTTTCAAGGCAGAGAGGTGGTCAACCCACTGAAAGAGCTGGTTAATATTCACAAAAAAAAAGAAGGATTATATTAAAAAAGAAAATAAAAAGCCGAAGCACAAATGAAATAGCTGAAAATGGAACAAAATAAATTACTTTTGCATCTCTTATCCTTCCACTTCACTCTGTTTTGAGGGGTTTTGACCCGGAAAGCTCCAGCCCTGAACATGGAAAAGCAGGTGAGAGATGTGCCAGTATTTTAGCCTGCAAGATGGTACTGATGGCCAAAGCAAACTCTCACTCATAGGCAAGTGCATAGGCAGAACTGCACAGTCAAGTGAGACTGCTGAATGTATTTGAGCATCACTTGGCAATGCTTAAAGGTTCACTCCCTTAAGTACACACTTATTTTGTTTATTCAGATTTGACACTTGAAAGCAAAATTTGCTGTCTGAGGATATATTCCCTTTTAAAGCATGTGGTGAATAAGACAACAAAAAGATTAACATAAAAATCTGTTATCGTGCTGTAGTGGTGGTCCCACAGTCAGTACATCACAACAACACTGCTACAGAGAAAACATCAATCTATCAGTGCTTTTTTATTTTTAATAGGGCTGAAGCATCCCCTCTTCCTCAAAGCATGGAGGATTTTATTTTTTTAATGTACACAATCAGCTGAGAATTGCCCTGTTTCTTTTCTGTGTTTCTTACGAGCAACAAAACAGGGAAACTCATACCTTTAAGAGGAAGCTACTGTTGGTTACTCTCCTTTAATCACACAGGGAAAGAAACACTGTAGTGAGCAAGGTCACGAGTGTAATTTCACTGCTGTCACGAGTCTATGGGGATGCTGCTGATCCAAACAAAGAGGCATCTCCTACTGTTAGGAGCATCCAGGGGACACCCTGATTCCATTACACACTTTGCTCCAGCCAAAAATGATTTGAAACGCAACATTAAACTGCACATTTCTGCAGCGGGGGATAAAAATCTGGTAGAGGTGACAAAGAGAGACCATTTGGAAAACCCTTTTTGACAGCGTGTATCAATTCCAAGCCACGGGGAGGATGTACCCGTTTTGTCAGAAGGTGTTAAGCACTGGGGACTCTGTGCAGACGAAGCACAAGTGTCTGGCCTGTCTGAAGAGGTATTAGAAATGTGTCAATGGAAAAGAAAGAGGGATTAAACTGTCAGGAAGAATAAGGCAGGGTTTTGTAACATTCAAAGGGGAGCCAAGCAGTAGCTTTTATTACGTGTGGCACAAAAATAATTGAGAAAATAATATTAATCCTACAGCTATGGAATTAGCTCTAAGATAGTAAGATAGGTGCTGTTTACTATGGTAACTATATAAACATATAGGAAAGCAAGCACCATGCTACCATGTGGTGGACTTCAGACAAGCTTTTTTTTTAAATGATAAGAAACGAAAAATGATAATAATAAAGAGATTTAAAATAATGTTCACTGAAGCTCCTTCTCTGGAGATCTTCAAAACCCACTTGGACACAACCCTGTGCCATGTGCTCTGGGTGACCCTGCTGCAGCAGGGAGGTTGGACTAGATGATCTCTAAAGGTCCCTTCCAACCCTAATAACTCTATGATTCATTCTCTCTCTCCTTTCAGCACTGGAATTTGCAGCCATTAGCAATTACCAAGGAGTTTCAATGCATTCAGCCCTGGCCCCTTGATTTCACTCGCTGCTACCTGGATTCCCCTCCGCAATCCCACATGGACTCTCACCATGTTTGTTTAGAGGCTAAGTGAACAAACGCCTCATTTTATCAGCAATAATCATGCAATGTAGCTCAAAGCCTTTATGGGATCTCCTTGACCAAAACAGATTGGGAAGGGTGAAATAAACCATTACACCAAGTTATAACTGGCATTTAAAACACATCCCACTGATGCCACGTCCAGCATCACTGGGGGAGTTGGACCACTGGAGGAGAAAGCTGTAACCCTCAGCAGCACGGATGGCAAAATCCCCCTCGCTGCTCCCCATCAACAATATCCCAGTAATGTTTCATAGATGCCCTGCTCTTCCTCAGCAAGGAAGAGACAAGCAGAACATGTGGAGGCCACAGAGATGATTAATATCTCCTCTGCCATCATTTTCCATCTACTGCCCTTTGACAGTCCTGTCGCCCCAGTTTCGCTGCATTTATCAGTGTGAACATCAGGCCATCCACAAAAGCTCTGCAACAAACTAGAAAGACATTTTTCTTTCAACTGAAAAAATGGTCAGCATTAACAGGGAACGTGCTTTCCCTGCCTGTGGGACACAACTGGCATAGGAAGAGCCACATCATCACAGATGTAAGAGTCTCTTACATCATCACAGTGGATTTTTTTTTTTAAGGGATGGTGTCAGCTCTCTGTATGTGATATTTCACTATTTCAGTAAGGAAAGTAACTTTTGCTACTGAAATACTTGTCAGCAGTGACTTTACATATTTGCATTTACATTTGTCGTATTTTCTACTCTGGTTCCAGTTGTACTGAACTAAAAGCCACCTGACTAAAACATTCTGGAATAAACTGTGCGCTGTAGGACATAAACCAATTCTGCTGGCCTACACCTGAACAGAGCAACCCTCAGGGGACTAGAAGGCTACTGCAAATCTGTTTACAGGCAGGTGACCCTGCTGGCACATGAGAAGTGCCTGCCAGCGACTCCAGCACACTCATATGGGAGACTCACTGCGCGCACGGGCTCTGTTTTGCCCGTCACGGTATCAGCACTCGTAGTCTGGAGGCTGCTTCACCCAAGGTCACAACGAGGAGGCACCGCTGGGCTTCACACCAGGGCCCAACAACGACCCCTCGCCTACTCAGGCCATGGCGGGGACAGGAGCCAAGCAGCACAGCCGTCTCCGAGCCACTGGACTCATTTCTGGGAATCAAAGTGGTTTTTTTTTTAATTTTTTCCTCCCTTCTTTGCTGTCCAGGATATCACACTGATATCCAGGATGAGTTACTATGGTAACTAAACCTGGGTTTAGCGGATGAAGGAATCGCTGCGCAAGTCGCTGTTTATTCTGACAGCAGGCGGCTGCCCACAGCACTGTGGCATTTCCCCACACCCAGCTTCGGTGACTGACCACTAAGGAAGAGCCACAAAGGGCCGTGGCACCTGAAGCGCCGTCAGCTCTCGTGCATTCGCTACCATAGAGGCAGGGCACAAGCGGGAGGGAGAGCTAAGAGCTCCCGAAAGCCTCCTGCCATGGCCATCCTGCCACGGCCACGGCGGGCACGTTCACCCAGACCCCGCTCGGTTCAGGGCGGAGGCGGGAGGCCCCCAACAGCAGTGGGGCTCAGGCCGCGCGGCCTCCATGTTGACAGGCCAGGGCTGAGAGGGGCCCTCCAGGCAGCAACGGGGCTGCAAATGTCCCCCAAGGGAGTCCAGCGAGCTGCCCTGGCCTCTCCACGGGCTCCTTGTGCATCAGTACAGGCAAAAGAGTCATTAAAATGGGATCCCATCACCCCTGCACATCCCATCTCACCGACTACAGGCTCTGCAGACTACAGAGGCAGCACACACTTGAAGACATTGTGATGGTGGGATTTTCTTTTCCTCAACTGGTTCTCAGACACAACAATAAACTGTGCAACAAGGCAATGCTTTTATTGGTAGCAACCAACGCCCTTTGCTCGACTTGGCGAGTTGCTGTTCTGCTCTTCCTCCCCCAACATCTGGGCACCTATGAGGATGAGAGGTAAAGAAGCTACTGCTCTTGGGAGCTTTCACGGACGAACCACAGCTTTCAAATTCACTGAGATGACTTGCATAGCAAAAACTCCTCTCCTTCCACACAGCCTGAAACACAGGGAGCTCATGGGCAGGAGACGGCTGTGTGGCTAGAGCTGAAGACTGAGCTGAGCACACCCCGCACCAGCGCTGTTTATAATGGCTTCAACACCTGCTAGGCTGCCACAGACATTGCTGAGGCCTGAGCTCTCTCCCAGAAAAAACACGAGCTTGGAGAAGAGGCAGGACATTTGTTTTGTCTTCAGAAGCCTGCGACTGCTGACTGCCAAATTCATCATTTCTGCCAAGTCACTGTTGGATACAACGTGCCAGTGCTCTGGAACTCATTGCCCGCTGGATCGGTAGCAAACACTTTACTTTCTTACCACTGCACATTGAACTCAATGGCTTATTTCTGATCCAACAGCTTCCCCCCTTTGCTAAAGCGTTCCCTGAAGTGCCTCCAAAAACTTTAACCAGCACAAAATCCTGCAAAACCTGACTTCACTGCTATTCCTATGAACTTTATGTTCTTATTCTTCTTGGAAGGAGGACAAATAGCAAGGCAAACAGAAGTGCTTTCTGCACGCTTGCAAACTGGGCTGCCGAGGAAGAGAAGAGGAACAAAGAGATGGGATTTGTCCGTATCTTCTGAATGTGGCTAAGATGCCACATTCTTTTCCAGCATTTCTTGCTGGGAAGAACCAGACTTCACCTACCAAATCTTAGCTAGTGAATGAGAATTGACGTGGAAGAGACTGGCTTTGTTTTGCATGGAGTCGCTCCTCATCCCACGTGCTCCTGAGCAGTCCAGGCTTTGGTTATTTGATGCCGTGAAACAACCGAGTTCTTTTGTTGTTGTTTCGTTCTTGAGGGAACAAAGAGCTAATATCCTCTTGCAAGGGACATGCACAGAGTTTGGCCAAAATATGTTTCAAAAGGTTGAACCATTTGAGGATTTGGAGTAATGAGAATTTTCAGAGCTGGGAGATGAGCCACCACAAATTGTGGTTCCAGGGTGAAAAGGCTATGTGCAGAGATCAGAAATTTGCTGTTTGTTGCATCTTAGCAGGAGACATAAAAAGACTGCTCTTACTGCTGCCTGCTGAAGAAGCTTGGTAACCAAGTTAGCCTTTTCTCCAGGGGCCTCTAAGCACCAAGCACAAAACAGAATTACTGCTGCTGATGCAGATGTAAGGAAGCAGGAGGCTTCAGCAGACTACTCATATTATACACAGTTCAGATTAGAAAACAAGCAGTTAAGAAAAAAGAAAATTAATATTTCTTAGAAAAATACTATAAGCCAAAGAGTAAAACAATAGAACATTTTGTTAAGTCTTCACCTTATACAGTGTAAGATCATCTGGCAAGACTCATCTTTCTCAATCGCTTTGAGAAGAGGTCGGATACCATGAACTACACAAATAGATCAGAATCTTCAATCCCGCCTTTCCAGAAAGGCCATCTGAACTACAGCACTAGCCTTCAGTCAGCAGACACATCGCTATTTCCCCATCTCTCTCATTTGGCAAAACCTCATTAATCCTCCAAGTTTCACTCTCTACAATTACAAATATTAATAGGGTGAGCGGCTGAAAAATACCGTGATATAGACAAAGAGAGAGTAGAGATTTAGTAAGATTCAACACAAGAAGCAAAGGGAAAAGCAGTAAAACAGTAAACATGGTAGAATTCAATTTTCAATTCACTATTATCTGGGTTATAAACACCGTCTTCCACATGTGGGCATCTGAAGCACCAGTGAAGCGGTTTATCTTGCACCCACATGGGAGGATCATAGAACTGCTATCACCCCACAATCCCAAATGCCTTAGCATTAATTCAACATTAGCAAAGAAAGAGAAAACCTTCTCTAGATATGGGGATGCATGTTCAAGCAGAGGATCAATGTGTTCAAGACAAAAGCATAAGAGAAACAAGGAAGCAAAAAGATGATAAAAAAGGCAAACAGATGAAGCAAATTAAAAAAAAAAAATCCTGTCATCCTTCAAGTCTGTGAAAGCTTTTGAAATATCAGACTGCTTATTTCATCCCATCTTCTGCCAACAAATCAGAAAAGCCTAAAAAAATTTGCAGATTTAGTGATTGTTTCAGGACCTATGGAAAAATCAAAGTAACTCATGATGTTTGACATCTCACACAATGAATCCTAAAAGCAGATTTAATTTAATGGGTCCATAACACCTCCAAGTGTAGCCCAGCACATCACAGCTGCCTCTATCTACCACTTTGCAGTGGTTCCTTGGGCAGCCAAGAGGAAAGGCAGAGCTCTTCTGCCAGAGGTTAATATAAAGTCACTGGGATGATATGGGGCAAGTGTCATGTTGCATGGGGGCATACACTAGTTGGACAGTAATCAAGACAAATATTCAAGTCCTTGGTTTACTGTGGCTTCATCACTATTGGTAAAATCATGTGCTAAATGGCAAAGCTGAAAAAAAAAGTGAGATTAATGATATGTGTTATGGCAGTAGAGAGGTAAAAGACCTCTCTAAAGGTTTTTTTTCTCTACTATAAAGATATATATTCCTTATTAAAAAAAAAGAGCTATTCAGTATTCAGAGTCTGGCCTAATTACCATAGTGAATATGTCAAATTGGTAAGCAAAGCACAGTATACCAATGCTCACCAGAAATGTATTATGTATAGGGTAGCTGATGGCAGCGTGATTAGCCCCTATCTAGACAGTCTTTTTGAACAATCTTAAGAGAGATGAGGACAGGGAAAGAGAGAAAGAGAGATATTGGCCAATATTCGGAGATAAATTTTGACTGTACAAGTCAATATTTATATTATATTTATAACAGAGTCCAAGAACAACCAGATGAGCCAATGGAAGTTGTTTTATCAGGATCTGAAGACATCACCTCATTCTTAGCAGGATTCTGCTATCACGTTCAGTTACCATTTAATTATTATAGAACTGTGATTGCATCGTTAGCAGAAGTTGAATTATATCATTGACATTAGTGATGCCATAACATCAAGCCCAGTAATAGTTCATAACAAAACCTACAATTAGCACAATTTTTCTCCTTTTTACACCAACCAAAAGTGTTCAGCGTGGAGAAGGCTAATAGTCCATACAGAAGTGAGCTAGGGCTGAACCTGAAAGGACTGCTGGCTGGTAATTTAGTAATATGGTAATTAAAGTCTTTTCATGATGTAATTACACATCAACTACAAAAGGACAGCTGCTATACAACAGTGCCAGGGTACGTGGCATGAAATGATTAGATTTGAGAAGCTTTAGTGGTTAAACTGAATACCACAGACATAAGTCTGAGGTATAGCTGGCACAGCACGGCACGTTATTATTCAAGTCTCACACTTGGTGTTTCTTTAGTCTCATTGTGATAGTAACAGTTTGTTGTATATAACTTGGTCTTGTGATAGCAGAAGCTGTTTAAAACCTACCTTTATAAGCTTCAACTGTTTTGAAATTGTCTGGAATTAGAAGAGGGTTACTCTTTTGGGCAACTGAATCAGTACAGATGAGGTTTGCATTGATACTTAAAAAATTATTTCCCATCAGTGCAAGCATGAAACCTCCTCTCCCAGACTCCCGTCTGTGGGAAATGTTGCTTGATTTATTTGTAGGGTTTTCACTGGGGGAGTGGAGAGGGGAGAAAGAAAAAGGGCAGAGAAGAATCGCAACCGAGTATGTGAACTCAGACACTAAAGCTCCACTGAGCTTTGGCATTAATTATAAAATCAAGCAACACAAGCTCCCACTTCGGGCATAAGTAACCACCCAAAAAACATGCTCCTCTTCAAGAGCAAGCAAACATTTTGATAATTTGGTTTCCTTATATATAATGGTTTCCTTATTATATTTCTCACTGTACTCATTTGTACCTGTACAAAATGCAAATTTGACAACACAAGGCATGAGATGACAAAAATGAATATATTTTTCCAATAATGGAGAAAGAACTTCTTGGCTACATGACTGGGCTTTTAAAAATACATGACTGCAACACTGGGCACCTTGGCATTAGGCAGACAAACTCAGAGCTGTCTAAAAAGCCCTTTTATTGAGAAGCACCAACTTGGATGTGTCCTAAGAATTGTTTTTCTCCCTTTCTGAAACACGGGAGGTAGGCATTTGGCAGGAGAGAGCCTATTTTATAGGCTTTAAAGGTTCTACAGAATGAATGAGCTAAGAAAAATCTAGAAGTGAGTATATCTGAAAGTCAAAAACTTTGGGCATGCAGGAGCCCTTCTCAGCAAAAAATAAGATTTCCTTGAAGCCTGTCCGCACAGAGCAAACCCAAGGTGGTTTGGATCTGGAGACCCTGCTACCTGCTGGATCTGAGGTAAGAACAGAAAAGCCTTAATTCTAGTCCAAACTGATCTAGCTTTGCCAGTGTTTTAACTTCTCATTTCTGTTCTTGCTCTTCTTACAGGATAGGCTTAAAGATCAATCAAGGCCTCCTGAAGTCTCAGTGGCTTGATCTATGTGGAGCACTGGGGCTACTTCAAGATCACTGAGATTTTCTACCCGTGGGTATCAGGAAGCTCCAGTGCAGCTGAGGTTGCTCTCCAGGAGAGGAGGAATAATCTTGGATGGGAACTGGAAGCAGGCAGTCATTAAGAAAGAAACCTGAGCTACTCAGAAGTGTGTCCTCCATGGCCAGTTTTACACAGCACAGATGAAAGCTACTTTTATTAAGAGACAGTAACAAGTTTTAGCCAACTCAACAGTTGAGTCAGCGGAAGAGACCTAACTGCTCCTCAAATACTACAATAGCCCAGACAAAACATGGTAAGAGTTAAAACGGAATGTAGTGAGTGGCTCTGGTGACCAGATAGGTGGTCCATGCTTGCAGCAACCCTGTGTGAGGACCAGTCCAACATTCCATGTGCAAAGGAGATTCAAAATGTTACTTGTCAAGGAGAACTCGGTAAACAATTTTGTAAGATATACACCAAATTCAGCACATGAATAAGAATCACCAAAATGAAAAAAATAAGGACTTTATGCACATAGAATCATCTGCGCAGCTCAAAGCACCAACAGCCAACAAAACCCTCGGGCTGAAGATATATAACACTGCTCGAGCCTCAGCTCTATAAATACATGGGTATGCACAACACAAGCATGATTTGTGTGTGCACAAGCCTCAGATGCAACTAAATGCATAGTTCTTCAGCAGTCTTCAGCTAAAGACAGGCTGGTTCTATATCTCTGCAGACTTAAAATCACTGAGCTGCCAGCAGAGCACAGCAGTCTGTACCACATAGAGAACAGTTTCTGCAGGAGGCCAGTTTTTCTGGCATCGCTCTGCACATACGTGCAAGTGTCCAAGTCTTGCAAGAACAGTATCATTCCCTCTCTCTGAGCGCAAGAGACTTCCTAGCACGCTCCTAGGCTTAGCTAAATCAGAGAAAACTTCTCACTTATGATCAAGCATCAAACTTCGAACTACATTTAAAACAACAAAGTACACATGATTTTCTTCTGAACTACAGCATTCAGCTCTGAGAAACGGACAAATCTGAGAGCCAGCACAGGGCACAGCAAGAATTGTAACCTGAGAATGTTCCTTCCTCCCTTCCTTTTCCACTGCAGAAACAGCAGCTACTTGCTTACGTATGACTAGTTTCAGTTATATCAAAATTTGAGAGCCAGCTGTCCAAGGCCTCTGTACAGGGAAGTGATGAGTGTCCTGGTCCAGCAGCAGAACAGCACTGCCCGCTTCTAAGGAAACCAAACCCAGTAGATTTGGGCTGAAGAGACAGTCAGGGAGCCACAGTTACTCACCTGCTATCACCAGCATTTGCCACGTAGAGCTTCCCCAATAAACACACCACAACAAGGGCCGTGCAGCCACCAGAAATGTTATACACAGTCCTCTCTCGTTCTATTTGTAAATCCTACAAGAAAAAAGAACAGAATGTTAAAAGAGCTTCTTTCCTAAACTGCAAGCCCCACTTTCTTTACTCTTACAGCTCTGGCTACAGCTCTGGTTCACAGAGATAAGCAGAAAGTCAAAGAGTACCTATTACTTATCATAAAAAATTGCCTGGGAAAATTCAAGACAAGATTGTAAGTAGAAGGCACCAAGGAATATATGGCAAACCTGAGCGATGCAAGAGATTTTGCAATGGAAAAAAAGCAGAGAGAAGGCAAAGATAAACATGGTTTGACAACAGGTGCCTGGTGATACTTTTGCACAGGGCTTCACATAGATAGGGAACAATTAATAGAGACCTGCCTATGGTGTGAATAACAACCTGCTCTCCAAAAGGAATTCTACGGTTGTGGTGCACATATACTTTTACTACAAGCCTCTCCTTCAGAAAAACTTTAGTGTGCCTTACTTCCCTGTGCTTAACTGATGAGGGGAAATGTCATTAAAAGCACATTTACTTGATAAATACTGAGCAGTAATAGGGTTTCCAAGATTAACTGTGTTTTTGGGTTGTGTGTCATCCCACAGCTTTTATGAGGCTTCAAAAACATTGATGTGCACCGACCCGAATTCAGGGATGTATATACCTACTCAAGCAGTTTTCCTCGTGCTCAGATCCCAACTTTTAACCGATTCCAAGTGAAATATTAAACAAACAATAAAAAAAATCCCCCAAAACAGAACAAAGAAAAGAAATTCTTGCTGCCTAATAGAAGCACCAAACACAAGACACATCTATCACTGACAATCAGTCAAGCCCAGGAGTATATATAGCCCCAGAAAAGCACGCAGATCATGTAAAAACATGTAAATGAGCTTTCCAATGCTCGACATGTTTTCAGCAAAAACTGAATCATGTGCCAAGCAACTCATCCCGATGCCTCTTTGTCTGGCTTGTGACAAAAACGCAACATGCTACAAATTACCCTCCTCTCCGATGGCCGGAATTAACCCCACGTGGGGACTGCACACAGGCAGCAGCACTGAACATGGTTCTGGCAGGTGTGGGCTCCTCTTGTCTGGCAAATCTTGCCCATTTGGAGGTGTTTTTAGCACCGATGTATTTGCGTGTGCACACACATATATTCCGAGCTGTATCTCAGCCGCTTCCCACTTTGCGGTGAGCAACAAGCGGCTCAAATCACCCGCGCCTGGGGCTGCGGAGTTGGGAGCTTGATTTTCGAGCTAAATTTATCTGAGGGGAAAAGCGCCGCAACAAATGCTAAGCATGACAGCTGCAATTTGAGTGAAAATCCGCAGGGCTGGAAGCGGCCGGGGGCTGCGCTTTGTTCCCGGCACGTTTGGGAGCAGGGCGGGATTCTCGGGCGGCGGCTGAGGCGGGAGGAGATGGCGCCTCACACACAACACGGCTCCTCTCGCAAACAACAGGGTTTCTCACAGGGTGGCCGAGGCTCTGTGCTGTTTTCCATGAATACGGCCTGAAAAGGGGGGCTGACAGCCCTGCACCTCCCCTGAGGCCACCCCTCAATGTGCCCAGTTGCTGCATCTGGCCTCTCAGTGCCCTACGCTTACAAATCATCTTTTATATTATATTTTTCATGGTAGTGGTCAGTGAGGACCACCCCATGGTGGAAGAAAAGAAAATGCCCCAATGCCCCCAAAAACCCCATCTCAGAGAAGCTTTGCTTCTAGATGTGGGCCTATCCTAAAATGTCATTTTATACAGTGTTGTCACAGAGAAGTTTGATTTTCCTTCCCACAGTTTCTACATATCTTTAAGCTAAGCTGTAGTTTAAAGGAAGCGTTCATTTCTAACCACTAAAGTAATTTAGAACTGACAAACACTACGGAGACTCTCCAAAGCACTGCCAGGAATTCTAGGAACCCCCATCTCTGCTGCTCAGGGCATCCTCTGAGACCTTTAAGCAAAATGCATTTCCTTACCTGGTTTCAGCTCTGTCATACAGGTACTCTGCAAGTGCTGGAACACCAAAATTAAGTTTTATTTCTTTGAAAAGGCAGAACTTAGGATCATTTGTTACAGGAAAGATGAAGAATGGCCCCTAAGGGGCTCATTTATCAGAGTTTCCTTGACTGAAACTAGACATCTGTGTACTGGGTTCTACCAAGAGTTTGAGTCCTAACACCCCAAGATCATTTATCTTTTTTTTTTTTTTCTTTCCTTTTTCTTCTTTTAAACTTTTCTTTTTCTTTTTTTAAAATGTAACAAGTCTTGAGAATGACTTGCTCAGCCAACTCTAACCACACACCTAGTGTTATTTAGAACTCAGATTTATTTCAGATTTATTACTCTGAACTACCAACGGATATTCAGTTCCTGTTTTAAATTGATATGACTTTTTTTTTTTTGAGAAAATATAGGGATGGGGGAAGCTTTACTACATCACAAATTTGAGCCAGGAAAAATAAATAACTAAATAAAACACCACCACACCACTAATTCATTCTGGTGTGGAAAGAGTAGTGGCTTTTAAGGAAATTCTTTATGATAGCAGTGCTGTGAAACCGGTGCAGAACATGCCTTGCAAAAAAAAGGCAGAAGCCCCAGGATGCCTCAGATGCCCCCAGAGGTACCTGTTGCTGTAGAGGGCCTTATTCTGGAGAAGTGTGAGCACATACGAAGCTTTCCTAATCTTCAAGGTGCAGAAAGCTTTCAGAGCATTATATTTTCCTTCTTTTCTGTAGTATATGCAACTCAACAGCAATAGCTGACCTTGCCCTGGATTGCTGGATCTCCCTCACAGCAACCTACTCGCGCTCAAAGTGCTGGAAAGAATCAAATGATGCATTTTCCGCCCCAAAAGGTGGCATATGCCGCTCTCTCAGACTCTAATGGAATCGGAAACCTTTACTGACCACACTGGAAATGGCTACAAACTGCAGCTGGAGCAACAAGGCCCAAGAAATAAAGCATGCCATTAACAGTGGTGACAGCACCTTTTACAGCTGCCAATTGTTCTTAAAAGAGGATTTCTGCATCTGTGTAAACTATCATGGAGAAAACAGCTAATTTGGTCCCTGCTCTGTCTTCTCTTTCTAGACATGTGAAGGAGATGGCCGTTATGGGCCCTGTACTCCTAAAGGTCATTTACACTTGATAAATCTGCTCTCTAAGCCCCCCTAACCAAGGGAGTGCAGGGAGAGGATGCCCCAAGAGGCCGGTTTACAGCATCTTTAGCTGCATCTGGAGGGTGGTCTGGGGGAGCAGCGGTTACTCCTCCTCTGACCACGGAGCGGCCTGTGGCACTGGCTGCCTCCCAGGTCAGCGGGCCCTTGCAGGGGACACCGGTGCCACCAGCGCCTGCCCAGCGTGAACGCGCTGGTTCCCCACGCTAGTTAGCGATGTCCTCCTCGTGCAGGAGGAGGAAGATGACAGCGCCAAGGCAGCGTTTCCCACTGTCGGAGGCGGCTGGTTCCCACGACCACGGCTTGCTCGTGCCACCTCGTGGACGGCTGGCGGAGAGGCTGCCGCAGGCCGTGCTGCGCGCACAGGCCGGCAACGCTCCTCCACGGCACCGCGACGCTCCTCGCCGGGCTCCAGCTTTGCTCCTCTCCCCGTTCTCCATCAGCAGCTTGCTCACGGCACGGAGCTGCTGGGCAAACTGCTGGCCTCGGCATGGCCGGCGTGCGCCCGTGGGAGGGCGGGTGAAAGCAGCGAGCGCGGCGGCACAGAGAGCCACCGCAATCCCTACCTGAGGCCAAATTCTAGGAATTTGGCATTCAGAAGACGTGGTCTAGCCAAGCAACTAAATCACCAAGTCATCATTAGAACTTTAGCACATTACAATAACAAATAACATAACTGCTTCTCATTTGTACCTAATCCTCAGAACTGGGGCCCTTCCCCTAGCATGTGAATCTGGCTCTGACACACAGAAGCTTGACTGTCCACACACAGCGCGCCAGGCCAAAAATTAAGAGTCATTTCATATGTCAGGGGCCCTCAAGTCAAAATTAATTCTTACATGTATTTTGGCCCTGTCAAAATAAAAAGATCTCAAAAGTTCTTGTGCCACCGTTACAACCTTTGACTTATTTCTATTGGCTACATAATCAGAGGATTTTTTTCTTTTATTCAGGGAAGAAGTGAGACATACCTTGTGCTCTCAAGATTAAAGCCATTTTGAACTGAAGCATCTTGCGAATCAACCTGTCTAGGTTTCATGTGTGTTGAAAGAGTCTTAATAGAAAGCATGATGCAATGGATTACAGAACTGTAGCCTTCCGATAAAGCATAAAGCCTGTTTCTGAGGCACTTTTAATAAAAATAATCATTTTATTAAAAATTTAAAAATTTAAAGTTTTAAATATTTAAATTTAAATTTTAAATTATCAATTTTTAAATAATAAAATTGTTAATAAATGGTTCAGTGTGGCATTGGTGCTTTCTCTCCTCAATCTTTAAGGCAGACATTAAGAAGTTCAGCATCATATATAAGCACCCAAGGTGAAATTCAGACAAGGGATTCTACTTTGATGCCAGGACAGTTTAATCTGAGAATACGCCACAGAGCACAGCACACAAATTTATTTCTTCCAGTTCTAAATAAATAAATAAATAAATAAATAAATAAATAAATAAGCATGTCAAACTAGGTAAAAAGGTTAAAAGAAATTCCCACTAGGTAAAAACGACTCCTTGGCAGTGGTGGAAGCAGCACTGAGAAGCTACCTACGTGTCCAGGAACATGAGGTCTCCCCAGGTTCCAGGGGGTGCTCTGTGGTCCTGAAACCCTTGTAAATTACGGAAATCCCAAGTGCACTGAATTCCCTCAACACCGCCCATGAAGTTCTACACAGCAGAGTCTAATAAACAAGGTACTGTGGAGGAAGTTCAAAACCCTCATTCTAGCATTATAAACTAGCAGAAGTCAGAGGCAGGAGGAAGCTCCCCACTTCTCTCCAGCCATCTACGTAGTCATAGGCACAGATGAGACATGGGAGTGCTGATCTGGTGAACTGCTCTCTCACACGGACAGTGACACAAGAGAAGAGCAGTATTTTGCCTAAACCAACTGCAAACGGAGGACACCACCCAGAGATTAAAATCAATATAATTAATTCATTGCTTTCCTTAATTTAGATCTCTTATTTTATAATGTGTTTTTAAAGTAAAAGGTAATGTCAGGACTGTATTACACTGTGGGTCACCATTTTGGGTCACTTCTGTAACAAAGACAGAAGATGAAATTCAGTCCTCACAAAAAGAACTGAAAGTGGGACTTGAGGTACCTGGTACTTGATAGGCACAGAGAGCACAACCAGATGCAACGAGGACATGGGCTTGGACAAAAGGGTAGATCACTAAGATCTGCACCTGGAATACCCAGATAGCACACCTGTAATGAGTTGTTCAGACTCCCTACATTTCTGTTGTATTATGGATTTCCCACCACTGCAATGAACTGTGATGGGTCCAGTCCTACAGCAGTCTGGCATGAGTGGAGCAGAGTCTCCCTCTCCAACTGAAGCAGGATATCGGTGGCCCTCTCTTAAGGATGCTCTGCACCAGGGTGCAGAGGTATAGTATAGTGTAGTATACCCCAGGGTATAGTGCACGGGCATCATCATCATCTTCCCTGCTTCCTCACTGAAGGGAGCAAGTTGGTTTCCCTTTCTGAAAAGGGCACATTACACAGATTTTCACATTTCCTCATCTGCATTTTTAGCTAACAGAGGCTTAACCTACTAGCTGGAGTATGTCCAACTCTCATATAAATCTTCTCAAATGCCACACACTTTGCTGTAAATTTGCTGCTGGGACCTAGGCACCTGAAAGTTGGTCACTGCTGTGCCCATGCCAGCTGAGGATCTCCTTGCCTGCACTTTCCTGGGAGAAAGAATTCAAAAGTACAACTGCCACCACTGCAGCCTAGATGCATGTACTAAAAATTCCTGTAGATCAGGAAAACAACAACCAAATTCTGCTTCTGCATCTCTTGTTAGGCAACAAATAAAACCTCTGAGAAATATTTACTAGTTTAAAAGTTTCCTGCTCAAAAACAGGCTTTCCTAAAAACCAAAGTAAATAATAAGTAAAGTAAACCATAAGCACAGCAGTGTCACACTGTCAGGGATTTCTGATGAAATTCTTGCCTGTCTGGTGGCACATGAATCACACACAGGGAACTGAGGCAGACAACGGCTTTGTCACAGGGAGAAGAACAGTCCTCTGCCTCACGGGGTATAAGAGATTATATTGAGGCTCTTAAACACCATCTGAGCAGGGACAGAATTATCCAGCTGGGAGGGGGGAGAAAGTGGGAAACCCCATAAATATTCTTTTTCTTTCTAAGCAGTGCAACTCATTAACTTACACAACAAGGAGCCGGCATCCCTACAGCACACCTACCATTTCCTTGAACGCACTTTCTATGGCGCCGATTACGAGGCACTCGTGGGGGATCTTCTTCTCCGTGAAGAAGCGCGTCGGAGGGGTGCTGGGCGAGCCCGGGGCACCCACCCCGCCGCGCAGCGAGGCCGCCCGCGTCAGCGTCCTGCTGTTGGCCGCTGGGTGCTCGGGCTCCTCTCCCAGGCAGGTCGGCGGTAGGATGGCCGAGTTCCTCAGGATGTCCACGAGCTCCTGCAGCTGCTCCAGGATATGGTGCTGAAGCAGTTTGGAAGCGACGACGGCTGCCCCTGACCCAGCATGTCCATCAAACAGGGACCAGTAGTATAAGTTGATACCATCTGTGTCCTGGCGACACGGGAGGGGATGAAAAGGAAAGGAAGAGAGAAGGTCACCATCATGCAACCAGGAGTGAAGTCATGGAGCTGCCAGTAGTGCAGCAGCAGCAGGTACAACAGAGGTGACTTTCCCATGCAGGGACCTTTCTGGAAGGGAGAAAGGTCCAAAATGTTAGTACAGCTCTTATCAAGAGAAAGCAACACCCACAAAAAGCTAAACTTGTCCTCCTTCTCACCTTCCAGTCCTAAGGTACCCTGGCCAAGTCTAATTCCAAGACAAAAAGGCCACACAGGACCCTACCTGGTACCTCTGTGACAGACCTTTTCAGTCATAGACATCAGACCAAGAACCTCAGTCAGACAGCTGGTAATAAGACCTGTTCCCCACCAAAGTGACTTGTAGACAAGACCTCTCTGCACTGGCGCATGGGTCAGTGTTAGGCTCTCTCTGCTGGTGCCAAGCCTGGTACCAGAATGGGACAGAGGCATCTGATATGATAGACACACATGAGTCCAGATGCACTCAACCCATAAAAGCTTACATGTTCATCACAGTTCTCAGTCTTTCAGAAAAAAGAAAAATGCTGTGCAGTACTAGAGTTATATACCCTCCAATGAGAAGAGCCAGGCATAGCTCTTTGGTAGACCTCCCAGCATAAAGACATGCTTTTAGATCTTGCCTCTTAGTTCAGTTCCCAGCACGCTATTCTACACAGTTGCTCTCATACAGGCAGAGTATGTATCTAAAAAGAGTGATTTTTTTTCCTCCTAGATTTCATTATTAAAAACAAGGTGTATGTGATAATTTTAAATACTCGTCCAGCAATATGCATTTATCAATAGAGGGTAAGACTTTCAAAGATTTTTTACTCTACAGCTTCCTTGTGGCAGGTAATAATGCTCCATTCTCGTACCAATCTGGATGGTATTTTGGTATTTTGCACTAGACCTCTGCTGAAACAGAGCCCATTCACCCAAGCATGGAAGTAGATCAAATTCCAGGCTGCATAAACTGTGATCTGCTGGAAAATCACTATGAAGCCATAACTTGGATCACCTCAACTCTTAGAAAACTCACTTAGAAAACATGCAGTCTCTTTTCTGCACCCTATTTTTTCTTGACCCTGCATCTTCTCTCAGCTGTGTTACCAAGTCAGATTAGAGGGATTCAAAACAGACAAAACAGCTTATACCATTAAAGCATAATCTACATCTCACTGCAGTCAGAGAACTTGAAGATTATATTTTTTTAATGTTAAGCTGACTCTAGTCTTAATTTAGGATGACAGACATGATCGCAACTCCTCCACCACTATGATACAGATCAGCTTCATTCCCTCAAGAACTGCTCACTTACACAACAGCTTAGAGTCCATGCACCACCTGAATCCTACTACCTAGTTACCAGGGGTGGAAGGGACAAAGTCAATATAAGCAGTGAAGATCCCATGCATTGGAGGTAGATTTGAAGAGCTGCAAGAAATAAGGAGATCAGAAAAGAAGGAGAAACTGCTTTCAGAAAGGAGAGTCCAGAGCTGAAATACGCACATCCTGCTGCTTTTTCTCATAGTGCCTGAGATGTCCACCACCTGTGTCTTGCTCCTCTACTGTTATTTCACACTGTCAAAGCAAGACAAAAACCACAACTGATGAAGCAGCATACATTGTATATCTATTTACTAGGTGTACTACCAAAACTCCTACTCATTTTCAAGTTTATGTACATGACTGTGAATTGCAGCTCCTTTTAGCTTCTGCCCTACCAGAAACAGGGGCATCAAGCACTGACAAGGCAGCAAAGTCCAATCTTAATGCAAAAGTTTCCTTTAGCAAACTATGCAGATGGACCTTCACCACAGGTTCACCCTGCTCAAAGTGCAGAGTCCTTTGCTGAACAAGCATTATTACTTTTAGATTCATTTGATGAAATTCATTTTTAAAAGCCACAATTAAAACTACTACATAAAACTCTGGTGATTTTTTTACCCCTGTGAATGTGAGTGGTAGTTGTGCTACTTCACTCTTGGCTGAGAATCACTCCAGGAACACACAACACTTGGCAGCAAAGTTTCACTTTGAATTACTGACTAATAAATAAATAAATAAATAAATAAATAAACTGCTTGTAAAAATAGTCCGCTATCCATGCAAAATGTGAAATATTTTGTCAACAGAAACAACTGTCGCAGCAAAGTGAAAGTATTTCAGTTGAAAATTGAAAGCATTTATTCTGAGCAGCAGCACTGTGCCTCCTGGGAGCTGTAGATGGAATTATTTCTGCTCCCATTCTTCTCTCAGGGCCTGGCTCCATGGCCAAGCTCCACCTCTCAGATCGCACTGGGGACAGCGGCACTACGGCTTGTGCCTTCATCTCATTCAGTGGGTGCTCTTCCTTTGGAGACAAGTTGCTATTGGAGGGGAGAAAAAAAACCCTATATAAATGGAAATATTTTTTTCTTCCATCTATAGCATTCTAAATTCTGATATTTTAATAAAAATGTTGTAATGACTTCAGATAAGAACTAAGAGTAAAATAATAATAATAATAATGCAACTTTTCTTGAAATTTACCCCAGCAAGTCCCTCTCCAATCCCATATTAGAGCTTGTCAGAAGGTATAGGAGAACAGGTATTAACTCAGTCCACTCACAGCTGCAAGCACAAGTCAACAACTGCTGAGACTGGCAAAGAGCTGCTCACCACAGACTTCTCCTGTCTTTTTCACTTGTCTCTCTCTGTGTTTCTCTGTCTCTCCTCCACCAGCCTTGCTCTGGTGCCTGCAGT
This sequence comes from Nothoprocta perdicaria, assembly GCF_003342845.1. Classification (NCBI taxonomy): domain Eukaryota; kingdom Metazoa; phylum Chordata; class Aves; order Tinamiformes; family Tinamidae; genus Nothoprocta; species Nothoprocta perdicaria. The sequence continues at coordinate 781,034 of NW_020455467.1, read as the reverse complement.
GCCTCAACACAAACCTCAGTGCAAAGAGCTGGCCCAGACACTCCAATACACAGGAAAGGGCCTCAATGCAGGCAGAGCAGTTTCACCACCTCATCAGCAGCACAGGCAAAAGCTCCAGCTCTGCCTTCCTCCAAAAGAGACAGGTCAGAGAAAATGCAGCTCTTGGTACTTCTCGACCGCATTGCCTTGTGTAGTCAAAATACATAGGAATATATATATATATATATATATANAAAAAAAAAAAAAAAAAAAACCCAAACAAGAAAACCTGGATATCCCACTGTCTTCCACTCACCTGCTCCTGCCTCCAGTCCTTAAAACCTTGGTCTGAGACACCTATCCATCCTTTTGTGGTCATCCCTCATACAGAAACACTAATGATTATTTTAGCCACAGGGCTGGCAGGCATCGCTCCAGGCAGGGGTGGTCTTCTTGCTTTTGAGTTCTGCTCCATCTTCCCTGGAGCAGAAGAAACTTGCAGCCCTTCACTGACGTGGACACAGGCTTGTCAACCATCACTGTGGTTCTTCATGTGCATTTCATCTATGCCTATCTTTTTGTGGGCTAGTAACTCTTAAACATGTTGCAGTGGCTACATTTTCAGCTAAGTTCAGACATTTCCAAGGTGTCTGTATCCCTCTCTAAATTTCCCCTTATGTTTGATGGAAAGAACTGCACTATCAGACCATCCTCATCTCATTCCAAGGTAAACTTGCTGCTTCCCATAGACTACATAACTAGCTGAGGGGTCTGTAACAAGCAACTGAAGTGAGAGGAGATGACTACCACAAATGTTTCTCACAAATGTTACAGGAAGGTCCTTGCTTTTCCCCTAAAGTTGAGTTGTCCCTGGTAGCCAGAGGCTATTTGGGCATCTGTGTGCAGGCTGTTCATTCCACTCTCACACCCAGGGAGTCTGGGCTTCTTCCCAATAAAGTCCAGAAAAACCCTCAGAGAAATCAACTCCTGCTAGCTACGACAGTGTCCTGCCAAAAGGAGTCTTTGGATAATCAATCTCCTTTTATTCATTTAACCAGCCAGAGCAGACAACTGGGAGTACGATCAGTCAACACACACTGATGTATTTCAGATCTTGTTTCTTTAAAAGATTCAGATTTAACAACACTCTGAATAGCCACTAGATGTGCACAGAGCAAACAAATCCCTCCCTGCACCAGCCTTACAATTCATTTCCAGGATGTGCTAGGAAATTTAATAAGCTTCAGACCCCTCGACTGCTGACCCAGCTTTCAGCCAGGTTCAGCAGTCTCCTGGGTATCGCAATTTAAAGATATAATTAAGACATACAAAGTTTTGAGTCACGGACCAGATGTGAAATTATGACAGTAAAATGCATATAGCTATAAATTATGAGAGCTTAGATTATAAAGAAAAAAAAATGAGCAGCCTTAACAATATATAGCCATTAATTTAGGACATTGTTTTCACATCAGCTAGTAAGTGATCTTACACTGCAGACCTTCAGATATCGTTTATTCATCTAATTCCAAGCTGGCAAATAAATCAGGGTGCCATTACATTTTTATTCTTAAAAAAGCACAAAATCCTTAGCTACTACTGTTCTGAATATGAAGCACATTTACAAGAGACATTAGAACTGACCTTTAAGAAACAACCAACCATCCACCCTCAAAAAAGAAAAAACAAAATCAAACACAAACCCAGCGGATACCAAATAATTCACTTCCCTCATACCTGCTTTCTTAATATTTCTACAAGATGCTTCACCACTTAAATAGGATTTCAAAACAGGTATAGGGATTTTCCCTGTGAAGGGCTTGCAGAACTCAAACACTGTTTTTCTCACAAAATGCTTGCCCATATGATATTACGCCATTCCCTGAAGAGTCTCTTAAGTCTTTATTTCTACATCCTATTGATACAGAAGAGCTGCACCTTTATCACATTTAACACCCTGTTATACAGTCTTTTTGTTTGTTTTAATATTTTAAAATCATACTCAGGGAAAAAATCCTACTAATGGCCAGGTAAGACTGCCCTCTAGTAGAAAACTTGCCCCAGAAATACACTGCTTGTTTGAGAAAAATATTGTGGTCTAGTGATGTGGTGGAAAAAGTTTTACAAAGTTTAATAATGAATGATATAGCACCTACATATGCCACTTAGCAAATGGAGGTGCATCTGCAGATAAGAAAAAAACATAGAAAGAACAGAGCCAAAAGTAGGGTGGAAAAACTTACTGCTTCAGAGATCAGCTGGCTTGCCACTTTGGACACTCTGTTATGATACCATAACTGTATGACAACCATATTAATGGGTGCCATCGAAACTAGTGAGGTCATCACTCAAATAATGAAATGCATTTAGGTGGAATAAAAAGAATACAGGACTCTAAAATGATTAACCATGTAATGTTTGGAGAAAAGTTCCTTCTGAGGAAGACAGTCAGTCAATGTACAACACATGTACTGAGCAAACCCAACAAGCACAAGGCACAATCCTTCATCCTAGATGTACAAACATGTACTTGAAACAACCATATAACCACCTAAATTCAACCTGGAACATCAGCACCAAAAATCTGGAAAAAGGTGATTTTAGGAAAGGAGTAAAAAAAGAAGAGCACGAAGCTACTTGTGAGCCCAGCAAATCCTGTTTGGTACCTGAAGAAGCTGCAGCAAGCAGTAAGAAAGCATAAACAAGCCATTGGCACAGAGGTGGCACATCCACATTGCCCGACTCCAGCAGCCGGTGCTGCAGGGCTGCATGTCCAAACCCAACACATGATGTTCACTGTGGCTAGAACACAAGCCCATAATTAAAGAGGTGATGAAATAATTAGGCAGTCAAGATGCAGATGAAGAACAGAAGACAGCTACTGAAGGACAAGCGTGTGGCTTGCATCACTCTCCACATAAAGGACACTGCGCTTCCCAATCACCCAATTCAGGCTACTGGGTGACCCAGCTGCATAAACAGCTCCATGCAGCACTTCAGTAAAGAGAACCCAGTGACTAATCCCACTCTCAAAATTCTGTGACCACCTGAGCAGGACTTCTTCTACACCTGGAGTGACTCCCATCGGGTAAGTCAACCATGGCCATCAAACACGCAGAACGCTGCAGCAGTAAATCTCATGGGATTATGCTTTGAGAAGTGATACAAAAAGTAAAAAACAAAGCCTCATCTTTAAACTAAAATGCATTAGATACATGGAGGACTTCTCAGTGCAATACTTCAAAAAACAAATTGGACAAGAATGTTCTGTATTTAAGCTAAGTTTATAAATATGAAGTAAACAAAACCACATGAAACAATCAGTAACTATTCCCCCTCGCCTCTGCTTCTAGTCACATCACCACATTTTTGTTTTGTACTGCTTCACTGGCAAGGTATATGTGAGTCTGCTTACCGAGTTTTCTTTCAGCTGGAGACCTTCTCCGTTTGGCAGCGATGACCTCCGTTTTGTTGAATTCTTGTTTGGTGTAGAGTTAGCTCCTCCTGTTTTCTTCTTGACAAAAAGCACTTCACAGCTAGCTTGATCTTCATTGTGTGTGCTTTTCCCTGCATTTATTACCCTTGGAGAGAGAGAGAGAAAGAAAAAGAAGAGAAAAAAGAAAAAAAAGGAAATAAGAATCCAAGTTAGAGAAGCATAATAGCATCCATTTATATCTCATAAGTGACTGAAAGACAGAGATCCACAGCTCAGAAATACTGCAAACACCAACTGAATTAGTTGACTTTTATACACATACATCTATTTATGATACTTATGCATATGTACTTGTTTAATACCTTCCATATTCGCGTATTTGGTTCAATGCATATTTTTTTCATGGAAGACTGTGAGTTAACACAGTATCACCATTATATATTATTTATACCTGTGAGACCCTTTTACAGAGAATAGACTAATGCTTGATGATCATGTCTGATGATACTTAGCCTCCCTGATGAAACATGAGATCCCCATTTGCTCTGCTACCTCCCAGCACCTTACTCACCTTCAATGAATAATGAATTAGTTGGCTAAGGGAGTCTACTCTGACAAGCTCCCAAAGTCTAGCATGAGCAAAATATCTGCTAAAAACCCAAGGAAGCTGTTAGACCCACAAGCAGAGCAGAGAAACAACCGACAACCTTCCATGGATGATCAAGAAAATCCCAATTAACCAACCAACCAAACAAAAAGCCAAAACCCCAAACTCCCCCTATGCCTGCCCCATCCCCAAGGTAACACATCACTTGATTTAAACTGACAGGTTTCAGAGTTCAGCACTGAGGTCTTGGTACAAACTTCAGACATCCAAGGCTATCCTGAGAATTGCACCCAGTTGCCAAGTTCAACACATTTTCCTCTTTCTATGTAATAGAAAGAGTTACTCTTTCTGTAAACAGAAAGAAAGAAAGAAAACAGAAAGAAAACAGAAAGAAAAAGTTACTCTTTCTGTAAACAGATGAATTTTACTTCAGTGGAAGCTGTGTTCAATGAAGCACAAGCTTGGACAGCCCTGCCTCTGCCCTAGAAAACCTGTTCCGGCTGGGGCTGGCGCTTGTCATGCAGCCTCATGAATGAGGCAACACAAGGACTTTTAAAAACAGCTTCTGCCCCCCCAAAGAAAGTAAAACAACTTGAAAACAACTTGATATCTTAACTCCTAGGGCAAGTCCAAAACATATCTGACTTCTTGATCTCCCCAGGTTTCACTACAGTAAAATGTTACATAACAGAAAACCCCTTAATCAAATCTGTTGTAAAGAAAACACAAACTTCAAGGGGGTCCTGCAAGAGACTTTGCATGAGGCTGCCTACTCTTACTCAAACATCAATTTCGTATCAGCTTAGCTTAAGGATAAAGTTTCCTTTTAATTTTCTAAGGGCAACATGGCAACCTGCTACATGAAAATGAGTAATTTTTGCTTGTTAGAAGCAGCACATAATAAGAAAATGCACATCCACTAAAATAAACCATTTCTAGAAACTAAAATTAACCATTTCTAGTTTCTTTGCAATGCCTAATGTCACATACTGCAGGCTGACAGTAGAAAGGCTTTTATGCTTTGTTTTTTCTTTCAGTTAATATGTGTATGTGTAACACCACGAGTTGTTTACAAGTGTCCATTGCACAGAAACACCGACTGTGGATAAAACGTTTGGCACTACAGGCACCTGGAACTGATGAAGGAGCAGCACCAGGCTGCAAGGCACCTGTGAGCAGATTAGCTGCTCTCATCAACTAGGGCACTAGCCCTGCAGCAACCGCAGATCAAACACTAAGAGGCAGTAGGTCTTCTAGGCTGACAGGTCAGCGTTTTCTTGGCATATTAGGAAAAATGGAAGCATATAATCAGAAACAGATATAAAAGCACAAAAAAGCCCAAATAATTTAATTAAAATCCAAATAATTCAATTAAAATCAGCTGATCATCCTAGAGAGAATCTCCGGGCACATGGCGGAGAAGAAGCTGCTGAGGAGCAGTCAGCATGGATTCACCAAGGGGAAGTCATGTCTGACGAACCTCATAGCCTTCTATGATGGGGTGACAGGCTGGCTGGATGAGGGGAGAGCCGTGGATGTTGTCTACCTTGACTTCAGCAAGGCTTTTGACACTGTCTCCCATAACATCCTCATACGGAAGCTCCGGGACAGTGGGCTAGACGAGTGCACGGTGCGGTGGATCGAGGGCTGGCTGGATGGCAGAGCTCAGAGGGTGGTCATAAATGGGGCCGAGTCCAGCTGGAGGCCTGTGGCCAGTGGTGTCCCCCACGGGTCAGTACTGGGCCCAGTGCTGTTCAACTTGTTTATCAATGACCTGGACGAGGGCACGGAATGCACCCTGAGCAAGTTTGCGGATGACACCAAGCTGGGTGGAGTGGCCGACACTCCGGAGGGCTGTGCTGCCATCCAGAGGGACCTGGACAGGCTGGAGAGTTGGGCAGAGAGGAACCTCATGAGGTTCAATAAGGACAAGTGCAGGGTCCTGCACCTGGGGAGGAATAACCCTGGACACCAGTACAGATTAGGGGTGGACCTGCTGGAAAGCACCTCCACGGAGAGGGACCTGGGAGTCCTGGTTGACACCAAGTTAACCATGAGTGAGCAGTGTGCCCTCGTGGCCAAGAAGGCCAATGGCATCCTGGCCTGCATCAGGAGGAGCGTTGCCAGCAGGTCAAGGGAGGTGATTCTGCCCCTCTACTCAGCTCTGGTGAGGCCGCACCTGGAGTACTGTGTTCAGTTCTGGGCACCCCAGTATAGGAAGGACGTGGAGCTTCTGGAGAGGGTCCAGAGAAGGGCAACCAGGATGATTAAGGGAATGGAACATCTCTCGTATGAAGAGAGGCTGAGCGAGCTGGGCCTTTTTTCTCTGGAGAAGAGACGGCTCAGAGGGGATATGATTAATATGTATAAGTTCAGGAAGGGAGAATGCAGGGAGGAAGGGGACAGGCTGTTCTCACTGGTGGCCAGCGATAGGACGAGGGGTAATGGCCACAAACTGAAGCATAAGAAGTTCCGTCTCCAGGTGAGGAGCAACTTCTTTACTGTTAGGGTGACAGAGCAGTGGAACAGGCTGCCCAGGGAGGTTGTGGAGTCTCCTACTCTGGAGGTCTTCAAAACCCGCCTGGATGCCACCCTGTGCCACATGCTCTAGGTGTGCCTGCTTGAGCAGGAAGGTTGGACTAGATGATCTGTAGAGGTCCCTTCCAACCTTAAATATTCTGTGCTGCTGCAATGTTTAATGAGGAGTGTCTAAATACTCAGTTTAGCTGAGCAGTCTCCTCACTGGAGTTGCTGATTATTTTCAATCCCACTTAAAAAGTAGAAGACAAACAGTGACTGTTTTAAGGAACAGCTTTTGTCTCTGTCATTCCACTTAAGCTCCTCTGGTCTCCGAGCTTAGCAACGGGCTTGAGGGCTTTTAGGGCAGAAGATGCTCTGCTCTTTAACGGTTTGTTAAGCTCTGCACAACGCTATCACTTGACAAAGCTCTTGTCAAGAAAGTGTGATGGCACTGAAAGCATCAGAAAGGCTGAGAGAGCAAAGTGACCGACCAAACTAGCTGGACAGTTGGCTACCATGAAACACCTGGAAGCTGGAGCTCTAGGTCAGACTCCTTGGCAGGAGAGGACATGACCAAGGGGAACCCGGTACTCACAAGTCCTTAAAATGCATGGCGGTTAGGGTATCATGTAGTGAAGGGTGAGGACTGGGACTCTAAAAGTTATGCTCCCTCCCAGAACTCCATTTTTTCCCTCTCCAGAAGATAAAATAAAGCTTAATTTGGAAACCTTTGTGAAAACTGGAACCCAGTGTGCACCCAGCCATACCTACGTACCCCGGCATCACCTCCTGCAGCCTTCGGGAAAAGGGCTGCAGTCAATACCCCTGTTTTTTTATCTCAGACCTTGAGCTGTCTGTTGGTAATTACTAACACTGATGCTCAGCACAGAAGCTGGTAACAACTTTACCCAGTTTCCAACAGCTCTGTGTCTTGGCTGTCTTTTGAAATCCTTTTCTCTATGCAGCTTCTCAAATCCTTCCTCAAGGCAATTCTTCCAGTGCCGATTTTCCCCTTGTCTTTGCTTCTTACTCTTTCAGACAGTAACTGACAAAGACAAAACCCACATCTAAGCTGCTTCTACAAATAACAAAGCAGAACTAACAAGACCTGCCTATCTCTAAAAGGCAGTTCTTAACTACACCTCTTGGAAAATTTGAAGAAACACTTATCACCTCCCTCCTTCCTTGCAGGAAGGACCCAACCTGCCTAAGCTTTGTAATTCCCCTTTAGGTCTTTTTCTCCCTATGAAACTCATCTTTAAAAAAAAGAAAAAAAAACAAACAAACAAAAAAACCACCACACACACAAGAAAAAAAGAATACTATGGTAAAGTGGACAAAATGGGATAGAGTGTTACTTTCTCACACTTAAGACACCTTCCTCCCCACACACCATGCAAGTCATCTTCATTCCCATTTTATCATGAAATATGTAAGGTGGGACATGACAGACAGACCCCTTAAGTCCCTAGAGTTTGGCTCCAGCTCACAACGAGCATTCGGCTGCTGCCCGCCGAGGCCCCGAATGCCACCTGAGCAGAAAAGTAGGTCGCTCTGTACCCACATTCTTCACCTGGCGAGCAGAGCCTGCAGACTTCCAGCGCGGGGGTCACTGATCACAGAACCCTACATTTACCTCAAAAGAACAAAACAAGCCAATCTAACAATTCCCAGTCCTGCTTTGGTAATAGTTTATTGGAAAAAAAAAAATCATGACTTAAGTCCTTGCAAAATTTCCACTCAGCCTGCTATTTTTCAGGTCGATATAAACGTATTTGCTCTTGAGGCACTCCCTGGCTATTTTACCTATAGCAGACATTAAACTGTGATTTGCTACAGCAGAAGCTGTCAAAGAAGCATTTTCTCCTCTCCAAGACCTCAGATTCTGCAAAGATTTTTTTTTAATAGTAATCCAAGTACTTTGTATCAAAACAAACAAAAAGCTAGCGAAATTTAGCACGCAGCGTCCTTGGAGAAAAGCGCCGGGACAGGACAGCCGCCTCGTGGGCTCTGTGGCTGCTGCCCTCCCCGCAGCAGCCGGCGCTTCTCGAGACACAAGGCCCAAGGCAGTCACCGTAGCTCGGGCGGCTGCGGGGACGGGCCTGTTCGCCCACTCCCAACCTCCCCACAGCGAGGGATAAATCCTGAGGGAGGTCAGGGTGCCCCAGAGCGCTCGCTTGGGTGAGCAGGGACCAGCAGCCACCTGCAAGGCCATGGCGACAACTCCAATCCTGCAGGTCCCCCCCCACAGGCCACGGCCCCGCTCCCAGGGGAGCCACCGCGCTGGGGAGCCTGCCCGGGCCTGGCTCCTCTCCAACATCTCCCGCTCGGGTCACGGCGTCCTACCCAGGCCCTTACCCTGCAAAGCTCCGAGCAGACTGTGGCTGGGCAGGAGGTTAGCGTTGAGGCTGTGGATATGCTCTGTAGGCCATCTGAGCATCAAAACACCTAAAAATATTTCCAAGGGAGTGCTGCAGAAAAAGGGGGCTCCAGCAATGCATGTTTGCTGCTGAGCAGCAGCCTTGGTGGACGGCAACAGGGAGGAAGGGCAGCTCGAGGAGAGTGCCGAGGAGAGTGAAAAGAGAAGACCAACTTGCTAGGGCCCAAGCAAGAGAAAGGAAACTCATAAAGAAAACATTAGCTGATGTTGCCAGATTGCTGCTTTTAGGTAGCTCTCCTGCAAAAATCATACTGTCAAACACCTTTCTCTGTAAACTTAGGAAGTAAGAGGGAAAAAAAAAGGTCAACCAAAACAAACCAGCCAACCAACACAAACCAACCAGCCACAACTATGCAGGCAAATTATAAGCTGTTAAATAATCTGTCAAAAAGAATGAATCTTTCAGTTACCAAAACAAAAATTATATTCTGATAACCTTTCTATTATCCCCAAACAAATCTTCTATTCCTCACTTTATAATCTCTCTGATTACACACGATCTTAAACATTTATTAAACTATTAAACTTAAAGCATGCTCCTTACTCCTCCAATATCACTTTTCAGGTTATGGACAGTGTCACACAGCAGTACTAGTTATTGGCAAACATTTTTTTTTCTAGGAAATATGAGGCTTATACTGTATAAAGGCTGCTTTATTCAACCTTCACAAAAGTTAAGCCATGATAACCAAAGGCTTTTGTTGAGGTTATTTACTTGTGGAGGATAAAAGTGACCTTTTGCAACTCTGGTGTATGTGTGTGGCAGAAATAAACACATTTGTGACCTTTAAACTGTTCACAAGCGGAGCAGCCACAGTGTCAACAAAACAAACAAAACAACCCAAAACAGCACCCAAAATAATGCAGTTACCTTATGGGCTTGGATGAAAAGTCAACCTGCCACAGAGGCTTAACCACTGTCAGCCAGCTGAGGTGCTGCAGGAGGACTTGCCAGACAACCTGCTCTTTCATTTGATCCACAAGAAAAACCCTTAAACTTGTTAACCACCAGACAAGTATAAATGCTTTTCATCTCTGCCTTTAAGCTTAGGCAAAGGGGAGATAGGCAAAAGTGGGTATTACCCTGAACAGCTTGTTGATTTTGATTTGAAATTTAAGACCAGGGCTTCAAAGGAGCAATGGGTACTGACAGTTGTTGCTTTGAAGCCGATTAAATGGACCCAGCTGCACAGCAGGAGCCTTCCCTCCTCCTGACAACCTGCCCACTTCCACCAGCCAGTAAGGCTGCCCAGTCTGCCTCCTGATCCCAGCTGGGGAACGTGCACGTTACCCTGAGACCATGGCGGTACCGACTCCTTGTATCCAGCCTATAATAACAATTAATAGTGGAGAAACAACCCAGATTAGTTAATACTATAAATGTTAGGCAATGCACTCCTACAAACTTGGGTCTTTGATTTCATCAGTCATCTTTTGAACAGACTGAAGATATTATGAAAAAAAAACCCTCTTTCATACAAGTATTGCTGTCTTTTTCTTTTCTGTTTTAATGGATTAGTATTTGAGTGGATACTGCTGCCTTCTGTGACATCTCATTCACAGTCTTAGATTTCCAGGTAGGTGGCTGTTTCTCCCCCTCCACCCACCCAAGATTTATTTCTGTATCGGGAATTGGCTTGAAAGGGATTTCATTTTTATCTGTTCTCCTACAGATGAAAGGAAGCGTTTGAAACAGGCTCGGCAGTTTCATTCATTCCTTCCTGCAACAGTGATACTGCTCACATCAAAAATGAAATACCCAGTAGTATTTTATCTTGTGGGCAGAAACAGAAGTCATCCCTTAATCATTTCCCTGAAGAGGGCATGGAGAAAAATTCATTGTCTCAGCCAAGCAGCAAGTGAAGGCTTAGTCAAAATCATGAATCTTGCAATGATACATTGAGAATACTGTTTCTGGTATGAGCAATCACACTGCAATTATGTTAGGACAAAGATAGAAGCTGCTGCACATTCAAGCTGATAAGGAATACATATGGGATTAAAAAATGCAAGATAAAAATAGACAAGGGCCAAAGCGAAATGTGATTTATGCTAAAGATTTAAAATACATTAACAAGAAGTCTAAAATAATGGGGGAAAAGTATTTAAAGCTTTAAAAAGTTTCTGTCAGGTTTACTGTAAATGAAGACTAACTGGCGAATAATATAGATTGTTTTTGCATTGAAGTCGATTACATTTCTGAAGGAAAGGCCACTAGATTACTTACAGGGTACCCCTCCAAAGCTAATCCATCAAACAATCAAGCTAATCCCAACAAACAGCTGTGCTTTCCCAAACAAATGAAATATTAAGCAACAACAAGCGACAAGCAGTCGTAGGTCAAAACAATGGTGCACCAGTCATAACAAGCTCTACACAAAACGGGAGGTGCAGCTTTACAGAAGAGAAGCAACAGACCCTAAGACCACAGCAGATACTGAGCAAGCCCACAGGGACCAGCACGGCAGGACAGCAGCAGAAGATGCAGCCACCACGGTCTCATTTGGGAGAGGGCACTCTTGGCTAAAGTTGGCAGTACTACTTGCCGTCTTCTCCTTTCTTACTCCTTTTCAATCAATGCTATCAATGCTGGGTGAGAAATTGGAGGTATAAAGCTTAAGATAACAGTATGAAAGGGAAGCTCCATTTTTTTCCAGACAACACAGTGAAATTGCAGCGCACCCAGTCAGACTGCTCACACTGTCTTACTTAAGTAACTCTGTATTGCATCCTACTGAGAGCTTGCTCAGACAAACTAAGCAAGGAGGGATATTCTGGAGGACAACAGGGACAAAGCTGTTCGAGTTCCTAAGTCTCCTTCTTGCTCATTTGCAAAGAACACCTTTTTCTGTAGTCAATCATACCCAAGCAGGTGCTTTAGCACATCTGGACATCACGAACTCTCCCAGGCCAAACTTTCCATTCCTCATTCTGCAACCAGGGGGGCTGAGGATGGCCACAGAAAACTTCAAGCAATGATCTATCTTGTGCCTGTAAATTCCCAAAGGTTGGTACTTCTAATCATAGGGGAAATTCTGCCCAGAATGCACCACTTGATTTTTCTAGACTTACATTGTTTGTCAGGCAAGGACTCATATCAGCTCTGCCACATATGACATGTTAGAGCCCAAAAGGGAAGCAGAAGACACTGAACAGCAGAGCAGGCGTGGAAAGACAAAGCCTCTCCCTCTCTCTGCACCACTGCAGTCCATCAAGCCTCACCAGCGTGTAAATTACCCTTTGGATTTGGGTTTAGGATTGGCAGCTCTTGAAATTGGAGCACCTGATATAATCCTAAGAAAAGAAATTGCACACATCATGACAGCACCGGTTTTCTTCATATTGCTCCCAGCTATTTTGCCCCCTTTGTGTTCTTGTTGTATTGAAGGACGAAACTGAAGTTTATTGACAGTGAATACTGGGCTTTTGGCAACACAGGGAGAACATAACTATTGACACGGCTTTGAGCTGCATGTAGATGAGAAACCTCTTTGGAGGTCTCCTTGAGACCGCATTTAAACTAAGAACCCAAGTTCCCACATTGCTCAGCTCCAAAACAGGGAAACAAGCAGGCGCTTCCACACGTATCACCACGAGCTGTTCAGCTCCTGGCGCACACAAGGCCGAGGGTCCCAGTGAACACAAGGAGGGCGTCACATAGGGAGCCACAGCAGAGCCCTGAGGCCGCAGCGGGAAGCGACCTTTATGACCGTTATTGGTGTGCCAGCCACGCCCAGCTCCGAGGCGGGAACAGGCCCGGCCGCCATGGAGCTGATGAAGGCCCAGGGACAACAAGCGGTTCCAGCCCCAAGAAAAATCTGCTTTGCCTCTAACACAGTATTATAAAAATAGCAGTCAAATATTCACCAATACTTGGACTCATACCTTAAAATTAAAATATTTTAGCTTAGGCTCCAAAGTGCATGTTTCCACACAAAGCTTCATGCAGAAAACAAAATGCCATTTTAATACAATTTCCCTCCTAAAGCTCTCCTTTTGAAAGCAATCATACATATACACCCTTTCTTCTCCAGAGCACTGTCAGTTCTATGTAAATAAAAGCTCTCCTTATACCGGTGCTGAAGTGAGTTCGGGGTTAAAAGCACTTCAGTAAATCCCACACCATTAGCTTTCTCAGGGTTAAGCAAAATCAAGATAAATTGCTTATGCAAAACAGGTCCAAGCTTAAAAAAAAAAATAAAAATCTTTCATATTTAGCACGTGTAAAAGTTAACTGCAAGGGTCTGGTGCTGATGGTACTAATCCCTTTTATACAGCTGCCAACTTAAATTAGCCCCAAGCTAATCGTCACAAGTGTGACAGAGAGCGTCCACATCTCCACAGATAAGCACTAATGCCTTATTCACAATACTCCTCTACCACATGAGGTATTATAAAGTCCCTACAACCTTAAACAAGTCAACTGGCTAATTTGTTTTTTAAAAGTTGTCATTGAAAACTGTATGAGAGAAGGGAAGGGAAGAGACATTAGGTTTATTAATTTAAGTTTTATTAATAATATTATGAAAGTAGAAGATCAATGAACAGCCCCTCACATATTGGTAATTTTTAAGAATACCTTAGAAAAGAAATAGGCCCTGCTGCTAGGAGTTTTATATCCATCACTTTTCCTCTGAAAGAACTTTGGAAGATCTGTAGGAAGGGGACCATGCATAAAAAAAGTGGCCCTCTGTCAAAGAAATATGGTTACAACTCAACCTTTCTACTTATATTATCAAAATTACTTTTCAAGAACTAATTTTTGAAGCCATGAAAGTTTAAGTAGATGCAAACTAGTGAAATATCAGCATTTCAAGCCTGAAAAGTTTGCAGAAAAACGAGAATTATCTTAATCTTCCATCTTTAAAGATCTTGATGATCACTCAAAACATTTGTATGTGTGTGTGTATACAAGTGTAGAAGCCTATGTGCATGCACATCTGTACCAAATACCACATATTATGGCATTTTTCAGACAATCTAATCAAAGTTCAATTAAATGTTCTATCACTAGAAGTACCTGTTCTTCATATAAGTCTGATCAAGGTGCTGAAAATCTCTGCTGTCTGAACATCACAGATGAAAAACATCCAGTGCAGTGATGAACTGGCAACAGAGTCAATGCAGGGACCTCGATAAAAGCAGCTCCAATTAAAGTGAAGGGCCATTGGGGCTGAATGCAGAATTTCTCTCTGAGAGCAGAAATGCAACAGTGAGAAAGTCAGTGCCTATCCCTGTGCCCATGCACTAGTCTGGATGAAACCATTCCTTTCCAGCCTAATGCACTGAATTATCCACATAGAGGAACTCCATCTCTGCGTTCTGCCCATCGCCCATCACTGTGGTACCCAAAGCAATTTTTTGGCATGTGCTGTCACTGCAACCAGTGGCCAGAGCCATTTATTTGTGTGTGTACATGGGCTGCACAGGCAGCCCACATCGCATTGTCAAAGTACCACGCAACCACATGTCTGCAGGCTAGTTTCTCCAGAGCTGCCTATTTTTCCCTGCCTACACAGCTAATCTGTCTTCCTAATGAATCTTACCCCTTCTGTAGCTGATGGCAAAAGCACCACCGGCTCCTATCAAATCTCAGTCCAAGTCCAAATGTGCAAAAGCATCCAGGCATCCTGAAAATCTGCTATCAAGTACTTTGCAGTTAGCCCCCACAGAGCAAACAGTGTATTTTGAAGTAAAATATAACTAAAAGTAAATATAAAAGTATTTTAAAAGTAATTATAAGTATTTTAAAAGTAAATATAACTAAAGTATTTTAAAAGTAAATATAACTAAAGTATTTTAAAAGTAAATATAACTAAAGATAGCCAGTTGTATCCTACATGGCCCACAGGTTAGAGCCAAGCACAAACTGGCTTCAGCACTGACCGGACAGATGCTCTGTGGTATAACCAGAAGCAGCAACAGTCCCACAGAGAGTTCATAGCAAGAATCAAATCTGATGCTGGAACCAAAAAAATGGATGCTGGAATCAATCCTCCCAAGCCATTGGGAAATTAAAATCTTGTCAAGACTTGCAAAATATATAGACAGGCAGATCAGGAAATAACAGAATATTACAGTGTCCCTGCATCCTGTTGCAGCGAGGAACAACTTGTTTTCAGAAATTATGATTCAGGTTGTGCAAATGTGAGATAAACACCAAGGCAGTGAATGAAACTGAAATTCAAAAGGAATTTCTTATGCTCTTAATATGATTCTAAATGTACATTATACAGAGCTGCATGAAGACTGAGAAGAAAACCATGCAGAATTCAAGAGTTGAAGAATTCGGAAATTCAACAAGAGAGCAAATTTCTCAGCCAGCTGACTGAAGATGAACTTGCAGAAGTATTTTTTCTGCTGACTTTGCTAGCAATATGCAACCTCCATCTTCTCATGTCACTGTGGGAAGTTACACAGGTGTATCTGTGTGGCAAAAAGTTTTATTTATTTTTTCATCAATGTATGACTGCAGCAAAATGGGTGGGGTTATATGGAGAAAGAAATGGGAACTGATGGGGAGGACAGGTCCTGCTTAAACTAACATTTCTGGAGAAGAAATGTGAAATTTGTCTCATGAGAGCCCCAGTAAAAAAAAAGGAAATGGTTTGTCATAATTTAGTGCTATGCACCTGTGTATTATCAAATACTGATCAAATACTGATCCATATCTTCTTGTGGAAAATCTTTCCACTTTGGAGACCACCTTGGGCCAGCCAGCCAGCTGCACAGGGACAGATCAAGGGGGACACTGCTGGTCTGAGATGGATTTGCCTTCAGCATTGAGAAGCCAAGCCCAGAGGCTGCTGCCTTCCCTTGTGTGCCTGAAGTTACAGTGGCTGTGAAGCAAGAGGCCAAGTATTTTTAATCCTCTTAGCCATCTCGAACACCTACACGTGTTTGCTGCTGCAAGGATGGCCCCCAGGTGAGAGATATGGTCAGATGTCTGCACTGCAGAGAGCTAAGTCTGAGCTAATAGCCAGACTTTATTTAGGACCAATAAAGAGAAAGATTTGGGGGCACGATTCATCTGACATATTTTATTTTTTTACATTTCCACAAAATGTCTATTCCTCTTCATGGGCAGTAGAACATGTCCATGTCACTCCTGACACACACACAGCAGGTGCCTGTGTGTGGGCAGATCACTCCCACTGCACAGATCTGAAGTTACCTGGGGCCAAAGGGGAAGAGAAGAAGAAAAAATCAATGAATAAAAAATCATTAAATCAGATCCCAACTTCCCTTTCAAAGAATTTTCCTGTTACTTGAAATAAAGTGAAATGCATTTTCCCAAAAGCCATCTGTGGTATTGCAGTCCCTTGGGATACTAATAATGTCATCTAGTGCAGAAAACCAACACTGAAAGTGAGGTAGAAGAATCTGAATTACATGCAAAGGCCTGGCACAGACTACCAGGTGCCTGAAATTTGGCATTATGGTTCCTAATATGCCATGAATTTAGCCTGGTGGAGCAGTTTAAATGCATCTAAAACAGCTGGTGGGATTTTTTAGACAGAAAAGGAGATAATTGTAAACCTTATTCATAGCAATTAAATCTTTACAGACTAAAATAGAATCCATTATTACCCCAAAATACTGGGACTAGAGCCAGCAGTAATTTCAGTAGAGGAGAAAGGTGACAATTTTGAGAGAAGAAAATCATGCACTTCTCTTGCATTAAAAAGAAAAAAAAATAAAAAAGAGAACAAAGACAACTTTAGAGATTTTCACAGAAAAAAAGAATTTGTTCTTCCCCGAGTAACAGAGACAGCAGAAATTAGTACTGCAACAGATGTCAACATAGGCTTATCTCAGCGTGTTTTTCACACAAACAGTAATTTCTACTAGTGACTAAAGAGAAGAAAGCCAGGGATTATTATTGCTATATTTAGATATTTGCACAGTACCCAGACATGTTTCCTTTGGAGTCATCTAAGCACATGATATTTAGACAGACACGAGAAAGCTAGATAACCACTTCCAAGAGGCGAATGTTGCCACTAACAAAGCAATCGTTAATCTGTGCTCCATTCAAAATGATCAACCAGAAGTGGCAAAGACTTTACAAATCATTTGCCAAGGACAAAATACCTCCAAAACAATGTCAAGAGACAGCTGTTAGACTGGGAAAAGCAACAAAGAGATGACACTAACATCTTAAAAGCATCTTAAAAGCGTCAAACAGGATGTCATACAATTATCAAAACATCTCAAGGAGACGAATGTTAATGTCAATGTCAACTAGAATGGGAGGAACAAGTGGAGCACAAGAGAAATTCATTCCTGAGGAAGAAAATGATTTCTCCAAACAAACCCCAAACACGCTGCTCTCCTAACTGAAAACCTGAACAGCCCAGACTGGGGCTGTCATGAGGGGTTTTTTGCTTGCTAAGCCTTTGTGCCAATTCTACCAGTTCCTTTACAGAAAAGGAAAAACAAACAAAGTGTTGAATTTAAAGGAATCAAAATCAAAAAGAAAACAAAGCTGTCTGTACATGTCCATTGGAAGGGATATCAATGCTCCCTGACCAGGATTTACATCCACGCATAAGAATGGACAATGTATCCACCATATAATATTACACAGTCCTTTAAGCTTAGGACCTAATCCTGGCTGTTTTGAGACAGGATGATGCACTATGATTTTCTAGTTGAGAAATACTCAAGAAGAGTAAAACCTCTAGAAACAAAACCAGGTTCAGTAGAGAAATGTAGAGAAAGCTACTGCTAATGTAGAAATGTAGAGAAAACTACATTCAGCTCCTGAAGAAAAAAAATAAGTCACCTCTGCTCCACCACACAATTCACCTGAAATGTAATTCTGCAATAAAAGATAGCTACAGATAACTACTGTTATGCACCACATACACTATAATTAAAAATCATTCATCTTCAAAAGATCTTTCTCGAAAGCTTCAAGTGTGTTATATTATTCATTGAAAAGGCTTCTGCGGCATTCAGGGAAAAAAGAAAAGTTAACCTTTCTTCCACAGCAAGAACATGTACAGACATTAGTACAATGTCTGCTGTGTAGTGCAGAAAAACCCACATAATTTTTGAAGTAGCTAAGTGAGATGCAGGTAGAGACGGTGACTTGAGAGGATGATGAATCAGCAAGTCTGAGCTCTGTGCCGAGACGACCCCAGAGCATCACGTGCTGCTGAGATGACAGGTTGAGAGCTGTGTCTTTCTGAACGCTGCTTTTCTGGATCTCAGCTACTTTAGCCCCAGCACTTGAAGCATCTTCGGACCTTGGACAGCTCTGCACCCTGCTTCAACACCAACGCAGCGTAGGCAACCTCCCAGCTCCAGCAAACGCCTCCTGTGCTAGGCCCAGAGGTCTCTCCTCAGGGCCACGTGGCACTAAGCTGCCCACACTTGCTGCCCCTCTGGTCCCTCTTCACCAGCAGACACAACTACACAACGACACCGTGAACAATCGTTCTTTGTTTGGTTTTTGAACCTGCTCTGCCCTAGTCTCGATTCTTGACTTCCTCTAGTCTCAAGTGTTGACTGGCCCCTTGGTTAAATGCAATATGCCATGGTGAGTCTCCATCACTTCCCCCTAATCCTCAGAATTGCACAAAGCCAGTTCTTCAGTCTTCTTAGGCTGGTACTCATCTCACCACCAAAAAACCTGGTTCCTTTTTCTCATTATTAGGAATTTTCTTCTCACACTTCCTCTTCCTTGAAGCGGCATTGAAGGAAGTATTTCCTACTTTTAGACCACTCTGCCTGAAGAAACTATTAAAGAAGAAGAAAAGTCATACTGTTTCATACTGAGCATTAAATGGAAAGTTTACAACAAACCAATATGCACATGCTACACTTCTGATTCTCAGAATTATCCTCCAGATAAGGCCATTTCCCGATTTAAGACAATGCAGAAACTTGAAATAAGTTACTTCTTCCCCTCCCTGTTTTCCCTTCCCATCTTAAGGCACTGTACAGTACAGTAGAGTGATAACATACGGGAAACAAGACATAGAACCACCTAAAAAGACAGTCAGAACTTCCATATGTACACTGTGTACTTCCTGCTTCTTTCTAATCTTTTGATAATGCCAATAATATAATTATCATCCCTTTTAACCATCAGACTCAGCTCAGAACAACCTTTGCCCATCAAAGTGTGCATATATATGTGTCTGTGCACATACGTGTGTGCAACATTTCTGCAGGGAAAAATGAGACCATTTGCTTCAAAGACTCAAACAGCCACAAAAAATGATCATGCCAACTACTGTACAAGCTTAAATAGGGGGTTTGTAACTGGCTACATCACCAGTTTCTGCACTTCCATCTTTTTCACGTGTATATGTGCATGTATGTGTGTATAAATACATATGTATATAATATATAATATGTAATTATATATAATATATATATTTACACAAACACACTTGTTTTTTGAAAGGGATAAACTTATCTGGGTAGAGCAGATTTTATTTACTGCATAAGATCTAAAAAAAATCTTTCTGCATTTCTGCAGCTTTCAAACAGTCATGTGTTAAAATAACACCCCTCTGAATGTCAGAGTAATCAGCACAGCAATTAGAAAATTAATATTTCAGACACAGAAGAGTTTTTTCCCATGAACAAACAACAAAAAACTCACAAATCCCCCTCTTCCTCTGAAATATGGATTTATGAAGTAGGTAAAAAATCCAATCTTACAAAGAAAACTCTTGCAAACAATTCACTTGTGCGCACAACTGCTCCTCCGTGATCGATGAGCACAGGCTGCCACAGGAGGGCTAAGACCTGACACTCAGTTCTTCCCTTTTACCCCATTACTCACCCTTGCATTTCTCTCCCCTTTTCTCCTTTTAACACATACACTAAAAACCATGCGGAGCCTTTTGCCAAACAGGTGGCTCCGGGGGAGGAGGTGCCTTGGAAAGGAGGAGGGAAGGATGCTGCCCCCCTCCATCCGCAGCCTCCTTTGCTCAGGAACAGGCAAGTTGCTGATGTGGGTCTCAAGAGAAACAGGTCTCCAGGTGCTATATGCTGTAAATAGTGCTGCATGTGCTGCAGCAACCGTTCCTTTCTGCTCCTCTGGCCACTATATCCCTCATGGAGAGTGGAAACCTCTTTTTTTTTTTTTGTGGAAATTCTCTTGTGCTACCCTTAAAACCAACCCCTGAGAGCAGACTCCAGAACTGCCCACCTCCTGACTTTCTCATATGTATATATATATCATATGTATATATATATATATGAGAATGTCAGTCATATATATATATATTCTCCTAATATATATTATGGTTGCTCCAATCTCAGTTAATCACATTTTGTCACTTGAGCTTAGATAAATACACCCCCACATACAAGACTCCTTCTCATCTCCAGATAGTTATTTTGACTGGCACTTCTTTCCTTTCTCAAGGAAATAAGGCTTTTCTAGCAGGCTGGATGCTGAAGGGAAATTGTGTTTGCTTTTGCAAGCAGTGTTTCTGCTTAAGAAGGCATGGCTTTTCAATTATGGCAAAAAAAAGAAAAACACTAAAAGTGTTTAATCTTCTCATTTCCACATGCACGAGACTTTGCACAGCCTTCTGAATTTGCTGTACTTTTCAGAGAATAACTACTCTTTGAATATAAACTGCATTTCTGCTATAGCCAATGTGTAGCCAAAGAATTAAGCAACTAGCATCTCAACCTGTCCCCTTAACTAGATATGCAAAAATTGCACCGTGCACAATTTTAAAAATCTGTATAAGAACAGCTCTGTATCCTCCAATCCCTAATTTCTGTTCTTGCCTACAAGCACAAACTGTACTATGTGGGAATAGAAAACAAAGAAAATTCAGATGCTTAAAAAAAAAATCAAACACTCCTGTTGGTAGCTAGCATTGCTGTACACCACTATTTATTGGTATATTGTCGGTATATCCTGGCATAATACGCTCTAAAGTGTAGTAACTAATATCCTCTTAGGACCTGGCATAGTTTGAATATGCCCCAAACATTTGGCAGGCACTTCCTGTAGAGATAAAACTTACTGTCCAATTAACATTTTGAATATCACCAGTAACTACAGCAAGGAACATTACAGTGACAACTGTATCCATGAAACTTTTGGGCTTCCACCCATCATTTCTCACCAATGATCCCTCAGCAGCCTGGGGCAAGAACAATGTTACAGTAGATTCATAATCAGGTGTTCAAATAAATCACAGATTAACATAAGTTTGGTAATTTTTAATATATACTAACACAATTACACTACTTGGACGGGAGATCAGTGTGTGTTCCTGGAACTGTTTAACTATCTCAGACTTTGGTGTTTACAAGCTAATCCCCAAACATGGAGAAGAGAACTGGCATCTTCCATAATGAAGAGAGCATCAGTTCATTAACAGAGATTGCAGCCAAGAAAAATATGAACAACGTGCCTACATAGACTTCTTGTGCATTATCTTCCAAATGAAGAGAAATATGCTCCAAAGTGCTAGCACAAATCATCAGAGCCGTTTCTCTGGTTCACTGCTCTGCTGTGCTAAGCACTGTACAAGAACATGCAAGAGGGCAGGGCATGAAAGCAAGGAGACAAGGATCACACTCAGCTTATTAAACTAAGTACTTTCTGCATCACCACCTCCCTGTAGAGATTTACGAGACTCAATGGTTTGTAACACAGCCAAATTAATATTCGGTTTGGGGACTGCTTACCTATTATTTCCACGTTCTTTTCACAATCTGAACACTCCTCTTAGTACATGCTATTCAGGCCTCTGAAAGCACTGAGCCCTACTGAACGTACACACTGTCAGGGCTGATCTTAGAAGGGGGAAAAAGAAAAACATAACACCAAGGAGCAAGATTTGCACTCCATTTATTCTATGAAGTCTAATTAATCAAAGTGAAGATGACTTCTATCAGCATGCAAGGAAGAAGACTTTCCATCCCATTTAGTTGAAGGAAGGCGTGGGCAGGCTTTCAAGTACTGTCACTTTGGTCATAAGTTAATGGAAACAAGCAACAGCCCCGAGAAGCAGAGCTTGAGTCAGCACCGTGTTGTACCTTCCCCTCAGCCCCTACACACTCACAGCTTCTGGTAGCATCAACAGCCAGCCAAAAACCTCACACAAGCCTGGGGCTTCATCACGGCACAGAAAGCTGTGGCACTTACAAGAATAAAGAAGTTTGTAAGCCTATGGGGCCTTAAAATAAGAATAACTGACAAGGGAAATTATATAAACAAACATATAAACAAAACCATACATAAGATCTCTCTTCAGGTACAGCAGCTTACCACATCTGTCTCCCAACTATGCAGGCCTCTGGCGTAGAGCATATTTCACAACACCTTGAGTAAAACAGCTTTCAGGGACAGGACAGGACTACTCTGCGGTAGAAAATGTCTTTTTTTTACCCTAGTTTCACAGTACATTCTAACAACTCGTGTCCCATGTATAAAACCAGACCCAGCTTCTTTTCTATTTGCTGCTGAGAAAAGACAGTGACCACACAGCATACAGATACAATGGAAAGCCAGGCAAGCTGCTGTGATCCGTAGGTACCTGCAAGGGTCCACTCCACAGGACTGGGTTAGTCCCGCTATAAGCGTTACCTCCTGCACTGCAGATGGGCTTTACCTACAATACCCTTCCACAGGGTTTTCCATTAAGTGGCAATGCTTCAGAGCAGCAAGTCCCTAAAGGTAACATGCCCATGGGCAGGAGCATTCCAGGCATCTGAAATATTGCAGACCACATACACGAGGCCATTTTGCTACAGTAAAGTAAGCTCCTAAATAGAGCTCGCTAACATGTAAGTAGGACACAGTGAGTCAGGAACACTAACGTGGGGAGAAGAAAGTGACACCCAAATGCATCTGCTAATGCATTAAATAAGCAGAAGGAGAGAAAGGTACATAGCTAAGTTTTCAGGCTGTTTGGAGGTCTGTTGAAGTAGAAAGTAGGTTTTATAGGCTGGTGCCTTTTATCAGCATCCCCAGTAGTTGAAAGATATTGATCCTTTGTGTTTAGTCATATTTTTTGATTTACAGTATGTAAATAAATGGCAGATTGAATTACCCAAACATCTCCTTTTCTAGGGATAGGTCATCACCTAGGAAGGGACGAGCCATAGGTAAAAGACCAACAGAACAAGCCACTACTCCCCGAAGAATCCTGAGAGGCCAATCCGGGATTTATTTAAACAAGAAACTGGAGGAGGATCTATATACAGTAAACCTGGAAAAGCCTTAGGGTGCAGCTCCACATCCATGAGGCACGATCCGAGTTACCGTCTGTTCAGAGCTCCTCCTTATGGCCCTCCGTCCTGGGAAAGGAGTTGGGGTCATATAGTGCTTCTTTTCCAAGTGGTCCCCACCAGTCCAGTGCATCAGAATGCATGACTGCCTCTATTTAAATAAAATAAAGACCGTCTGCAATTTAGTGTGTGACTTTTTAGCAGATCATAGGTGTTCTTGATACACATTGCCGAAGCAGGATAAAAGCTGCAAAATGCATATGTATTTGCAGCCAGTTCTTCACTGAGAAAACACAGCGATTATGCCACACCACAGAGGTTCAGTGCTCGCAACCTGCAATCACAGTGAACACCCTGATTGCCTTGGACAGCTGCCTTTTCTTGCTTCAGTAAAAGGGACAGTCTCGGTATCAAATCAGATGAACTATAATCACAGTTCAGTAAAAGCCCACGTGTCAGGTTTTTAGCCTGCCCTCCAGTGCAAGAATAGCCGTGCTGAACCAGAGGCTCAGCTGGGGCAGGACCCGTCACCGAGCACATCTGCAGACCGACCCTGAAGGCAGAGCCTTCATCAGGGTCTCCACCTTCCCCAGTGCAAGCGTTCGCTGCTCTTGCTGACACCCCACAGCCCGCCTTGGTCTCCCCAAGCTAAGCCTGTCTCTCGCAAAGAAGGGCTGAAGCCTACAGTGAAACCTAAGTTGATGCTGCCAAGCAAAAGCCACCATCTATTCTGCCAAATATTATAAAGAGAGGGTTATTCTGGTGAACGGTTTGGGCAGACAGCCAAAAGCTGAGTATCTTAAAACTCCAGCATCTCGATACTTGAGAGTTTTCTGCCAGAGTTGCTTGAAGGTTTTTGCCTCACCATGCACATCAGTAAGGACCAAGGTTCAGCAATCACAGCACCAGATCAGGTTTGGAGATTGTGCCTCTTCCTAACTCTACCATATATTGGCCATGCACTTCTGAGAAAGCTCTTTCCAGTCTTGGCAAAACAGGCAAAAACTGCACCAGTAGGCCCGACGCTAAAAGCCAACCATGGTAAGAGACTTACTTGTGGTAAGAAGTCTACAGTCCTTTAGCAAGAGATCAACAAGACAAACGTGAAAGACTTCTTTACCTAAAAGTTCATGCTAGGACGATGTAATGACTAGCTTGCCATCTTGTTGTCGTTATCTTGCTGTTGGTCAAGCACTATGAGTGGCCCAGGAAGAGGGAATTGAGGAAGAAGTGGTTTATAACTGCTGTTTCCCTTGAGGCTCTGACGTAGTAGGGGCTTCGGGAGGCGAAACTAGGGTTTCCGTGGGGTGTTTCAGCAGTTACTGCTCTGCAGCTGCACTCGCTAACAGAAAGCATCTGCCTGCCTCACATGCGGCCACAGAACACGACGGGGTGAACTGACCTATTCACATCCCTAATTTAGTGCCTCACCTAAGAGCCCACGGGTGGATGCAAGCGAGAAGAGAGGGAGAGAAAACCCAACGCCAATACAAAAGGAGAGGATGTTCCAGAGGGTGACTGCCCTTCAGCTAAAAAGAGCACTTCTTGTTGAAGAGGGGAAGGACGAGAGGCAACACTCCCAACCTTATCCAAGCTGCTCCTCACTTTCAGACGACCTGCCACCTGATAAGTCTTGCCAGTTTTGCAAGTTAAGCACTTTGAAGAAGTCAGAATAAACCGGTATCTGTTTCCTAAGAGGTCCAAGCAACAGTTTCTTTCCCCAAAAGAGCTCACCGAAACCCAAGAAAATGCAAATACCAGCGAAGCCTCTTAGACAGTGGAATCATATGTGGACTCTCCGTTGGCTAAGGACAGAATAATTTGTAATAACTACTATCTACCTTGTTACTTAGAGAGAGTAATTGAGAGAACTGTCAAACTTGGCTGAAAATGGCCCACAGTTTTCAAACTAATTAAGGAACAGTACATGGAGCATTCCCACACACACTGTATCCATTGAAGGCTAGATAAACGAGTGATCAGAACAATGAAAAGGCCCAAAAAGAGAATTGAGTACAGAATGGACTCTACAGAGCTATTACTCAGCTAAGCAGGAACTACAAGTAATTTAAGAGCTAGAGGAAACAATGTGTTTGCACCCAATAACCACACAATGAAGAATCAGACCAAGCCAAAATGCAACGCCAGGGCAGCATAATAAACCTCATGTCTGAAATACGAGGTGTCCACGCTTTGCTTGCAGCTTTCTGTGAAGAGTAAAAAGATTTTAGTCAAAAATCTTTTGTTCATAGAGAGCTAGGTACAATTAATAACTACAACGAATGCAGCGTGAAGCAGTATATCTAAACTTTTGGTATTTGATTGCAGACTTCCTCGAATTCTGCCCTGTATCCCAATTAAATAAGTTGTCCATCTGGAAAGTAAATTGTCTGCATAATTCATTCAAGAAAAAACACAGATGTTTTCCATGACACTTGCACTAGAAGGTGAGTATATTAACAGCCTAATACACCTGTAGCTGTTCTCCATCCCCTGAATTATTTGCTACACTGCTGGGATGTAGCATGGTGTGATAAATCTCAAACCTGCAATGTAACCAAGCGTCTGACATGAACAACTGGAGAGGTACCAGTTGAGAGACAGAAGTAACTTTAATCAGCAGCTTAAGGAAATGGAAGGAAATGACAACCTCCTGCACTATGATATAATGGCCTGGGGTCCAGTAAAAGAAATAAGGACAGGAAAGCTGGAATATTCTTTAAATTTTAGGCAGCAAGAGAATGAGCAGCTATTCTGAGCAGCCTGAGCAATGGCCAGGGGAAGCAAGGGAGATGCAGCATGAGCTCCTGAAGCAGCTGAGGAATCTCTGTCTAAGCATAACTCTTAAAAAAAAAAAAAAAAAGTTTTCACATGTTATCTCCTTCCAACTGTAAATTGCAAAAGGAAAAGTTTTGTTTATAAACATTATATCTAAACTTAAAATTAGCCTGATCTCTGGATGCACAACAAGCAAAAACACTTTTCATTCCTGGGCACAGTGATAGCTCTGGTGAGGCTCCAATCCCAACTGAGTTCAAGGGCCCTCAAGGGATAGCAATGTGCTCCTTTACTAAGTTGCATGGGCCACACGGATTGTCCACAACGCAGGGACCTGGGGGGAGACGGGCAGTGTGTGACAAGCCTTAGGTAACTCCTTGGTACTCAGCATTCCCTGGTGAGATCCTCTCAACCTTGGGAGTCCTCAAGAAAATGGGCAGGAACATGGGTCAAAAACATGGGATGGGGGTAAGGCTTTACGTTACGCTACCCTCTGATTCCAACAGACAGGGATGCAGTTTTACTTTTATGTCAACAGTACCTTGTGTTACATTTTTCAAAGTGTTAAATTATCCATCTTAAATAGCTTTATATTTCCCAGAGATTGTTGATGTGGTTCAGAAATGATAATCAATTTAAGGAAAAAAAAAAAGAGGAGGGGAAAAAGCCCTGTTGCAAGAAAACATTCAGGAAACTGCAACAATTCCTGAGCCTACTAAAATATCAATGCACATCCATATACACTGACAATAAAAAATACAGACTTTAACAAAGACAATACTAGCTACGGTTTTCTTTAGTCATATTTAATCATGTTTAAAATTGCTCAGTGGCACTGCAATCACAGTAACAGAATCATGTAAGGGAGTTTTCTTTGTTTTCTTATTTTCTTCTATTTTTTTTCTTATTCTTTTTCCCTCCACACAAAGAGCTTTTATTGATGATTTGCCTCCCCATGTCTTGAGCATTGATGGAGAACATCAGGTTCCTCTGTGAGGCACAGAGGCAAACACTGTTCTCCTCTCCATAAAACCTGGTGTTTTCAAATGAACTTAAAAGATGCCGGCATCAGATGTTCAAAGCATTTAGCAGAAACAGTACATTGTTTTCAAATCACCCATCAGAAAATAAATAAACCAAATTCTCCCATCCTCGGGGTCCCATTAGGTAGGGATGAAGCCACAGCAGAGGCCTGGCGAGGGGCAAGCACGTCAGCGCTCACGTTCCTGCTGACCCCACACTGGGCAGTCGGCTGGTGAGAGCAGGCCCCAAGGCCCAGGGAGACGCTACAGGCTGGGTCTCCTCGAGCAAACCTCCTTGCTGCAAACCAAAACCCACCCCTGGTGCTTCACACGGCAGAAGGCTTCTTCCAGTGCCCCAAGAGCTCCGTCATCACAGATGATGCAACTTGAGTTGGACTTTGAGTCGGATGCAAGTTGGACCAGGTGAAAAGAAATTCATTGTTCATCAAGGTAAGGGGGTGATAGTTGTGGCCAACTATCCTTATCCTCCAAACTGCTACTCCTCAGATAAAAATCTCTTTTTTTTTTGAAAGGGGGGGAGGGGTTATTTGTTTATTAAAGCAAATCACTCAACAAGGACCAAAGCAGGTTTCAATGCTTTTACAGAATCACAGAATGGTTAAGGTTGAAAGGACCTCTAGAGATCATCTAGTCCAACCTTCCTGTTTGAGCAGGGACACCCAGAGCACAAAGCACAGGGTGGCATGCAGGCGACTTTTGAAGACCTCCAGAGAAGGAGTTTGCATCAGAATCCAGTGGTGTGGGAAGGAACAAAGCTAGTATCCAGTGCCAAGAGCAAGCATTTAAACCACTGGAGTTTATGACTGCAACAAGTTCCCAAGGATCATCTTTAATTCTTGTCAAGGGCTTGGCCATGTAAGAAATAGCTTCTCATGCCCCATGACTGGGCAGCAAGAATACACAGAGAATATGCAGGAAACCCTAAGAAGCAGAATGAATAAAAATCCACTTAGTCAATAGCAACTTGTTCCAGTTCCTTCAAATCTGTGATTTTCTTCAATTCTGAGACACAAAAGCTTTATTGCTCATTCAATAATGCTCTAACCTTTTACCCAAGTAAGTGTACAATTGTGCTTTCAGACTTGCCAATTTCTTGTCCTTGCCACTGCACCCAACAAAATACTAAAATATATATTAGGTATCACAATGTATGCCAATTCTTTAAAGGAGTAACATTTAAAACTAGATCTTTCTAGTTCTATGATCTTTCGATCATAAAATAATACATGTTATTATTTTGCCTGAAGTTTTATTTGGACAATAACAGATCTTGCCATAATACCTCAATAACTTGCATCTGAAATTCTTCTTGTAAAACTGGAGTGCTTTAAATCATTAGGACATTTTATGTTGCAGAATATAAACTAGAATTAATTTTCATTTAACAACTGGAAAGTGTTTACCAGCAACACTGTGCTGCAAGTCTGTTACATATACACTCCATCTTAAAATGTCTTGCGTATGCTCAACACTGAATTGAAAGAAAAAAAGTGACCACTTTCTACCTAACCTGCAAACACTGATGAGATCACATTAAAATCAACAAATTCCGATGTACATTTAAGGAAAATTGTTATCACTGTTATATCAGCAAACAACAGACCCATTCGACAAGAGGCTACAAACCCCAGAATTTACAAAAGAAATAATAAATTTTTTTTTTTTTTTTAAATAATCTGTGTGTAACCATGTGCTCTCCAAATGTCTAGAGGACCCTCTCAGGCAAGAGGCCACAGCAGCAGACAGGCAGCGTGGAAGCAGCCGCTATCCCGGACACTTCTACTTCGTCCTCACCCTCCACCAAAGGAGAGGGAAGCAAAGCCATGACCAGGATCCAAACACAACGCAGACTTAGCCCAAACACCACTTCTTTCTATTGCAAGTTCTTGAAAATCACTTAAACTATGGTCACATCACAAAGAGTCCTACTTTAATTTACAAGTATACTTCAATTGCTCTCCTCCTCCCTGTTCCTTGGTTAAAATAAAATACACCTAACAGAGCTGAGTCTGGTGCGACACAGATCCATCACCCACACAACAGCACGGCACTGATAGCACCCTGCTATCACATCAGCAGCGATGCCTTCTCCACCTCGGCCCACCTCAGACCTGACTGCTGCCAGGTGCCTGGAGAGGAGCACGAGGAATAGCACAGAGGTCTGCCCCATGTATTTAATTTGAATAATGACATCTCTGTACAGTAATCACATATTTCATTTAATTTAATCATTGCAGGTTGACTCACTGCTTATCTTCAGTGCTTGTGCCCAATAAATAAAGCATCACCATCCAAGCACCTGCTTTCGCTCCTTATCACCTTTTCTTTCTTCAACATCTTATGGGGAAATTTGGTTTCACAGTCCCAGGTCATTTCTGGACAAGCATTAAAGGCCTAGACTGCAAAGTTAGGCCAGCAAAGTCTTGCTTAACACGTCAGCCATCCAACGCTGCCAGCAGGTTAAACCACTCGGTGGGAAAAACCATCGGCAACAGCAAAAACAACAAAACAAACATACAAAACAAGGCTGAGAGGCTCATTCATGGGCAAAAAGAGATCAAGGAAGTTGATACTGTAAAAACAGGAAAGCAAAAACCAATACAGGCATTACCCTCTCTCCCCTCTAAAATAATCATTGTAATAAAAAGAAAAAAAATGAAGAGCTTTTTGCCCAACATGTTTCTGCCCCTCAAAGCAATTTCCACATAATACAAAAAACAGCTTTCCAGTTTTCATAAGAAAAACAGAAATACAAAGTTTAAAATCTGAATCTACATCTGCTTAGAGCAGGTTTCCTTCCAACCCATAAGCTTCCCGGCAGGATTTTAGGATGCCTTTTATAATAGTCCAGGAAAGCACTTGCAAACGCTCTTGGCATTGTTGCCTGCCCTGGAGCACCCTCATCCAACCCATCTCCCCAGGGGCTGGCACGGATCTGGAGCTGCCACCTTCAGCATCCTCCTTCCAATGGAACACCCTCTGGATGTGTCAAATTGGTTGGAAAAAATACCTTTTACAAATACATCAACTTAAACATAGTGACTCTTGCTTTTCCACTCTTCAGGAAGGCAGCAGCTGATACAATCTAAACCACTCACCTGGTCACTATCAACATGGCCAGGAAAGGGCACGTTCCAAGAACTATTGCAATTCCCTATTACAAAAATATCCAATTCTCCTCTGCACAAGCTGCACGAGACCAGAAATCACTAGGCTTTTCAGGAAGGGTGAAAAACATTGGCCAGTTCTGCACAACTGTAGTACTCCTTCCTTGTGTTGTGCAGGTTTGTTGAAACAAAGAGCAGTGTATGTAGCATTTCCTACATTTTCCTTCCTCTTTCACAACTTCATGCTGCCTTCTTCCAACTGAATATTTTCTTCTGGAAGCAGTTTTATATAAATTACTTGGAATTTAGAACTTTTAGAAACCTCAACAAATGCTTTGATGCTCTGCTAATTCCTCAACTCACTGCCAGTAGCACAACTTGCTTTGCAGGCATTAGAGAGCCATGAAGTGGGGTTATGGAGAACAGTGCTCTAAGAAACACCCCAAAGACCATCAAATGACAA
Source organism: Nothoprocta perdicaria (assembly GCF_003342845.1). Taxonomy (NCBI): domain Eukaryota; kingdom Metazoa; phylum Chordata; class Aves; order Tinamiformes; family Tinamidae; genus Nothoprocta; species Nothoprocta perdicaria. Next base: position 750,438 of record NW_020455467.1, on the reverse strand, counting down.
AGCAACTAAATAAAATGCTTGCTCAGAAACCGTGGGCTGGAGTTCAAGTTTTAGGTTAAAGGTTTAAGGCTACTGCCACACTGTTACTTTGATGCATGTGCTGATTTAGGTAGAGTAAGAACCTTTTTAGCCTTTGCATAAAAAGAGAACTTAGAAAAAAGTTCTCTTTTCATAAAGTTCATAAACCCTCCTAGAATCCTTTCATGCTGGAAACTCCTTTGCAACTCCCACTGGATATTCCTGCGCAGTTTCTTACCCCTAAAAAGTAATCGTTACAGTCTGTCCCTACCTCCAGTTTACGCTGTGCTGGTCAAAAATATCTATTATTTTCTGTTTCACTCAAGGGCAGATTTACTCCAAAACTCAGCTGATCCTTCTCCCCGCAAGTACTGAAGTCCCAGCCCGGAACCTGATGCCCAGAAGCTCTTCTGCAAGACTGCCAACCCCCAACCATTTGCGCCTAGCTTTTGATTTCTCTCCAGTTCCATCAGTTTGCTGTGCCCTGTGTTGAGGATATTCTTGGCAGTCAAAATAAATAAATGTGACATCTCATACACCTGCACCTGCCCTCAGTTTCCCTGGAATCAGGGATCACACCTCAAATTCCCCTTTCTTTAACACAGTTGTCCAGTTTTGAGCAGCAGAGCCTCCTCTTAAAGCAGCTACCACACATTTACAGCAAAGCTCTACACTGTAGCTCAGCTGATTATCTAAGCATGTGAAAGCCAATGCTGAAGCAGTTTCTAATCACTGAAAAACAAACAAATAAACAAAAGCCTCCAGCATTTTATGCCCCTGAATTACCATAATCTTGCAATCCGCCCCATGGCAATAAGCAGTGACTTAACCCACAGTATCAGCAATGCTCACAACGGATGCCCAGAACTTGCCCTTTTCAAATCAGGCCTACACAGAGTAGGTCTGCTGCTCACTGCCCACACTGCTGAATTCACTGTGTTTCAACTCACCACTGGAGATCCCAGGCACAAGATGTTAATCCTGCCACTGGGACTCTTAAATACAGAGACAAGAAAAGGTATCTCTGGGGCCAACATGATCTGACTCTGTCAGATAAGACTCTTAACTCTCTCTGAATTTCACCCAGTCTCAAGAAGCTCGAAGCTGTAAGTAACAGGCGCCAAACACACGACACAATCTTCACACTTGTGCTTGGGCCAGCTGCTGTCCCGGGAAATAGCAGCTCCTGGCAACACCTGCAAATTTCCAAATGAAGACAGACACTGGGGACAAGAAGTTCTTGGTTAATTCTCTCTGTTCCAAAGATAACAGAATTAGGTTGCAAGAAGTGCTTCTTTTCAAAGCTAAGTTAGAACTATTGCCAGTCACCAAGCCAAAGCAAATGGCTCAAGTGTAGGCTACAAGAAATCTGTTACTCAAGAAAAGGGCTATCAACCAAACAAGCAGCAACAGCAAAACTCTCATTTCTGCACAAATGCAAGCCAGGGACCTTAGATACAGGTGTCCTGCATTTCAGCCAGGTTGGTGTGTTACATCAGCCATCAATTCTTTTAAAAAGACTTTCAAAAGCAAATAAGGAAGTGGGAAAGGTTTCAACATCACAAATACCAGGCTTGTGCTGAATGACTCATCAGTTTGGGCACTAATCTCCTATGTGGTTCTCCCTAGCACCATTCTAGAGGTTTCTGGGATACCCAACAACATTCAGAGCCCAAGTGTTATCAAAGCCAATCCAAAGGAGCTACAATAATAATAGAAAAAAAGAAAAATCAATCAATCTAATGAGTAGCCCAGCCAATTCTTGCTCAAGTATTAATTAGAAAGAAGTGTTAAGATGTCTGTCTACTTCACGTTACAGTAACACAGAGCAAGCTGGGGGGCTGCCAGAGTTGGAAAGAGCAGCATATTTGCCTGAAACACCATGCAACATCCCACAGCTGGGCTGGCCAGCCTCTTGCATGCTTAGTCAGTGGTGAAAAGCTGTAGGATCCACCAGAGCACAGGGCAGAGCTCTCCTATGGTTTCCCTCAAACGCCCTTGGGAGAAGCTCTGCTGTTTCACCACCTCCAGTGAGGACGTGGAGGGCCAGGGGACAACCTCAAGCAGGCAGTTGTTGTTGGTGGGCTGCTGTGAGTGCTACACCTGGTCACCTTCCCGCCTGGAAGGACCAATCTTCAAGGCTTCACCACAACATGTGGGCAAAGAACACCCAAAGTATGAATATTTTCTTATAAAGGATGGCAGACCACCAAATGATGGAGGGGGAGGGAGGCAAATACCTCAAAACGCCTCTCAGAAACCATGCATCAAAGTGAAAGGAATCCACAGAACTGCTGAGATGTGGTGCAACATACCCTGGCTGAACCTGTCTTATACTGCAGAATAACTTCAAGGTAAGTGACAGTTCCAACTGAAAGTTATTACAATTTTTTCCAGAATTTTCCAGAGGACAGTTGACCTAGATTTAGCAACAAGTAAAAAAGGAGAAGAGGAAGAACATAATTAATGGAGTCAGCAGATGGCAGGGAGGGATATAACTTGCTAGAGTTAATATTAAAAATCATTAATCAGGTCAAATATTCAATACAAAAGCGAGAGTACAGTAGATGTACTCAACCACTTAATAAAAAAAGCCTCCTCTCATTCTCTCATCTCCCCTTCCTCTTGAAAATTGCCAGAAAAGAAAGCAATTTTTAGAGAGAAGCCTTTTTTTTTTTTTTTTTTTTTTTAAATGAGCCACCCTCAGGCAGAGCAAAAGGTTCCCCTGTGGCGAATGCTGGTTGGCAAAATCACCGTCTCAATGCAGGGCTCTTCTGAGCTCCTGGAGCAGGCAGGTCTGCGTGCCCAGCACCAGAGCTCTGCTGGGGCCGGATGGCAGGCGGGACAAAGTCACCCTTCTCATCACTGCAGAAGCCCCAGATTAACGTTTCCACAGGCAGCCGCAAACACTAATGGAGTGGGGAGGTCAGCGGTCTCCAATACTCCTACTAAGCTTTCTCTCTAGCAGGAGGGAAAAGTCCATAATCTAGAGATTTGAAGAGAGCCTTATGCAAAAGAATAAATAAATAAAGAGGGCGATAGTGACTGAGAAGGGCATAATCTGAGCCCCTGGGGGCTCATCCCTGCAGTTAGGAGAGCACAGCGCTGCTCACTAGCTGCAGCACGAGGCTCTGCTACCATGGGATCCCCAGGACCTTGCAGCATGAGTGGGAATATAGCAGCATGAAGGGGAAAAAATTATAAATAAATAAGGCTGCACTGGATAACAAATATCAACATGTGAAAAAACATATGTAAACAGACTTTTTTTTTTCAAGTGTTCTCAAGTACTGGATGCACCTTTTGTGGGTCCTTTTTTGTGACAATATTCAAATTGTCACAAAGCTGGGTGGAGTGGCCGACACTCCGGAGGGCTGTGCTGCCATCCAGAGGGACCTGGACAGGCTGGAGAGTTGGGCAGACAGGAACCTCATGAGGTTCAATAAGGACAAGTGCAGGGTCCTGCACCTGGGGAGGAATAACCCCAGGCATCAGTACAGATTAGGGGTCGACCTGCTAGAAAGCACCTCCACGGAGAGGGACCTGAGAGTCCTGGTTGACAACAAGTTAACCATGAGTGAGCAGTGTGCCCTCGTGGCCAAGAAGGCCAATGGGATCCTGGCCTGCATCAGGAGGAGTGTTGCCAGCAGGTCAAGGGAGGTGATTCTGCCCCTCTACTCAG